>NW_012103143.1:1524248-1529800 GCF_000951045.1 Mandrillus leucophaeus | reverse complement strand
TGACCTCTTAGATATAGCTTCTTCATTAATTTTTAAATTGTGTTTAATCTGCTGTTTAGCTTATCCATTATTTTTTCATTCCTATATATTTTTTTCTTTCTTTTTTTTTTTTTTAACAGAAGCCGTGGCTTTTTTTTTTTTTTTTAAAGACAGATTCTCAGTGTGTTACCCATGCTGGAGTGCAGTGGCATGATCACTGCAGCCTCCAACTTCTGGGCTCAAGTGATTCTCTCACCTCAGCCTCCTGAGTAGATGGGACTACAGATGTGCCGCCACCACGCCTGGCTAATTTTTTGTATTTTTAGTAGAGAGGGGGTTTCATCGTGTTAGCCAGGATGGTCTTGATCTCCTGACCTCATGATCCGTCCACCTCGGCCTCCCAAAGTGCTGGGATTACAGGTGTGAGCCACCACACCCGGCATATACATTTATTTTTATTTACCCTACTCTGGCTTCAGTTTGTTCCTTCAGTCTGGGGACTTGAAGTCTGTGGAAGTCTTTATGGAAAAATTTCAGCCATTATCTCTTTGATTATTGCTTATCGCTCATTCTCTATATATTTCCTCCACCTGAGACTCCCAAGGACTTATCTGTCTTCTTCTTTGAAGCAGGGTCTCGCTTTGTCACCAAGGCTGGAGTGCAGTGGCATGATCACTGCAGCCTCCAACTTCTGGGCTCAAGTGATTCTCTCACCTCAGCCTCCTGAATAGCTGGGACTACAAGCATGAGCCACCACACACCACACCCAGCCTTTTTTTTTTTTTTTAAGAGTCAGGGTCTGGCCGGGCGCAGTGGCTCACGCCTGTAATCCCAGCACTTTGGGAGGCTGAGGCAGGTGAATCACAAGGTCAGGAGTTTGAGACCATCCTGGACAACATGGTGAAACCCTGTCTCTACTGAAAAAAAAAAAAAAAAAAAAAAACAAGAGTCAGGGTCTTGCTGCTAGCCGGGCTGGTCTCAAACTCCTGGCCTCAAGTGATCCTCCTGCCTTAGCCTCCCAAAATGCTGGGATTACAGGCATGAGCCACCACATCCAGTCTTCTAGTGACTTTTACCTACCCTTTAATATTTTCCATCCTTTTGTCTCTCAGTGTTACATTATAAGTGACCTCTTAGATATAGCTTCTTCATTAATTTTTAAATTGTGTTTAATCTGCTGTTTAGCTTATCCATTATTTTTTCATTCCTATATATTTTTTTTTCTTTCTTTTTTTTTTTTTTTTAACAGAAGCCGTGGCTTTTTTTTTTTTTTTTTTTTAAAGACAGATTCTCAGTGTGTTACCCATGCTGGAGTGCAGTGGTGTGATCTCCGCTCACTGCAACCTCTGCCTCCTGGGCTCAAGCGATCTTCTCACCTCAGCCTGCAGAATAGTTGGGACCACAGATGCAAGCACAACCACGCCCATCTAATTTTTGTAGTTTTAGTAGAGACAGGGTTTCACCATGTTGCCCAGGCTGGTCTCGAACTCCTGAGCTCAAGCAACCCGCCCACCTTGGCCTCCCAAAGTGCTGGGATTCCAGGCATGAGCCACACACCTGGCTTGTTGGGTTACTTTTTAAATCTTCCGGTTCTCTGTTGATGCTATTCTGTTACTGCATGTTAATCTCTCTTCTCCTTTTAGCCCTCTTTTATTTGCATGTGTCTTGTGGTCTCTTAGGCGGTTGTATTATGTACACTGATATGCCAGTCCTCTTGTTTTTGTCTCTGCCTCGTCTCCTTCATGGTGGTTTCTTTACTTTTATAATCTGTAGGGTTTTTGTTTTGTTTTGTTTTGTTTTTGAGATGGAGTCTCGATCTGTTGCTCAGGCTGGGGTGCAATGGAGTGATCTCAACTCACTGCAGCTCCACCTCCCAGGCTCAAGCGATTCTCCTGCCTCAGCCTCTGAGTAGCTGGGATTACGGGTGTGTGCTACCTCGACCGGTTAGTTTTTGTATTTTTAGTAGAGATGGGGTTTCACCATGTTGGCCAGGCTGGCCTCAAACTCCTGACCTCAGGTGATTCACCCGCCCTAGCCTCCCAAAGTGCTAGGATTATAGGCGTAAGCCATCACTCCTGGCCTGATAATCTGTAGTTTTTATCACAAGTTCTCCTTTGGGAGCAGCAGGATTTTTTTCCAGTTTTTTTCAGCTTTTCACACCCTGGAGAGAGACCACACTCCTGCTTGAAGGGCAGGCCCTGGAGTTCTAGGCTCTTTAGGGTAGCTGTTTCCACTCCCGGCCCTGAACATCTGTTCCTTGCCACTTTCTCCAACTGGTCAGTGCAGACAGATTAATATCTTAGCCTTTGGAGACCCTGGAATGTATCCAGGGGTTTTGTTTCTTGCTCCCCACACTCCTACGGTTCTTCTGTCACTCATGGGTGTAGGAGTCCAGGCGCCCAAGCCTCTAGGCGGATCTGAAACCCCTCAGGGTTAGCTCACTCCTGCAACCCCAGCTTCGATTTCTTTGTCTTTGATACATGGAGGCATCCCTTTCTTTCTTTCAAGCTCGCTTTTTTTACGCTTGGGGTTTTTTTTTTTTGTTTTTTTTTTTTTGAGACGGATGGACGGTCTCCTCCATCTCCATCCTGGAGGCTCCTGCGGGAGGGCTGTAGTCACTCTGTCACCCAGGCTGGAGTGCAGTGGCACAATCTCTACTCACTGCAAGCTCCGCCTCCTGGGTTCACGCCATTCTCCTGCCTCAGCCTCCCGTGTAGCTGGGACTAAGGTGCCCGCCACCGCACCCGGCTAATTTTTGTGTTTTTAGTAGAGACGGGGTTTCACCGTGTTAGCCAGGGTGGTCTTGATCTCCTGACCTCGTGATCCGCCCGTCTCGGCCTCCCAAAGTGTTGAGATTACGGGCGTGAGCCACCGCGCCCGGCCTGTTTGTTTGTTTTTTGTCTTTTATTTTTCCTTTTTGTGGAGAATGGGGGTCTCAATATATTGCACAGGCAGGTCTCAAACTCCTGGACTCAAGCTGTCCTCCCGCTTCTGTCCCACTAACAGCTGGGATTACAGGTGTGAGCCACCGCACCCGGCTCAAGTTCATTCAATAAAAAAAAACCTATAAATATAAGTAGTGGGAGGGGTCCAGCCATCCTCTCCATTCATCATGCCACTGGGGCGTCCCCAGTGAATGCCACCAGTGCCAGGGAACTCCCTACCTCCCAGGGGTCTGGAGAGACCCAAATCTTGCTCACACTGAGGAACAGTGGACAGCTGAGGGCAGGTCTTCTCCAGGCAGCTTGAGTAGGGGGAGGTAAGGATGAGGATGGGTAGGTAACATAACAAGCAGACCTCGAGGCCAGGTGTTTCCAGGGATATAAGAAGTCTGGGGGCTGCTGGGTCTCCTCCATCTCCATCCTGGAGGCTCCTGCGGGAGGGCTGTAGTCTGGGTCCGGCCGGTGTCTGGGGCCACAGGGGCAACAGATATTCCCTGCTGGAGCCTCAGTGGCGGGAAAGCATCATCACAAACTCTGCGGGAGAGAAGGGCAGGGCTTGGGCCAGTCCACATCAGGGATCCCAGGAGGTGCTGGGCTCAGCCTGGGCCCTGGAAGGACGGGAGGGTTTTCTGGGAAGGAGACTCACCGTCAAAGTCTACGGTGCCATCCCCATTGAGGTCCACTTCTCGGAGCATCTCGTCCAGCTCAGGACCCGCCAGCGGCTCCCCGAGCAGAGCCGGTACGGCCTCCCGCAGCTCCGCTACCGTAATTCGTCCATCCCTGTCCCTGTCAAACTAAGGTCCCGGCAAGGCTCAGCCCCTCCCACCCAAAGCTGCCTCAGCCTGCAGCCAGCTCCACTCTTCTATTTTTTATTTTATCTGTTTTTTAATTTTATTTATTTATTTATTCTGAGATGGAGTCTTGCTCTGTCACCAGGCTGGAGTGCAGTGACACGATCTCGGCTTACTGCAACCTCTGCCTCCAGGGTTCAAGTGATTCTCCTGCCTCAGCCTCCTGAGTAGCTGGGATTACCGGTGCCCACCACAACCCCCGGCTAATTTTTATATTTTTAAGAGAGATGGGGTTTCGCCATGTTAGCCAGGCTGACCTCGAACTCCTGACCTCAGGTGATCTGCCCATGTTGGCCTCCCAAAGTGTTGGGATTAAGGCTTGAGCCACCGCACCCGGCCAGCCAGTTCCACTCTTACCACTGCCTGTACCTAGATGCTCCCCCACCCACCATCTCTGCCCATGCACACCTTCCCCATCTTCCCACACCAAGGTGGTTTGCCTCCTGCTCCAGGAAGTCCTCCTGGATGGATCCCCTAGCTGAGAGTGAGCTGAACCCTCTTTGACCCATCCCTGGGCCCCAGTCCCATCTCCTGCAGGGCTCTGGGCCTTCCCAAGGCTGAGACCTGAGTGAGAGGCCAGCAAGGATGCCACCCAGCCCTGCCCCCCTCTGCCCACCTCACCACACTCCGCACCTCTCGGAAGGCGATGCGCAGCTCTCGCACCCCCAGCATATGCGCCGTCTCCTCCCTCAGCTTTGGGCCTATCAGTTCTACGAACTCCTCAAAGTCCACACGGCCACCCACTGCGGACCCAGGAAGAGTGTCACAATGGTGAGGGCATAAGGGCTGAAGTCAAAGGAGGGACATCCCACAGGCCAGGCACCCCCACCCCCAGGCTCTGCACCTAGGAAGAAACCCCTGTCCACGCTTGCAGCAGATAGGAGGCCGGAACCCCCGTCCTTGGCTGCTGGGGTGCCGGGGCTGCTTCTGCTCTTAGCAAAGAACCCAAGTGTGCGAGGAAGAGACTAGGCTTTGGAGCCAGATAGTGCCCGCTGCAAGTCTTGGCCCTGCTGCTGATGTGCGTGGCACTGGCTGACTTACTGACCCTCCCTCATCCTAGGAGTGGGGCGAGGAGCCTACTCCATGGGGTTCAAGTTCATGGCCATGAAGTACTGGAGCCCAGTGGGCAGCAATAAATGCCACTTCTGAACACACGCATGCAGTCTGTGCCTCAGTTCTAAGATGCCATCAGTCACACAAAGCACTCATGGTCACACAACTGCTTTGGGGACAGAAAAGAAGCATGACACTAAATGTCCACCTCAATTGTAAATCACATCCCCATTTTGGAAATTATGCGGAAAAAATGCTGGAGTCCTGGAATGAAGTGAATATGAGATTTGTCTGAGGACAGACCAGCGAAGGGGAACCACACAGTGCCTGCCATCAGACACTGAGTCGCAAGGCATGGCTGGGGTCCTCTCGCATCAGGGCAACCCCGATTCAGGCAGCTGCCACCAGGGCGCAGGGCTGAGGCAGGGTCACAGAGAGAGAGAAGGAAAGGGTGCCAGGTGACTAATACCAGTGGAAAGCACTCTATCACTGCGTCAGGGGCTTCTGGGTCAGCGAGGCAGGAAGGGCTTGGGTGGAAGGAGCAAATGTGTACAGTGGCCATGGCAACAGACATCCCGAGCCAGGGTCCTCAACCTGAGCCCCAAGGGGCTCTCCTGGGTCTCCAGACTGACTTGCTGGCCTGCCTTCCCACACAGACAGGCAGGAGCTGGAACCCGGTGCCCCCGCCTGGACACCGTCACACTCCCTCACTCCCACCAGCACCCCA
>NW_012103143.1:1515988-1524198 GCF_000951045.1 Mandrillus leucophaeus | reverse complement strand
TTTTTTAATTTTATTTATTTATTTATTCTGAGATGGAGTCTTGCTCTGTCACCAGGCTGGAGTGCAGTGACACGATCTCGGCTTACTGCAACCTCTGCCTCCAGGGTTCAAGTGATTCTCCTGCCTCAGCCTCCTGAGTAGCTGGGATTACCGGTGCCCACCACAACCCCCGGCTAATTTTTATATTTTTAAGAGAGATGGGGTTTCGCCATGTTAGCCAGGCTGACCTCGAACTCCTGACCTCAGGTGATCTGCCCATGTTGGCCTCCCAAAGTGTTGGGATTAAGGCTTGAGCCACCGCACCCGGCCAGCCAGTTCCACTCTTACCACTGCCTGTACCTAGATGCTCCCCCACCCACCATCTCTGCCCATGCACACCTTCCCCATCTTCCCACACCAAGGTGGTTTGCCTCCTGCTCCAGGAAGTCCTCCTGGATGGATCCCCTAGCTGAGAGTGAGCTGAACCCTCTTTGACCCATCCCTGGGCCCCAGTCCCATCTCCTGCAGGGCTCTGGGCCTTCCCAAGGCTGAGACCTGAGTGAGAGGCCAGCAAGGATGCCACCCAGCCCTGCCCCCCTCTGCCCACCTCACCACACTCCGCACCTCTCGGAAGGCGATGCGCAGCTCTCGCACCCCCAGCATATGCGCCGTCTCCTCCCTCAGCTTTGGGCCTATCAGTTCTACGAACTCCTCAAAGTCCACACGGCCACCCACTGCGGACCCAGGAAGAGTGTCACAATGGTGAGGGCATAAGGGCTGAAGTCAAAGGAGGGACATCCCACAGGCCAGGCACCCCCACCCCCAGGCTCTGCACCTAGGAAGAAACCCCTGTCCACGCTTGCAGCAGATAGGAGGCCGGAACCCCCGTCCTTGGCTGCTGGGGTGCCGGGGCTGCTTCTGCTCTTAGCAAAGAACCCAAGTGTGCGAGGAAGAGACTAGGCTTTGGAGCCAGATAGTGCCCGCTGCAAGTCTTGGCCCTGCTGCTGATGTGCGTGGCACTGGCTGACTTACTGACCCTCCCTCATCCTAGGAGTGGGGCGAGGAGCCTACTCCATGGGGTTCAAGTTCATGGCCATGAAGTACTGGAGCCCAGTGGGCAGCAATAAATGCCACTTCTGAACACACGCATGCAGTCTGTGCCTCAGTTCTAAGATGCCATCAGTCACACAAAGCACTCATGGTCACACAACTGCTTTGGGGACAGAAAAGAAGCATGACACTAAATGTCCACCTCAATTGTAAATCACATCCCCATTTTGGAAATTATGCGGAAAAAATGCTGGAGTCCTGGAATGAAGTGAATATGAGATTTGTCTGAGGACAGACCAGCGAAGGGGAACCACACAGTGCCTGCCATCAGACACTGAGTCGCAAGGCATGGCTGGGGTCCTCTCGCATCAGGGCAACCCCGATTCAGGCAGCTGCCACCAGGGCGCAGGGCTGAGGCAGGGTCACAGAGAGAGAGAAGGAAAGGGTGCCAGGTGACTAATACCAGTGGAAAGCACTCTATCACTGCGTCAGGGGCTTCTGGGTCAGCGAGGCAGGAAGGGCTTGGGTGGAAGGAGCAAATGTGTACAGTGGCCATGGCAACAGACATCCCGAGCCAGGGTCCTCAACCTGAGCCCCAAGGGGCTCTCCTGGGTCTCCAGACTGACTTGCTGGCCTGCCTTCCCACACAGACAGGCAGGAGCTGGAACCCGGTGCCCCCGCCTGGACACCGTCACACTCCCTCACTCCCACCAGCACCCCAGTGGACTCCCAAGGGCCACCTCCTGCCAGCCCCTCGTAACCCCCTGAACCATGCAGGCTGCCCAGGCGGGTAGGCTCCCACACTGACTGCGCATCTTGATGTGCTGCGAGACCTCCAGGAGCTCCATCTCGGTGGGCATGTAGCCCAGGGTCCGCATGCAGTCACCCAGTTCCCGGTGGCTGATGTAGCCGTCATGGTCAGTGTCAAACTCCTCAAAGGCGGCCTGAAGTTCTGTGGGGGAGGGAGGTCAGGCCCAGGCAGCCAGACTCAGGGACAGCTCCCACCCCTGCCAGCCGCAAGAGCCACTCACCGTCTAGCTCCTCGGGGCCCAGCTCGCGGTCCTGCAGAGGGAGAGTCCAGGATGTCCCCAGGGCCAGCCACGGCTCTGTCATCCTTCCTCCTCCATCCCCTGCTCATGTTGGTCTGGGCAGGGCCCAGCCCCACCAGGGTAGAAGGAGGACGCTGAAGCCTCGTGGGACCCAGAAGGAGCAAGCTCCCTTTTGTGCTCCTGGGGCCTGGAGCTCCCACAGAGCCCTGGTGTGAATGCTGGCTCTGCCCACTGCACACGCTGGCCTGAGACCCACCCTACCCCAAACCGCAGCAACCCTGCCCCACAGCCCAGGCTTAGTCTGGGGCAGAACAGGCAGAGGGCCTCCCAGGGGCAGGGTGGGCTGAGCCCAAAGGGTGTGTCTCCAGCCCCATCCCCAGGACCCCCAGCCCAACTCAGGTCCCACCTAACCTTCCCGAAGACTCGATTGAGCAGGGGCCCGTATGTCCTCTGAGCAGCGTCATGCCGGGAGTCAGGACGATGTCGGTGGGACTGGCGAGAAGAGGCCGGCCCAGGGGATGCAGGGGGTGCCCCCACTGGGCCCTCTCCAGTCCTCGGAGGGTTATTGCTGCTCCCCGGGGCCTCGGGGCCTGACTGCTCCCCAGAGCTGCCAGTGCGCTTTCGAGACCCTCGGAGCCCCCTCTCCTTCTTGCTCCTCTTCCTGGTCAGCGGGGGCTCCTCTGCATCACTCTTGGGAGTCACAACCCCTGCAGGGGGCTTCTGAGGGCCAGTGGCCGGGTCTGGGCCGTGCTGCCCCCTTGCCTGCTCTGTGGCCATGGGGGAGGGATAACAGGGCTCAGAGACAAATCACCCCTGGGCACCCTTGACTTTCAGGACCCATAAAGCTGCTTATGCACCCCCACTCTTAGAGGTGAGAGCCTAGGATCGGGCTCTGAGGGGGATTAGGGTAAGTGAGGCAGGCAGCCTCAGCCCTAATCCCAGTCCTCTGCCTCAGGACTGGCCAGGGCGGAGCCAGATGGGTCCAGAGAACTGTCTTGGTCAGAAGCAAGGGGCACCAGGACGTGGTGGCTGCCATGAGCCTCAGATGCCAGATCTGCCACTTACTAGCTGGGGGATCCAGCAAATTCCCCTCCCAGCCTCAGTTTCCCCATCTATAAAACATGGGGAATAATGCCGGGGTGCGGAAGACTCAGCCCGGTTGTGACATGGGCGGAGGCCTTCGTTAGGCAGAGAGGACCAGGGAAGGCACCTCAGGCGGGAGGAGGCATGTGGACAACAACTGGGAGGTGGGAAAGGATGAGCGAGTGGCCCACTGGGGCCCCCGATGGGTGACATCCTGGCCAGAGCAGAGGGCATGTGAAATGGAGAAAGAGACCAGATCACAGATGCCTCGAATGCCGTATTGAGGAGCACAGCGGGTGATGTGGGAGGAGGTGGACCTTGGAGTCTTAGAGTCTGCCCTGGGCTGGAGAAGCCCTGAGGAGGAGGGTCTGACTGTCCAGGTCCATCAGGGCTGGGGGAGGGGGTCTGGCTGGTCACTTGGCCCTACTGGGCCAGGGTTAGGGTTTCCCGGCAAGCAGCCCCATGAATGATTGATGTCCTCTCAGCTTGGGTTTCCTGCCCACCCGCCTTAGCGCCGCCAGGCGCCACACAGCAGGCCCCGGTGAGGGCTGGGGGGACAGCTGGAGCGCTGGGCAGGCAGGCACGCCCTGCTCCTTCCACCCATCGGCCTGTGTCTCCCAGGTAAGCCAGTCCTCACTGGTCAGGGCCCCAGGCTGGGGGTGC
This sequence comes from Mandrillus leucophaeus, assembly GCF_000951045.1. Taxonomy (NCBI): domain Eukaryota; kingdom Metazoa; phylum Chordata; class Mammalia; order Primates; family Cercopithecidae; genus Mandrillus; species Mandrillus leucophaeus. The sequence goes on along the minus strand of NW_012103143.1, from coordinate 1,520,374 downwards.
CCAGGGCTCTGATCCAGTAGGGAATGGAGACAGCAGAGGGGGTCGGCCTGAGGAGGAACCCTGGGAGTATGGAGGGCACCAAACTAAAGGCCAAGTGGCTGGAGCCATGGGCCATGGACAGGGCCAGCCCTTCAGGGCATCTGTTCCCTCCTCAGACTGCACCACCACCTGGGCTCTCGTTGCCATCAAAAGGAAACTCCATCCCCTCTGCCAGTGCGGGAGGGCGGGGTGGGGCTGCAGGCCTCTTGGATCCCAGGTCTGGGTGCCCCCCAATTCCCCTCACCCTCACCGTCCCACCACCATCCCACTGCAGAGCCCCTCCCCTTCTCCATTTAGCAGCTCCAGGAGACAAACAGGGGTCACCACCTGCCCGAGCGGTGGGAAGCAGGAGAGGGTCACGGTGGGGTGGAAGATGCTGGAGAGGCACCAGGGGCTCCTAGGATGGCCCTCCTGGCCCCAGGCTGCCAGGGTCCTGAGACTCAGACCTCATCCTGAGCCCATGAGTGACACTCGCTGGAGGGGAGGGGGTTCCCACTGCCCCAGACTCCCTACCTTTGGGTTCCCTGGGCCCATGGGAACCAGAGCCCTCACTTCTTGTAATTCTAAACACTCGAAGCCCAGGAGAGTAGGTATAAAGGGGCCTTGTGATGAGCAGACCAAATGGTCTTCAAACTGTGTTCCCTGGAACCCTAGGGGGTAGGGGGTACTGTTCCCTCCTTTAATTTGAGCACCCCCTTTTACTTCATATAGGAGTTCCACTAGAATCTTTTTTTTATTTGAGACGGAGTTTTGCTTTTGTTGCTCAGGCTGGAGTACGATGGCATGATCTTGGCTCACCGCAACCTCTGCCTCCCAGGTTCAAGCGATTCTCCTGAGTAGCTGGGATTACAGGCATGTGCCACCACGGCCAGCCAATTTTGTATTTTTAGTAGAGATGGGGTTTGTCCATGTTGGTCAGGCTGGTCTTGAACTCCCGACCTCAGGTGATCCTCCCAAAGTGCTGGGATTACAGGTGTGAGCCACCGTGCCCAGCCTTAGAATACTTTACTTGAAGACAAAATTCCATACCATTAACAATGTTTGAAAGCCTCCAGGTTAGTCTGCCCAGACACAGTGGGATTCCACATGGCAGAAGATTAAGTCTGGCTGGACACAGTGGCTCACGCCTGTAATCTCAACACTTTAGGAGGCCAAGGTAGGAGGATCACTTGAGCTCACAAGTTCAAGACCAGCCTGGGCAACATAGTGAGACTGTGTCTCTACTAAAAATTTTAAGAGTAGTGGGTGCACACCTGTAGTCCCAGCTACTAGGGAGGCTGAGATGGGAGGGTCGCTGGAGCCCAGGAGGTGGAGACTGCAGGGACTGTGCCACTACACTCTATCCTGGGCAATAGAGCAAGGCCCTGTCTCTCAAAAAAAAAAAGAAAGAAAAGTCTGGGTTGAGCCCTGGCACCTCCCTTCCTACCTTCACTGATTCTCTGAACTTTCCTCTCTTCGCCTGTAAAGTAGATTGTATGAGGACTGCATGAGGCCACCCACTTCAAGTCCGTGGCAGAGGATAACTATCCACAAGGCGATGACAATGGCGCAGGGAGGGATGGCGACTTGCCTGGAGACACACAGCACCGTCTCTCCCATACTCGGTCATTCACACCATCACTGATTCACCAGGCACCCACTCCGTGTCCAGCAGGACTCCAGGGACCTCAGATGCACACTACTATGGAAGCCAACCTGGGTGCCACCGGCCACGGGCCCCGCACGGAGCTTGATGATGAAGACTCCTACCCCCAGGGTGGCTGGGACACGGTCTTCCTGGTGGCCCTGCTGCTCCTTGGGCTGCCAGCCAATGGGCTGATGGCGTGGCTGGCTGGCTCCCAGGCCCGGCATGGAGCGGGCACGCGTCTGGCGCTGCTCCTGCTCAGTCTGGCCCTCTCTGACTTCTTGTTCCTGGCAGCAGCGGCCTTCCAGATCCTGGAGATCCAGCATGGGGGGCACTGGCCACTGGGGACAGCCGCCTGCCGCTTCTACTACTTCCTGTGGGGCGTGTCCTACTCCTCCGGCCTCTTCCTGCTGGCTGCCCTCAGCCTGGACCGCTGCCTGCTGGCGCTGTGCCCACATTGGTACCCTGGGCACCGCCCAGCCCGCCTGCCCCTCTGGGTCTGCGCCGGGGTCTGGGTGCTGGCCACACTCTTCAGCGTGCCCTGGCTGGTCTTCCCTGAGGCCGCCGTCTGGTGGTACGACCTGGTCATCTGCCTGGACTTCTGGGACAGCGAGGAGCTGTCGCTGCGGATGCTGGAGGTCCTGGGGGGCTTCCTGCCTTTCCTCCTGCTGCTCGTCTGCCATGTGCTCACCCAGGCCACAGCCTGTCGAACCTGCCGCCGCCAACAACAGCCCGCAGCCTGCCGGGGCTTCGCCCGTGTGGCCAGGACCATTCTGTCGGCCTACGTGGTCCTGAGGCTGCCCTACCAGCTGGCCCAGCTGCTCTACCTGGCCTTCCTGTGGGACATATACTCCGGCTACCTGCTCTGGGAAGCCCTGGTCTACTCCGACTACCTGATCCTGCTCAACAGCTGCCTCAGCCCCTTCCTCTGCCTCATGGCCAGTGCCGACCTCCGGGCCCTGCTGCGTTCTGTGCTTTCATCCTTCGCGGCAGCTCTCTGCGAGGAGCGGCCGGGCAGCTTCAGGCCAGCTGAGCCACAGACCCAGCTGGATTCTCAGGGTCCAACTCTGCCAGAGCCGATGGCAGAGGCCCAGCCACAGATGGATCCTGTGGCCCAGCCTCAGGTGAACCCCATACTCCAGCCACGATCAGATCCCACAGCCCAGCCACAGCTGAACCCCATGGCCCAGCCACAGTCTGATTCTGTGGCCCAGCCACAGCTGAACCCCATGGCCCAGCCGCAGTCTGATTCTGTGGCCCAGCCACAGCTGAACCCCATGGCCCAGCCACAGTCTGATTCTGTGGCCCAGCCACAGCTGAACCCCATGGCCCAGCCACAGTCTGATTCTGTGGCCCAGCCACAGCTGAACCTCACGGCCCAGCCACAGTCAGACACTAAGGTCCAGACCCCTGAAGCCGCTGCCAGTGTGCCCAGTCCCTGTGATGAAGCCTCCCCAGCCCCATCCTCACATCCCACCCCAGGGGCCCCTGAGGACCCAGCCACACCTCCTGTCTCTGAAGGAGAAAGCCCCAGTGGCACCCCGCCAGAGACGGCCCAGGGTGCAGGCCCCACGTGAAAGTCCAGGAACGCCCAGGCCCACGAGAGCGGTGAGAGAGCACAGGGGAGACAGAGGAACCAGCCAGTCAGACAGGTGGGGAGCTGCGGACGGCGTTGTCCTTAAAAACCCTGCCGAGTCCCTGGGGCCTGGAAGGAGGACTTGAGGGAGGGGAAACAAACCAGCCAAAAGTCGCAGGCAGTTCCATGTCAGCGTCCCCTGCTCCCAGCCACCAGCCTTTTCCATGGTTGCTCCCAACACACACACAGTTGCCCAACAGCCTCCGAACCACAGCTAATGGCGTCTTGCAGGGTTCTGTCCCTCAACACCCCAGACCCTGCTGACAACTCTCCCCTGGGCCTCAGTCCTGCAGGACAACAGGGGGCACTTTCCCCGGGCTTGACCTGACCTCCCCTTGGTCCTTCCCTCCCTCTCCTCCTCTGGGCCTGGACACAAGGATGTGAAACAAAAAAGTCCCTGCAGAGAAGAGGGCCTCACAGGAGCCACCAGCCCCAAGCAGGAGCCTGAGGCCCTGGTGACCCACAAGCTGGCCTGGCATGGCCAAGCCTGGCCCACCAGTCCCCTTCCCCCAACAGTCACTGAGGCTGGGGCAGGGCCTCCCTCAGCAAGGCGCCAGAAGAGGCAAGAGCTGCCTAGCCTGGATTCAAACCCAGCTCTGCCATGTCCCAGCTGAGCGACTCTGGAGGAGCAACTTCACCTTCCAAGCTCCCGTGTCATCGGCTATTGAGAGGATGAAATGAGAAAGTGTGTAAGGCACCCACAAGAGCCTGGCGCACGGAGGGGCTTGGCAAACTGGCCTTTCTTCTCCTTCATCCACATACAGGGATGTCCCTTTAGAGGCTGGGGATGGATGGAGGAGGCAGCAGGGAGAGCCACCACCTGGCCCGGGCATCTGGGATCTTGTGACCAGTCTGGGCTGCAGACACCCAGGTGGCCTAAGATCAGAGGGCCGCCTCTGTGCTTTGGGGGCCTGCAGAGGACTTCAAAGTCTGACTCTATTTAAAAGTTCGATTAGGCCGGGCGCGGTGGCTCAAGCCTGTAATCCCAGCACTTTGGGAGGCCGAGGCGGGTGGATCACGAGGTCAGGAGATCGAGACTATCCTGGCTAACATGGTGAAACCCTGTCTCTACTAAAAATACAAAAAA
>NW_012103143.1:1512066-1514203 GCF_000951045.1 Mandrillus leucophaeus | reverse complement strand
GCACTCTCTGGTGACCATCAGGGGTTGTCTGAATCCTGGCTCCACCACCCACAGGCTGTGCGACCTTCCACAAAGCTCTTAGCCTCTTTGGGACTCAGTTTCCTCATCTGTAAAATGAGGGTCTTAATAATGGAATCCATCTTGCAGGACTGTGAATCCCTATGAAGCGTTCGTGATCGTCAGCCATTAATTTGATGACAGCAGTGGGCACCCCCTGGTCTCACTCAGCCCTGGGACCAATACTGAGCCACAGGCCAGCGCCTGAGTGGCAGGTCGCCTGCCCCCCAGGCCTCCCCACCACGGCACTGCCTCCTGTTCCACAAGGGAAGCTCTTGCTCTCCCCATCCCATTGAAGTCCACACTCTGAGCTTCAGGGCCTGGACTCTGGTCCCCCTTGGGGCACTCCACAGTGCCCTTCTCCCTTTTCCTGGGCAGGGCTCCCAGAGCCTTTTCAGCATGGCAGGCAGACTGGGAAATAAAACCTCAGCACCAGCTGCTTGCCTTCAGCTCTGGTCCACACTCCAAACCCCACCTCTTGGGGAGTGGGCCAGCCCCACTTCCAAGGACCCCAAGGGGAATCCCACCCATAATGGGTGATTTCTATCCAGGAGAAAGAGCAGTGCTGACCATCACCCTTGGTCAGCCAGAGCAGTGGATGCTCAAGAAAGGAATAAGTGAGGTAGCTGGTACCCCAAAGCCGCCAGCCTGAGGGAGGTGGGGCAGACTCCACCTGTGGGACAGGATGGGGTGGAATGCCTGAAGGGTTTTGCAGAATAAAGAAGAGTTCTCAGGCCAGGCACGGTGGATCACACCTGTGATCCCAGCACTTTAGAAAGCCAAGGCAGGTGGATCAACTGAGGTCAGGAGTTCAAGACCAGCCTGGCCAACATGGTGAAACCTCGTCTCTACAAATACAAAAAATTAGCCGGGCGTGGTAGCGCATGCCTGTAATGCCAGTTACTCGGGAGGCTGAGGCAGGAGAATTGCTTGAACCCGGGAGACATAGGTTGTGTAACTCCCTCGAGGGGTTCACCTTGCCTGCTGCCTAGACAGAGCTGATTCATTAAGACAGGGGAATTGCAATAGAGAAAGAGTAATTCATGCAGAGCCGGCTGTGCGGGAGACTGGAGTTTTATTCTTACTCAAATTGGTCTCCTTGAGCATCTGGGGAGCAGAGTTTGTAAGGATAACTTGGTGGGTGGGGGAAGCCAGTGAACCAGCAGTGCTGATTGGTCAGAGATGAAATCACAGGGAGTCAGAGCTGTCATCTTGCACTGAGTCAATTCCTGGGTGGGGGCCACAAGATCAGAGGAGCCAGTTTATTGATCTGGGTGATACCAGCTGATCCATCAAGTGCAGGGTCTGCAAAATATCTCAAGCGCTGATCTTAGGAGCAGCTTAGGGAGGATCCGAATCTTGTAGTCTCCAGCTGCCTGACTCCTGAACCATAATTTCTTTTTTTTCGAGATGGAGTTTTGCTCTTGTTGCCCAGCCTGGAATGCAATGGCGCAATCTCAGCTCACCACAACCTCCACTACCCGGGTTCAAGCGATTCTCCTCCCTCAGTCTCCTGAGTAGCTGGGATTACAGGCATGCACACCACGCCCAGCTAATTTTGCATTTTTTAGTAGAGACTGTGTTTCATCATGTTGGCCAGGGTGATCTCAAACTCTCGACCTCAGGTGGTCCGCCCACCTCGGCCTCCCAAAGTGCTGGGATTACAGGCGTGAGCCACCATACCTGGCCCTAAACCATAATTTCTAATCTTGTGGCTAATGTTAGTCCTACAAAGGCAATCTAGTCCCCAGGCAACGAGGAAGTCTGCTTTGGGAAAGGGCTGTTACCGTCTTTGTTTATAAACTAAGTTTCTCCCAAAATTAGTTCAGCCTACACCCAGAAATGAACAAGGACAGCTTAGAGATTAGAAGCAAGATGGAGGCTGGGCACAGTGGCTGAAGCCTGTAATCCCAGCACTTTGGGAGGCCGAGATGGGCGGATCATGAGGTCAGGAGATCGACACCATCCTAGTTAACATGGTGAAACCCTGTCTCTACTAAAAAATACAAAAAAACTAGCTGGGCGAGGTGACGGGCACCTGTAGTCCCAGCTACCCGGGAGGCTGAGACAGGAGAATGGC
>NW_012103143.1:1509907-1511841 GCF_000951045.1 Mandrillus leucophaeus | reverse complement strand
AAAAAAAAAAAAAAAAAGAGTTCTCCTAGTGGCCCATGGAGGAGGATTTTGTGTTAGAGAAAATGAGCATGAAGGTGGGCTCAGCCCAAAGACATTGCCCAGTCACACACCTCCTGCCTACCACATCCCAGGGGGCCAGTCTCCTGCTGCCGTCTGGAAGACTCACTCCTTCTCCAGGTGAGAAATGCCTTTCCTTCCCTCTCCTTCATTGATTCTGAGAGTTGTGATTATGAATATTGTTCAATTCTACATTCAGGGTTGCTGCTCATTCATTCATTCCTCATACATTACTTGATCTCATACCGAGTGTTGGGTCTTGTTCTAGGTGCTGGGAATACAGTAGGAAGATAGGCAAAGTCCTTCCCCTCGATTTGCTGACATTCTGGTGGAGGCTGACACAAAGCACATACACCAATAAGCACCTGATGCACATCAGGCAGCGCCGCAGAAGAACACAGGCCGGGTGGTGGCTCACACCTGTAATCCCAGAGTTTTGGGAGGCTGAGGCAGGAGGATTTTTTGAGGCCTTTGAGGCCAGGAATTTGGAACCAGCCTGGGCAACACAGGAGACCTCCATCTCTACAAAAATAAAAATTAGCTAGGCAAGGTGCTGCGTGCCTGTAGTCCTAGCTACTTGGGAGGCTGACGTGGGAGGACTGAGCCCCAGCGTGTGAGGTGGTAGTGAGCTAGGACCGTGCCACTGCACTCCAGCCTGGGCAACAGAGCAAGACCCTGTCTCCAAAAAAAAGAACAATGCAGTCAGGACAAGCAAGGCCCAGAGAGTGGCTGGGTGAGGAGTGGTCCATGAGAGCCCTAGGAGGAGGTGACATCTGACCAGAGACCTGGATTGAGTGGGGAATGGAGACTTTTTGGGATCTGAGGAAAGAGTTTCCAGATGGAGAGAACAGGATGTGCCCAGGTCTTGGGGTGGGAAGGAAGGTGGGTGGGATCTAGATCCTTCCAGCCCCAGGGTTTATACAGCAGTAGGAAAAGCAAGGGCTTTGGACCCAAGCAGGCAGGCACCGCACCTCTCTGTGCCTGTTTCCTCAATGGGGTGTGGTGATGGGAATGAGATGGGGGACAAGCCCGAGGTAACTCTCAGACACACAGTGGGGGCTTCTTGTAGCCAGAGACAAGGCTCCTGTGGCTTCTGCTCTTCCCCCGCTTCCTCCTCCACCCGTCTTTTTCTGGGAAAGGGATGGTGCCATCGGTCAGCCAGGGCAGTGGATGCTCAAGGAAGGAATAAGGGAAGTAGCCAGTGCCCCAGAGTCGCTGGCCTAAGGGAGCAGGGGTACACTCCACGTGTGGAATGGGATGGGGTGGATCTGGAGAGGCTAGTCTGGGCTCCTTGTCACAGGAGCTGGCTAGAGGAAGACAGAGGCCTGTGAATGGATTTCCAGGCCTCCAAGGGAGATGGTGGAGAAAAGAAGGCAAGGGACTTGCTGGCCATGGCCCTCTTTCGACTTGTAATAAGAAGGCTCGGCAGAATGCACAGGTGTTTACCCCGAAAAATGGGACTCCTGGGTCTTCCACTCATTCCATAAACACTGCTGTTTTCTCGATGGGCACAGTGGCTCACGCCTGTAATCCCAGCACTTTGGGAGGCTGAGGCAGGAGGATTGCTTGAGCCCAGGAGTTCAAGACTAGCCTGGGGGGCTGGGCACGGTGGCTCACGCCTGTAATCCCAGCAGTTTGGGAGACCAAGGCAGGTGGATCACCTGAGGTCAGGAGTTCAAGACCAGCCTGGCCAACTTGGCGAAACCGCATCTCTAATAAAAATACAAAATAATAGCAGGGCATGGTAGCAGGCACCTGTAATCCCAGCGACTTGGGAGGCTGAGGCAGTAGAACTGCTTGAATGTGGGAGGCGGAGGTTGCAGTGAGCCGAGATCGCGCCATTGCACTCCAGCCTGGGAAGAGAGCAAGAATCTCAA
>NW_012103143.1:1501103-1508912 GCF_000951045.1 Mandrillus leucophaeus | reverse complement strand
CGGGGCTGCGGGGGCTGAGCGGGGATCGCGGGTCCCAGGAGCCTTTCCCCTCCCTTGCGCCCACTCTCAGTCCTACTCCCCTTGGCCGCCCATCCTCTCCTCTCCTGGGCGGGGGTCCCTGGAAGTTGGGCTCCTGGTTCACCCTGGACCCCGCTCCGAGGCCGCTCTGGGTTGCTTCGCGGCCGGCAGCTGCGTCCCGACCCCCGTCTCTTCCTGGGGGTCATGCCGGGGCTCCCTGGACATTCCCTGGGACTCAGAACTGGGGCCTCACTCGGCCCCACAGTAGAGAGACTTTTCCTGCCTCCTCTCTCCTTCCTCCCCATTACCCAGCCTCCAAATCTCTAGGCAGGAAGGAGGCTGCTCCCGACTGGCTGGGACCTACAGCAGAGCTGAGAGCTCTCCAACTCCGGCACCTCCCACCTCCTGCCCCGCACACACACCAGAGCCAGGGAGGGGCCCTGCGTCCTGCAAAGCCCCTCAGCACTCAGCGGTGATCGGGGCCGGAGCATTTACCCCTCAGATCACTGCCTGCCGGGTGAGAGGCGGCCAGGCTCTGCACCTGTGACCCCATTCTGTAACTGGGGAAACTGAGACCCAGGAGGGTTACAGTGGCCAGGCCCCCGGTTGCCTCCTCTCGGCTCACCTTCAGCAGCCTAGGGAGGGCTGGAGTTGTTCGGCTGCGCAGCGCTGACCCCGGCCTCTCTGTCCCGCAGACATGTCCTTCCGCAAAGTGGTCCGGCAGAGCAAATTCCGGCATGTGTTCGGGCAGCCGGTCAAGAACGACCAGTGCTATGAGGACATTCGCGTGTCCCGTGTTACCTGGGACAGCACCTTCTGCGCTGTCAACCCCAAGTTCCTGGCAGTGATTGTGGAGGCCAGTGGCGGGGGTGCCTTTCTGGTGCTGCCCCTAAGCAAGGTGGGTCCTGTCAGGGTTGGGGGGAAGAGGAGGCACCTCGGCCACCCCTGCTGGGCCTTTCTGCATACCTCAAATCCCTCATCTTGCCATTTCTCACACTGGTGGGCAGGCGTTATAACCCACATTTATTGCCCCAAGTGTTAGCACAGATAGAGAGTGGCCTGTTGCCATAGAGTCAGGATTAGAGGCAGCAAACATTTCCTGCTCACCTGGCGAGTGGGGCACAGTCACATCTGGGCCACCTGTGAGCCAGGACTTGCACGTCATTCCCACTCCATGGAAGGGAAGACCAAGACTCCGGGAGGGATGAAGCCCCCTGACTGCCCCCTCGTGCCCACAGACGGGCCGCATTGACAAGGCCTACCCGACGGTGTGTGGGCACACAGGACCTGTCCTGGACATCGACTGGTGTCCCCACAATGACGAAGTCATAGCCAGCGGCTCGGAGGACTGCACGGTCATGGTGAGGCACAGGACTGGCTGGGCCAGGGTCTCGGGCGTGACTCAAGGGGGCCAGCAGTAGGGCCATCAGAGGACTGAGCCCGGTGGCCCTGTCCCTACCACAGGTGTGGCAGATCCCAGAGAATGGGCTGACCTCCCCACTGACAGAGCCGGTGGTGGTACTGGAGGGGCACACCAAGCGAGTGGGCATCATCGCCTGGCACCCCACGGCCCGAAACGTGCTGCTTAGTGCAGGTCTGCACCGCCCCCCGTTTTGTCCCCCCACGGACCTCTCCATACACCCCAGCAGCCCCTCCAGGGCCCACCTGACAGATGGGAAAGCTGAGGCCCTCAGAGTTGGAGAGACCCAGTCTGCCCCAGGGTGGTGGGCAGAGTGGGCCTTGGCCTGGTGAGCTAATGGCCTCCTGCCACCCACCTGGCCTGAGCTGACAGCCCTCACCTGCCAGGCTGTGACAACGTGGTACTCATCTGGAACGTGGGCACAGCAGAGGAGCTGTACCGCCTGGACAGCCTGCACCCTGACCTCATCTACAACGTCAGCTGGAACCACAACGGCAGCCTGTTTTGCTCAGCGTGCAAGGACAAGAGCGTGCGCATCATCGACCCCCGTCGGGGCACCCTGATGGCAGTATGTGGCCTCAGAGGGCAAGGATGGCTGTGAATAGGCCCAGGGCCTTGAGCAGGGCACTGCACTGACCAGCCTGTCCCCCCCACAGGAGCGGGAGAAGGCTCATGAGGGGGCCCGGCCCATGCGAGCCATCTTCCTGGCAGATGGCAAGGTGTTCACCACGGGCTTCAGCCGAATGAGTGAGCGGCAGCTGGCACTCTGGGACCCAGTGAGTGGCCAGCTTAAGGGGGCAAGCTTGAGACTTGGGCCCCACCCTGGAGCGCTCTGCCCTGGGCCAGGCAGGCATGGTTCACCGGAGAGGCCTGTGGTTCCTAGGTTCTCTACCTGGCACTTGAGGCTCTCAGGGCTGGGGACTCTGTCAGCCTTTCCTCTCCTGCCCCCTGCTCGCCCAACTGCCCCGCCACTCCCCCATGGCCTCCCACTGCCTCCGTGTCTTTGCCCATGTTCATACCAACGTAAGAACCTTTCTCTCCCTTGGTTGCCTGTACCACCCACTGCCTATGCAGGGCTCCCCACTCCTCCAGCAAGCCTCCTCCTCCAGCAAGCCTCCCGGCCCTGCCCTGAAGCGTCCTCTCCCCCAGCCCTTTCTGCTTCTGCACAGTGACCTCCAGGGCCCCTTGATCTGGGGCTGGTGCTGCTGGCACCCCAGGCTCCCCACGGTGGGGTATGTTTCAGCACTTGTTCAGTGGCCTGGGCATAGTCTTAAGGCCTGGAGGAAGCTGGAAAAGAGGGACCCTGGGAATAAAGTGGAGCCAGGAGGGCCAGGTGGGGGTCGTCATGTGGGAAAAGGCATAGAGGCAGCACAGGGCCCACCTGCATTTAGGGGGCAGTGCTGGCTGGCCTTAGTGAGGCCAGCTAAGGCCCATCCTGGTTTGGGATTAGGGGGCGAGGAGGTTCTGCTTGGCCTGACTGCCCCCAATGTGCCAGGAAAACCTCGAGGAACCCATGGCCCTGCAGGAACTGGACTCGAGCAACGGGGCCCTGCTGCCCTTCTACGACCCCGACACCAGTGTGGTCTACGTCTGCGGCAAGGTGGGGCTGGGCAGGGCTGGCGAGGGGCAGGGAAGAGGCATGCCCGGGTGCTGAGCCCCCTCCCCACACAGGGCGACTCCAGCATCCGGTACTTTGAGATCACAGAGGAGCCCCCCTACATCCACTTCCTGAACACATTCACCAGCAAGGAGCCCCAGCGGGGCATGGGCAGCATGCCCAAGCGGGGCCTGGAGGTCAGCAAGTGCGAGATTGCCCGGTAAGAGGGCCAGCGAGGCCACTCAGGGACAGGGGCATCCAAGGTAAGAGGTCAGGTCACTGGAGGCTCCTCGGGAGCAGGCCGAAACCTTGGGCCAGGGAGGCCCGGCGGGCCATGGGAACTGTCACGAGGCAGCCTGTGTGGCGGTCTAGCCGCCTTAGGGGTCAGCCTGTGGAGGTCCTGGGGTGAGGACTGGAAGTGAAGGATGCTGGGAGCCAGGAGAGCTGGCGGTGGGGGGGCGGGTGTTCCACCCACGGCTGCTGCTCGCATCCCCAGGTTCTACAAACTTCACGAGCGCAAGTGTGAGCCCATCGTCATGACTGTGCCAAGAAAGGTGAGGCCACCCGTCCCTCTGCTCATTCGCCCCTTTCTCCAGCAGGCGGGCCATGCAATTGTGACTAGGGCAAGGCCTGTGAACGGAACATGACCTAGTATGGTTTGTGGGCAGTGAGCTGGACAGATGCCAGCTTGCCCTTGTACCAGCCAGCTGTTGGGCTGTGCCACTCAGGGGGCAAGTGGGGATGAGACACAGGGTGAGTGGGGGCCCTGCCCTGGATGAGCCACAGGAGAAGGATGCCAGGCAGTCAGGGAGGGAGTGGAAGCCAGAGATCTTCCTGAAGGAGGCAGTACCCATAGCACAGCTAGGGTGGCGCCATCCACTGGGGGCAGGCCAGGCGAAGGGCACGGTGGTGGGAATGGAGAGAGGAACACGGAGTCTGGCCGCAGTGGGGAATCCCATGAAGAGGGGACCGGGCCACATGTGGCTTGGCCTCAGATACCAAGAGCCTTGGACACGCTTCCATGATTCTCTGGCCAGCGTTTGCCGACTGCTCTTTCAACATGCCAGGCACATTTCGGGGAGTGAAGCTGAGAGCTGAGCTGATAGGGCCTGCTCCAGGAGCTCACAGTCCATGGACCCCAGAATCCCACAAAGCCACACAGTGGCCCCTGTGGCCTGCAGGGGAAGGTGGTGACAGGGGCCTTGCTCAGAAGGGTGGGAAAGCTTCAGAGGGAGCTGTTGGCGGCGTCCAGAAGGGAAGTGAAAGGCCAGAATGGAGCTTTCGAGAGGCCCCTTGGGGCCAGGCCATGGGAGAATGGGTTAACAGAGTGCAAGCCTGGAGGCCCAGGGATGAGGGGACCCTATGGGGCCTCCCAACTGATCCTGACGTCCTGGCCCCCTGCCCAGTCGGACCTCTTCCAGGATGATCTGTACCCTGACACAGCCGGGCCCGAGGCAGCCCTGGAGGCTGAGGAGTGGGTGAGCGGGCGGGATGCTGACCCGATCCTCATCTCGCTGCGGGAGGCCTACGTGCCCAGCAAGCAGCGGGACCTGAAGATTAGCCGGCGCAACGTGTTGTCTGACAGCCGGCCCGCCGTGGCCCTGGGCTCCTCCCGCCTGGGGGCCCCTGCAGCCACCACCATTGCTGCTGATGCCACTCCCAGCGGCAGCCTGACCAGAGCCGGGGTATGCACCCACAGGCAGGGGTGATGCTGGGAGCCCCTCCTGTGGCCCTGGCCTGCTGTGTGGGCCTGGGCCATTTGCTCTCCCTCGCTGGGGTAGTGGTGGGTTTGGGAGGGCTATGGCTTAGCAGCCTCTGACCACCACGCCCTACCCCCACTTCATGTCCCCACAGGAGGCTGGGAAGCTGGAGGAGGTGATGCAGGAGCTGCGGGCCCTGAGAGCGCTGGTCAAGGAGCAGGGGGAGCGCATCTGCCGCCTGGAGGAGCAGTTGGGCCGCATGGAGAACGGGGATGCGTAGGGCCACAGCCACGCGCCACCTTCATCTCCTCCTCCGCCCCCTTCCCACTCAGCTTCTGCCAGCGGGTCGCACCGGGCTGGCTGGCTGCCCAGGGCCTCCGAGGCAGCGCAGGGGTCGGTTCCCACCCCGACCTGTCCCGGGCTGAGGCCGAAGCCACCACCCAGCTTTCTTCACTGTTCCTGTGGAGGATTTCCATGCCCAGGCGAGCTCCTCCTCCTCTGAGGGACCATCTCCCCGACCACTGCCCAGCCCTCTGCTCCCTCCCCAGAGGAGGCGGGAAGGTGGGCTCTATATTTTCATTCCAAATAAAATTCTCTTTCTAAAAGCCGGGCTGACCTGCCGCTGCAAGGGTGGGGCTGAGAAGTCTGGAAACCTGGAGACAGATGATGTCGCAGGAGTCACCCATGTGCCGGTGTAGGGGCAGTGAGCAGCCCCATAGACATTGCTCCCCTGGATTGTCAGGCAGGGAAACTGAGGCAGAGGACCTGGGCACACATGCAAGGCTGCATCCAGCTTCAAGTTGGTGCTGCTTCTCCCTTGGAGGACAGGCCCTGCAGCCCAGCCTCCTCCAGGAAGGCCGGGGAGGGTCTGGTGTGGACCAGGGGTCCTGCAGCAGGGAGGGGCAGATGGGGTATGTGGGCAGGAAGCGGAAGCCCGGGCCACCCTTCACTGCAGACGAGCACTGAGCTCACTTCTCGCTCAACACAGCCAGAGCTGGAGGTGGGTGCCCGGCGCGGAGGGGCCTGTGGACCAATGGTGAGCCTCGGAACCCCCGGGTTCTTGGGATGGGGGCCACAGGCGGTCGGGGCTGGACTGTCTGGGCCGGTGGAGCTGAGGAGGGCCCCACACTAGCTCCGGGGAAGAGGTGAGACCTAAGAGAAGTATGGCAGAGGCTGGACCTCTCTCTCACCTGAGCTGGGCTCTCTGGGACTCCGGGCATGGCCCCCGGCACCCCACACTGGACCAGGCCCCCCTCAGGAGCCCGGGGAAGGCCCTCACCTGGTCTTCCTCTGAGCGGGAACTTGCATTCCTGGAACCTGGGTGGACAGCCTGGGGTGCTGGGGGAGGCTGGCTGCACCTCAGCACCCCTCCCCCGACACCCCCCACCTAGCCTGTTCTGACCGCAGACTTCCTCTGGCAGCTGCGCCCGCCTCCCCCAGCCCCCGGCCCTGCACGCCTGGGGCCCTCAGGGACTGGGAGTGGAACGGAAACCCTGCAGCTGGGGCAGCCCCGTGGTGGGGAGGGAGGAAGAGGGGCCTCCCGGACCCCTGCTTGGGGACCTGGCCAAGCAGAAGATGAGCAGTTGCCTCGGGGTGGGTCCAGGCCCCTCCATCCTCCATCCTCCATCCTCCATCCCAGGCCTCAGGGAGAGCTAGCCCTGACACCAACTAGCAACCTCTTTCCCTCCCTCCCATCTCCTCCCCCACCCACCCAGGCAGCCTAGACACGTTTAACCCACGCTGACTACCTACTAACATGCTTGACCCAAAAAGCCCCCTTCTCCTAGCAGCTTATTGTGGGGGGTAGATAATAGACATAAAAAATGAGTACAATTATCTCTTGATTAGGTGGCATGCGAGGAAAAAGGCGCTGAGTGCTAGGGGGTGCTAGGGGGTGCTGGGGTGGGCTGCAGTGATAGACATCAGGGTAGAGGTTAAGGTCAGGTTCAGCCTCACTGGGGTGACCTTTGAGCACAGTGAGCAGGCCATGCAGCCTGGGGGAGGGGAGGGTGGGAGGAGGTGGAGCTTTCCGGGCAGAGGGAACAGCCAGTGCGAAGGCCCCAGGCAGGTGGCTCTGTGCAGCGGTTGGGGGAGGCGAGTGGTAGGGAGGAGGTTGGACGAATGGGGGCTGATCTCACAGGGCCAGAGCCTGGTTGACCAAATAAGGCCTTGGCCTTCTCTGCTTGGCTGTCCCAAGAGGATCCCAAAGAGAAAAAAAGGAAAGTGGTCTTGATCACCCAGCCTAACCCGCACTAGGCCCCACCCCAGGTGCTGAGCCCTCTGAGCCCCTGCCTGTCTCCCACAGGCTCTGCCCTGCACCCTAGGGCTCGGGATGCTGCTGGCCCTGCCAGGGGCCTTGGGCTCGGGTGGCAGCGCGGAGGACAGCGTGGGCTCCAGCTCTGTCACCGTTGTCCTGCTGCTGCTGCTGCTCTTGCTGCTGGTCACCGGCCTGGCACTGGCCTGGCGCCGCCTCAGCCGTGACTCGGGGGGCTACTACCACCCGGCCCGCCTGGGTGCCGCGCTGTGGGGCCGCACCCGGCGCTTGCTCTGGGCCAGCCCCCCGGGCCGCTGGCTGCAGGCCCGAGCTGAGCTGGGGTCCCCAGACAATGATCTTGAGCGACAGGAGGATGAGCAGGACGCAGACTATGACCACGTCACGGATGGTGGCCTGCAGGCTGACCCCGGGGAAGGCGAGCAGCTATGTGGAGAGGCGTCCAGCCCAGAGCAGGTCCCCGTGCGGGCTGAGGAAGCCAGAGACAGTGACACGGAGGGCGACCTGGTCCTTGGCTCCCCAGGACCAGCAAGCGCAGGGGGCAGTGCTGAGGCCCTGCTGAGTGACCTGCACGCCTTTGCTGGCAGTGCAGCCTGGGACGACAGCGCCAGGGCAGCTGGGGGCCAGGGCCTCCATGTCACCGCACTGTAGCAGCTGGCCTTGGTGTCCCATCTCTGCCACGGCCACTCACTCCCTGTACCTCTGCTTCCCAAGATGCCATGGCTGGATTGGACCCCCACCCCACATGACCACACCTCAGACTGTCACCCCCCACCAGTTCCCAAGTCTACGTGTAACCCCC
>NW_012103143.1:1496439-1500908 GCF_000951045.1 Mandrillus leucophaeus | reverse complement strand
TCAGGCAACTATTTGAAATAAAACTCCTCCAGCCTGTGACCCTGTGGTCCTACAGAGACCCCTCCCTCCCGGACCAGAGGCTCCCCCTGGCACAATCCAACCCACCCCTGCCCCCAGGCATGCAGCGCAAAGAGTCAGGTCAGCGCCATGATTCAGCCCTTTAATGTTCCACGGGAGCAGCTAGCTGAGCGCAGGGCATGGTGGGCAGCAGGGCTCTGGCCCCAGCAGTCGTAGCCTGGAGCCCTCCATGCCCATGATTCAGGGGCACAGCTGCCCCAGCAGGCACACACTTTCGCACGCACTCGCACCCCACTCCCAGACACACCCCCAGGTCTCTGACACTGGCCCAGGGACCTGCTGCCCTCACAGCCGCAGGGATAGGGCTCAAGGGCTGCCCTCAACCCCACCCAGCTTCCTAGCGTCCTGGACGCCCACGGCCCCTCTTGGACTTCTTGGTCCCTGAGGGGGGACGGATGGGGAGAGGGGCGGTGATCGAGGGTGGCGGTGGCGGCGGCGGTGGCAGGAGTGGAGGTAGAGGTGGCTCCACGGGCTCCGGCAGGCTGGGGCTGGGCCGAAACCCCTCAAAGGGGGAGAACTTGAGGGGGCTGCAGGGGAAACCAAGGCAGAGTAAGAGCCCCCTAGGCCCTGCCAGGGCCTCCCAGCACTCGATCAAGGAAGGCAGACTTTCCCACCTGCCCAAGCACACAGGCCATGGGCTCCACAAACTCCCACCTAGGCAGCCTGACCGCAAGGGAGGTAGGGACTGAGGTCCCCATCGTAGACACAGCAACCTAAGCCAACACTGGCTGACAGACGTGGCCAAGGCACCCAAGGCTGGAGCTGGCGTCCTGCCTGCTAGTGTCCCTATCCCAGCCACACATCCCCACATCCCTCAGTACCTGATGGGGGCCCGGGGGCTACTGTTGAGGCGCCTGGGTGAGCGCAGCTTGGGCTGGAAGGAGAAGCCCTCCTTGATGCTGTCCAGGACAGACGGCGCCACGTACGTGAAGCCCTGGGGGCGGAGGCAGGGCCATGCGACACTCAGTAACTTCCATCCTTAGCCACCATCCCTGCCCTGGTCCCACAGTCCCCAGGCCCCCGCAGTCACCAGGAAGGCCTGGTTGGCACTCTCACTGAGGGCCGTGTCATCGGGACTGTCCACCGGCGTCTGCCGTGTGAAGCGGGTATCAAACTGGCTCACGTCCTCCTCCGACTGCTGTGGGCCGACCAGAGAGGGGAGGGGTCAGAGGGCACCAAGATGCAGGTTCTCCACTTGCCACCCACCACCGGCCACCGGCCACTGGGCCTGCTGCTCACCAGACAGGGCCTGAAAGGGGGGTCCACACGCCGGGCCAGAAGGTCATCCCAATTCATGTGCCGGAAAAAGGGATGCCTCTGTGGGTAGAGAATGCCCCAAACCCACTAACAGCTCACCCTGCTTGCCCCCTTGGTCACTCCCTCTGCCCTGGGGCCCTACCCCCATTCCTGGCACCTTTGGAGACTCAGCCCTACCCCTGGTGGTGGCCCCAAACCCACCTGCACATCAGCAGCATCCCCTGGACCACCCCCAATCCTCTGGCTGGGATTCCGTTTCAGAAACTGTGGGACCAGGAGAGAGGGTGAGGGCCTGGGCAGTACTGTTCCTGTGTCCCCACGTCCCAGGGCTAGCCGGAGTGGGGGTCAGGTGACATGGGAGAGAATGCCTTTGGGTGTGGTTCCCACCTGTGGATACCCTGGGGACTTTCAAGTTTTGGTCAATGGAGCCACCTTCTCCACAAAGGCTTTGCAGAGGCTCCTGGGCCCTGGCATTGCCCCAGGGCGCTTTGGTGAGGCGCCAACTCCCCATGTGGCTGCCCGGCCTCCCCCTAACACCTCTGATGTTCGCCTTTGATGGAAGTGTGGCCAGCTCATCACAAGCACGTCCCCAGTTAGGACTCAGCCTAAGGTCTGGGCTAGGGCAGCAGCTGGTCTGTGACAGAGCTGAGACCTGGGCTGAATCCCGGACTTCAAGGGAGGGGCTCCTTTTACTCCAGAGGCAAACTGCACAGGGCAGGGTGGCCCTGGCCTCCCCATAGCCCAGAGAGACTCAAGAACACGTGCTGAGTGGCTGGCAGGGCCCCAGAGAAGAGAGAAAGGAGTCCCACCTTTTTGACAAGGTCCCGGGCATCTGGGGTGAGGTAGGGGGGCAGCGCCAGCTTGCCCTTGATGATCTTATCCATGGTTTTCTTCCGGTTCTCTGCAGTGAAGGGGGGCTGGAGGAGGAGGAAGGTGAGAGGAGCCTTGTGGGCCTCCCACCAGGCCCTGCCCTTGCCCCAGTAGGGGGGCTCCTCCCACCCCTGCCCCTGCCCCTCCTCCTCCCAGGAGGCTGGACTTGCCGATCCAGTGAGCATGTCGTACATCAGGGCCCCCAGGCTCCACCAGTCCACAGCCCGGTTGTGGCCACTGCGCACCAGAATCTCAGGGGCCCTGGGGTCCAGGTGGAACTGTCAGTCAGGCCATGCCCCTTCAGGCTGTCCTCCCGACCCCTGGGCCAGCCAGGTGCCACTTACATGTACTCAATGGTGCCGCAGAAGGTGTGAGTGACGGCACCCTCATGGATCGACTCCTTGCAGAGTCCAAAGTCAGTCAGTTTGATGTGGCCTGAGGAAGAGTGTGGAGAGGCATGACCAGGGCCCCACCCCACCCACAGAGCTCCTCGGCCTCCCCACAGATCGCAGACCCCGCCTGCAGCTGCCCGCACACACAGGCGCACCCTGGCTGCTGAGCATGATGTTCTCGGGCTTGAGGTCCCGGTAGATGATGCCCTGGGAGTGGAGATGGCCCAAGGCCAGCGTGATCTCGGCCAGGTAGAAGCTGCAGAAACAAGACATGGTGAAGGCGGGAGTAGGGCAGGGACCCGGCGGCCTCAGGAAAGTGGAGGAGTAACACCCACCAGGCTGTATCTTCCAGGAAGATGCCCTCTCGCTCCAAATGCATGAAGAGCTCGCCACCTGCCACACAAACACGTCAGCAGCCACATGCTGGGTCCAAGTCCCTTTACACTTTCTGAGTCTATTTCTTCTTGGGGAAAGCGGGGCTCATAATTCCTGCCCTACCTGCCTCACAGAGCTGCCGTGGGGATTCAATTCAATTCAGCAAACATCTACCGACGCCTACTTGGTGCCTGGCCCTGTGCTGGGTGAAGCTGGGGACAGGATGAAGAGACCCAGCCACTGCCCTCAGGACGCTCAGTCTACTGGGGAGACAGACATGTACACAACAGCTCTAATACGCCAGGCCCAGGCCACAGCTCCAAGAGTTTAGCCCAAAAGATCTCGCAGAGGAGACAGGGAAGACAGAGTGAATCCCAACACAACAGAACAGAGAAAGTGCGGTTTGCTGGGACTTTAAGGGGATGCTGAGATGAACGGAGCAAATGTAGAGCATGGAGGCAGAAGCTCGCAGGGTTCATCTGGCCCAAACGAGGGAAAGGCAGGCCAAGACTGCTCACAGCCAGCAGGGGTCAGCTGGCCTAGGGGTGAGGCTTGATCTGGGCAGCAAGCCACAGGACTGAATAGAAGGTCCGGGAGCAGCCCCAGGCTCTATGACCTCAGCAGGCCGCGGAGGAGACACTAGAAAGCAGGTGAGCAGGAGGCCTCAGCCCACTTAGAAAAGTGCTCTGACCAACCCACCAGGCCCCTGAGAGTAGACTGATAGAGTAGGACGCTACAGTGAATGAACCAGTTGGACTGGGGACTTGACAGGATGTAGGGCACACAGGAGAGAAGAACAAAACAGGGAGGGGACTAGGAATTCCAAGACACAACCATCCTCTGGACTTCTACCCAAATTCCCACCATGCCCATCCACCCCCAACACACGTGAGGGACACAGTAGGTGCTGGACAGACGTTTGCTGAATGAATGAATGAATGAATGATGGGACAGATGCACGGATGGATGGGTGGATGGGTAGGACAGAGTGGGGGCCCCTAGCCAACCCCCACAGACTCATCTCTCAAGAGCTTCCCCCTAGAGCTTCCTATGCTGGCTCCCTGCCCCCGCCACACACCCCTGCCTGGGCCCGCACTCATACCACTGAGGCACTCAAGGATGAGGTAGAGTTTGCCACCAGTCTGGAAGGCATAGGCCAGTTCCACAATAAAGGGGTGCTTCACAGACTCCAGAATGTTCCGCTCAGCCCGTGTGTGTGCTGTGTCCTTGGCGTTGCGCACAATTTTGGCCTGGAGATACAGGAATTGGTTAGAAACTAGGGCATCCAGGCTGGGCGCGGTGGCTCACACCTGTAATCCCAGCACTCTGGGAGGCCGAGGCAGGCGGATCACCTGAAGTCAGGAGTTTGAGACCAGTCTGGCCAACATGGCAAAACCCCGTCTCTACTAAAAATAGAAAAATTAGCTGGGTACGATGGTACACGCCTGTAATCCCAGCTACCAAGGAGGCTGAGGCAGGAGAATTGCTTGAACCCAG
>NW_012103143.1:1487285-1496084 GCF_000951045.1 Mandrillus leucophaeus | reverse complement strand
CGTCTCAAAAGAAAAAAACTGGGGGCATCCAGAGCTCCTCAGACCATCCATCTGTTACCTGCTGCCATGCTCTGTCACTCCATTGTATTTCTCCATAATTCTGCTGCTGTCAGCCATCATCATTTCCAGGGATGGGTTTATCCTCTAACACAGGGTTTCTCAACCTGGGCACTACTGACACCTGGGACCAGGTCATTCTTTGTTGTGGGAGGCTGCCCTGTGCACCGTGGGACGTTCAGCAGCATCCCTGGCCTCCACCCCCCGGGTGCCAGTAACTCTCCTCTCTCGCCTTGACAATCAAAAATGTGTCCATGCCAGGCACAGTGGATCACACCTGTAATCCCAGCACTTTGGCAGGCTGAGGCAGGCGAATCACCTGAGGTCAGGAGTTCAAGACCAGACTGACCAACATGGTGAAACCCCGTCTCCACTAAAAAGTACAAAAACTAGGCCAGGCACGGTGGTTCATGGCTATAATCCCAGCACTTTGGGAGGCCGAGCTGGGTGGATCACCTGAGGTTAGGAGTTCAAGACCAGCCTGGCCAACATGGCAAAAACCCATCTCTACTAAAAATACAAAAAAAATTAGCCAGGCATGGTGGTTCATGCTTGTAATCCCAGCTACTCAGGAGGCTGAGGCAGGAGAATCACTTCAACCTGGGAGGTGGAGGCTGCAGTGAGCCGAGATCGCACCACTGCACTCCAGCCTGGGAGACAGAGTGAGACTCGGTCTCAAAATAAATAAGTAAATAAATAAAAATACAAAGATTAGCCAGGTGTGGCGGCACACACCTATAATCCCAGCTACTCAGGAGGCTGAGGTAAGATAATTCCTTGAACCCGGGAGGCAGAGGTTGCAGTGAGCAGAGAGTGCACCACTGTACTTCAGTCTGGGCAACAAAGCGAGACTCCATCCCAAAAGAAAAAAAAAATGGCTAGGCGCGATGGCTCATGCCTGTGATCCCAGCTCCCAGCACTTTGGAGGCCAAGGCGGGTGGATCACCTGAGATTAGGAGTTAGAGACCAGCCTGGTGAAACCCCGCCTGTACAAAAAATACAAAAATTAGCTGGGTGTGGTGGCAGGCACCTGTAATCTCAGCTACTCCGGAGGCTAAGGCACAAGAATCACTTGAACCTGGGAGGCGGAGGTGGCAGTGAGCCAAGATCACACCACTGCACTCCAACCTGGGTGACAGGGCGAAACTCCTTCTCAAAACAAGGGAAAAAAAAAACAGTGTACATACATGTTGTCAAATGTCTGCTGGGAGTCAAAATTGCTCCCACTGAGAATTACTGCAAGACAATACACATCACAACAGACAATAAACAAGTAAATGCCAAAGACAGGCCCCCTCCTCCACTGTGTTCCCTGCTGTCTTCCCAAAGCCTGGTACAGCACATTGGGAATGGCAGTCACATAGTATTCGTTGGCTGAACAAGTGACTCACCTTCCTTAGGACTTTCATGGCATATATTTTGCCCAAGTTGGTGCCTTGCACCTTTCGCACCTGGAACACCTGTAGGGCAGGGGAGACAGGATCAACTTCCCTCTCCACATCCTATCTTCAAGAAGCCCCACCCTAAGCTCTGGCTTTGGGACCAGGAGGCCTAGGCCCTGCTAAGGGTGGGGCAGTGAAGATTTCAAGTCCGATTGGAGAGGATTTGGCCTTCCCTCCTTTATGTTTCTGGCTCTGAATCCCCTTAGAAACCCTGCTGATTCACAAGTCTACTTTGTTTTGAGAACGCTTTGCTGCCTCCAGATGGAGGCTGGGAGGCAGGAGGAGGGTGCGCCCGCCCCTACCTTGCCATAGCCCCCCTTGCCCAGCACACGCAGCAGCTCAAAGCAGTGGGGCCCGATGCGCTCTGGGCAGAGGTTCACGCTGGTCTCAGTCAGCTCCACCTCTTCATAGTGTCCCACAGGCCTACAGACACAAGGAGTTAATGAGGACAAGGCTCTAGTGCTCCCCAGTTCCCCTTCCCCACTCCATTCCCCTCTCCCCCAACACGACCCTCACTCACTCCAGGCCAGCTGCCCTCAACTCGGCAAAGGGACACACGTCCTGTGAGAAACCGAGGGGTAAGAGCCAAGGAAGGTGCCAGGATACCTCCCCGCTCCCGCTCAGGTTGGACTGGTTGGCCCAGGAGAGAAGGGTGTCAGGCATGGCAGCTGGCATGGGATGTGCAAGAACTGGGAAGAAGCCGAGGGCAGGAAAAGGAGAATCGGGGGAAAAGGCTGGGGTTCTGGAAGAGAGGTCGGGGTGAGGCCGGGATCTGAGAAGGATCTGGGTCTGCAAAGGGTTGGAGCCCGCTCCGGGCGTGCGGAGCCGCCGCTCCGGCCTCGGCTGGGTGACAGGATCGGCTCCAAGATCCAGTAGCGCCAGGGCGGGGCACTCACCGCGGAGCTGAGCTCTGGCTCGCCCTCGCCCTCGCCCTCGCTGCCTTCCTCCGTCTCCAAATCCAAATCAAACACGGCCGCCATGGAGGCGCCGGCCCCGCGGGCCTCTCGGCCCGTACCCGGCCGCGCACCGACTGACAGTCCCGGACCTGAACATCATCTCTCCGCGACGGCGGCCGCGCGCGCCGATGACGCAAGTCTTACTCCTCCTCCGCAAAATCGCTTAGCCTGGTGGGGAACAAAGATGGCGTCCGTCGCAAGGCCTCTCGGGAATTGTAGTCCTAGAGTGGCGAGGCGCCCAGCCTTCAGCCTGCGGAATCCTCTCGGCAGGACCCTCAGTCTTCCCAGCACGGCTCTCTGGGAGCCCGTTTTGGTTCTACGGAGAGTTTTGAGTTTGGGTGGGGCAGGGTCGGAAGTGTATGCAGGTGTGAATGTAAATACAATCCCCAGCCCTGTTGGAGCCGGGTACTGCCAGGCCGGCTGCGTGATGAAAGGCAGGTCGCCTTGCTTTCCGTTCGCTCCTGAAAGGGAGACAGTGGCATCAGGGTCTCCTCAAAGTGCCTCTGGCTCGAGGACCCTGCAGATCGGAGCATTTACTGAGTGGCCAGCTCACTGCCAGGTTATGTTGCCAGGTTCCCGCCTTAAATAGGGTTTGGGGGTCAGTGATACACCTGTAAATATGAGATTTTGTTGGCGTTTACTCCCTCGTCAGGTTAAGCACATTTAGGCACCTGGTACAGAATAGACACTTCAAAAAACGTTGTTGAGGCCGGACACGATGCCTCACGCCTGTAATCGTAACACTTTGGGAAGCCAAGTCGGGAGGATCACTTGAGGCCAGGAGTTCAAGGTTACAGTGAGCTATGATGGTGCCACCGCATTCCAGGCTTGGTGACAGAGTGAGATCCTGTCTCAAAAAAACAAAAAGGTCAGAGGCGGTGGCTCACACCTGTAATCTCAACACTTTGGGAGGCCGAGGTGGGTGGATCACTTGAGGCCAAGAGTTGATGAAACTCTGCCTCTACTATAAATACAAAAATTAGCCAGGCGTGGTGGTACATGCCTATAATCCCAGCTACTTGGGAGGCTGAGTCAGGAGAATTGCTTGAACCTGGGAGGCAGAGGTTGCAGTGAGCCAAGATCACGCCACTGCACTACAGCCTGGGCAACAGAGTAAGACTCCGTCGAAAAGAAAAGAAAAGAAAAGAGAAAAGAAAAGAAAAGAGAAAAAGAAAGAAAGAACACACTCAACACAGTAAATCTGGTCTGCGACATGTGGTCTGTGACTTTAGATTGGGTATGGATTTGGCGGGGCGCAGTGGTTCACACCTGCAATCCCAGCACTTTGGGAGGTCGAGGTGGGTGGATCACTTGAGGTCAGGAGTTCGAGACTAGTCTGGCCAACATGATGAAACCCCATCTCTACTAAAAAACCAAAAATTAGCCGGGTCTGGTGGTGGGCGCCTGTAATCCCAGCTACTTGGGAGGCTGAGGCAGGAGAATCACTTGAGCCTGGAGGCAGAGGTTGCAGTGAGCTGTGACTGTGCCACTGCACTCCACCCAGCCTGGGCAACAAGAGTGAAACTCTGTCTCAAAAAAAAAAAAAAAAGATTGGGTATGGATTCTTGTTGGATGGGGATGTGTGGAAGTGAATTTGGGCCAGACCAGGCCTTGGGTGTGAGTTCTGATTGTTGGAAGCTGTCTAGGTGTGCATTCCGTTTGCATAGGGGAGGTTGGGTATGAACTGAGGTGGACAGAATTCAACGGTCTCCAGGCACACAGAGGGTTATCTGGTTGGATGTGGCCCTTTGGTTGTAATTCTACCAAAGGAGATCCTCAGGTTCAGGTCTTGATGTGGGTATAGGGCAGGCCCCTGGCAACCCAGGGCAACCCAGACACCAGGCCAGTGGGGTGGTTTTCCCTTAGCTCCAGATGCTACAAGTATCCCCAATCCCCTTGAATCCCCTTCCCCACCCCCTATCTAGCTGATCCTGGGAGGAGTTGTCCAGTCAAGAGAACCTATCTAGACACTTCACTAGGTCTTGTTTTGTTGCCCAGGAGGCTGGTCTTGAACTCCTGGACTCAAGTGATCCTCCTACCTTGGCCTCCTGAAGTGCTGTGATTACAAGCATGAGCCACTGCACCCAGCAAAAAACAAAAACTCTGCTGACAGAATGAACACAGGCCAGGCAGAGTCGCTCATGCCTGCAATCCCAGCACTTTGGGAGGCTGAGGCGGGCAGATCACTTGAGGTCAGGAGTTCGAGACCAGCCTGACCAACATGGTGAAACTCCGTCTCTACTACATATACAAAAATTAGCCAGGCGTGGTGGTACATGCCTATAATCCCAGCTACTTGGGAGGCTGAGTCAGGAGAATTGCTTGAACCTGGGAGGCAGAGGTTGCAGTGAGCCAAGATCACGCCACTGCACTACAGCCTGGGCAACAGAGTAAGACTCCGTCGAAAAGAAAAGAAAAGAAAAGAGAAAAGAAAAGAAAAGAGAAAAAGAAAGAAAGAACACACTCAACACAGTAAATCTGGTCTGCGACATGTGGTCTGTGACTTTAGATTGGGTATGGATTTGGCGGGGCGCAGTGGTTCACACCTGCAATCCCAGCACTTTGGGAGGTCGAGGTGGGTGGATCACTTGAGGTCAGGAGTTCGAGACTAGTCTGGCCAACATGATGAAACCCCATCTCTACTAAAAAACCAAAAATTAGCCGGGTCTGGTGGTGGGCGCCTGTAATCCCAGCTACTTGGGAGGCTGAGGCAGGAGAATCACTTGAGCCTGGAGGCAGAGGTTGCAGTGAGCTGTGACTGTGCCACTGCACTCCACCCAGCCTGGGCAACAAGAGTGAAACTCTGTCTCAAAAAAAAAAAAAAAAGATTGGGTATGGATTCTTGTTGGATGGGGATGTGTGGAAGTGAATTTGGGCCAGACCAGGCCTTGGGTGTGAGTTCTGATTGTTGGAAGCTGTCTAGGTGTGCATTCCGTTTGCATAGGGGAGGTTGGGTATGAACTGAGGTGGACAGAATTCAACGGTCTCCAGGCACACAGAGGGTTATCTGGTTGGATGTGGCCCTTTGGTTGTAATTCTACCAAAGGAGATCCTCAGGTTCAGGTCTTGATGTGGGTATAGGGCAGGCCCCTGGCAACCCAGGGCAACCCAGACACCAGGCCAGTGGGGTGGTTTTCCCTTAGCTCCAGATGCTACAAGTATCCCCAATCCCCTTGAATCCCCTTCCCCACCCCCTATCTAGCTGATCCTGGGAGGAGTTGTCCAGTCAAGAGAACCTATCTAGACACTTCACTAGTACATAAGCCTTTATTTGGGGAGGGATGCTTGGGGAGCTGTCTCCAGTTCCTGTGCTGCACAGAGGCAGGAGTTCTTAAAGCATCTTCCCTGAATGAGGAAGAGAATGTAGACTCCTTTGCCAATGCTAGTTAGGTGTGCCGGAGGCCAAAGCACCAAAGCTTCGTGGAGAAGGTTTGTGATGCATAGGAGGGAGGCGTTCACATGTCTCAGGGCCACTCGTGAATGAGGGCAGGGAGGTGAGGGGGGCCTAGAAGCTGAATGGGCATGTAAGACTTGATCAAAACAGAAACCTGGACCCTGCATCATGTCCTGTGACCCACCCTCCGTGGTGGTATAATGCTGGAGCAGTCATTTTTCCTCTCTCAGCCTGTTTCCTTTCACCGGGGGAACGCAGGCAGTAGTGTCTGCCCGGGGTGAGCGGAAAGAGGATTGCTTCTGTCCACAGTCCACCTGCCTCTACTGCTCAGGCCGAATGAGGCAGGTTGGATGCCACCAAGTTTTTAGCAGGCTCTAGAGCTATCCTAGAATTTGGGTAAGAGAAAGACAAGGGTTCTAGTCTCAGGTTTTTCTAGGATTTGTCCAAGGCTTGGGGCCCAGCCAGGTCCTCTCCTCTTGTAGGTGGCAGGAAGAGAGTGAGACCTGGAGGGGTGGACAGGAGGGGCTGGGTTTGGGCTCACTCCCACCTGGGGAGCTGGCGACAGAGGGGTGTGTGTGTGTGCGGTCATTGTCACTTCTCCAAGTCTAGAATGCTGGGGAAGCTCTGGGCTGGACTGGGGCGTTTGGGAGGGCAAGAGGCCCTTGAGTCCAGGATGCCTTGGTGTCAAAATTGCCCTGCTGCTCTGAAACAGACCTAGGCGTTGCAGCAGGCCAGGCTGGGGCTGGGGCATGGCGATGTGGAGAGAGGCAGAAAGAGCTCCAGGGAGTAGAGGGTACCACAGTCCCTACTCCCAGCACTGCTTCCCTGCCCCCTGGCCCCACTGCTATTTGAAGTGAGACAGGAAGTGAGCAACAGGGTAGCTGGGCCCGTCAATGCCTAGGCCCTGGCAGAGGCCCAGCAGGCGGAGGCGGGCCTCGGTGGGACTGGACCCGGCACAGGCCACACTGCAGTAGGGCTCCTCGTACTCCCCAGGCACCAGGGCCTCCTCCAGCAGATTGAGGCGTAGCAGGCCACGGTCGTGCAGGGCCTGCAGGGTCTCACGGCTGGCAGTGGAACTCAGGGCCTGCAGGTGCTGGGACACAAGGCACATGACGCCCACCAGGTGGCCACGAGCACGTGGGCGGGTGGGCAGGGCAGGACGCAGGCCGCAGGCCACCATAACAGCAGCCAGCAGCAGGTCCACGCCATAGAGCTCCAGGATCCAATCACGCAGGTAGAAGCCACCCATGCGGGGGTTGATCTCGATAAGCCGAGGCCCAGCCCCGGTCAGCTTGAGCTCCACGTTGAAGACCCCATCGAGCAGCCCGCAGCCCAGGCAACAGCGGAAGGCTGCCTGCACCATCTGTGCCTCCTGCTCTGATGCCAGCCCGGTGGGCATGCAGGCCGCCGTCTCAGTGAAGCCAGGCAGCCTCGTAGGGCCATTGTCGGAGACAAAGGCAGCCAGCAGTCGCCCACCAAACAACACCAGGTCCACATCGTGCTCGGTGCCCTCCACAAACTCCATCAGCAGCATGGCATTGCCCCAGCCCAGCCCAATGCCCGGGTGGTCGGCCTCGCCCTGCAAGTCTCGGGTAATCCGGGAAAAGTGCTCATGGCACTGTGGCGCATCCTCTACCAGCCGCACGCCCACTGCACCTGCCCCGAACTCCAGCTTCATGACACCCGGCAGGGGTACCTGGTGCACGGCCCTCTCCACATCAGCCTCGCTCTCCAGTGGGCAGCAGGGCACAGCATGGAGGGAGGGCGCAGGCCAGGGTGGGCCACGGTGGCGCAACAGGTGCAGCTGGGTGAGGCTTTTCTTCTTGGCCAGGCGCATGGCAGCTGGGGGGCTGCAGGGCAGACCCAGCTCCTGGCAGAGCAGGGCTGTGAGCACCAGGCAGTCGTCCCAGTAGGAGAAGCAGCCATCTAGCTTTAGGCCGCGAGCCCGCACCAACTCTGCCAGCAGCCGTGCATTCTCCTCATCCCTCCGGTGCTCGGTCATGTCAAAGTGGATGAAGGTCTGTACCAACTGGGATGCAAAGTGGTTGGGGTCTGACTCCACGAGGTGCAGCTGCAGAAGCCACAGGGCGGGGCATATCCAGGTCAGCCAGTACTGGGTGCTAGGGGGATAGGATGGGGCCTAGGATGGCCCAGGTCTTCGGGGGATACGAGTGCACAAACACTAGGTGCTCAATAAATACGTGTTGAGGATTGACTGAATAAATGGAAGAGGCAGAAGTGCAACATCTAATACAGGCTGGAGGGGAGGGAAGGCATCCTAGACGAGGCAATGCCTAAGCCGGGAGCTGAAGAGTAAGAGTCAGCCAGGTGGCTGCAGGAGCAAAAGGCATGATCTGGGTGGGAGGGGCTGCAGCACAGAGAGGAGGGTGTGAGAGAGCACGGCAGACTCTTCCCCACAGGCAGCCTCACTGGCCGGGGCTTGCAGAGAAACTACCAGGGCTGGGGCTGGGGACAAGTGGTTTGGTCATCATTCACCCCAAGTGCTCTGACATTGGGAGGAATCCAGTGGGGCCCCGTGCCCCTAAAGCTTACTGCCTGCTGGGGGAACCCAGGGCAGAGGCAGCCACTGAAGAGAGTGGGAGGGCGGCTCTCTGCAAAGTAACACAGCCTGAGCAGTGGCATGGCATTCCAAGTGGAGAAAACACTGAGCAAGGCAGGGAACACAGAGGTGGTGTCCCCAGGGGGTGCTGCACGGTGGGAGAGGGGAGAGGAAGCCACTTTGCTAGATTAGGGCCAGCTTGAGACAGCCTGTTTGCTTATCTGTTCAATGGGGATAAGAATGTCTACTCGGCCAGGTGCGGTGGCTCACACCTGTAATCCCAGCACTTCGGGAGGCCAAAGCAGGAGGACCGCTTAAGCTCAGGAGTTCAAGACCACCCTGCACAACAGAGTGAGATACAGTCTCTACTAAACATTTTAAAAATTGGCC
>NW_012103143.1:1486181-1487235 GCF_000951045.1 Mandrillus leucophaeus | reverse complement strand
TCTCTACTAAACATTTTAAAAATTGGCCGGGCGCAGTGGCTCACGCCTGTAATTCCAGCACTTTGGGAGGCCAAGGCGGGTGGATCACAAGGTCAGGAGATCGAGACCACGGTGAAACCCCATCTCTACTAAAAATACAAAAAATTAGCCAGGCGCTGTAGTGGGCGCCTGTAGTCCCAGCTACTCAGGAGGCTGAGGCAGGAGAATGGCCTGAACCCGGGAGGCGAAGCTTGCAGTGAGCCGAGATCGCGCCACTGCACTCCAGCCTGGGGGACACAGCGAGACTCTGTCTCAAAAAAAAAAAAAAAAAAAAAAAATTTAAAAATTAGCCGGGCAGGCTGGGCGCGGTGGCTCATGCTGAAATTAGCCGGGCAGGCCGGGCGCGGTGCCTCACGCCTGTAATCCCAGATCTTTGGGAGGCCAAGGCGGGCAGATCACTTGAGGTCAGGAGTTCGAGACCAGCCTGGACAACATGGTGAAACTCTGTCTCTACTAAAAATACAAAAATTAGCTGGGCATGGTGGCGCACGCCTGTAACCCTAGTTACTCAGGAGGCTGAGGCACGAGAATCACTTGAACCCAGGAGGCGGAGGTTGCAGTGAGCCAAGATTGTGCCATTCCACTCCAGCCTGGGAGACAGAGCGAGACTCGGTATTAAAAATAAAATAAAATAAAAAATAAAAAAAATTAGCGGGGCTGAGGTGGGAGGATCGCTTGAGCCCAGGAAGTCGAGGCTGCAGTGAGCTGTGATCGCACCACCGCACTCCAGTCTGGTCAACAGAGTGAGACCCTGTCTCAAAATAAAAGTCTACCTGCCTGGCTCGCTCCAGATTCTGTAATGTGAGGCCCTGCTATGAACTGGATTCAGGATCTGTATGCGGCTCCCCAGCACCCTCTGCGGGTCCTGTGTGCCAAGTGTCAGGAATTCAACCTCAAAGGGCCCGCCCTTTCCCCAGGACAGAGCCAGGCTCCTTAGCCTGGCATTCAAGGCCCCCGCTCTGGCGCTAACGCTGTCCCTCCTCCAGCCCATCTACCCGGGCTCCTCTCCTCTTTC
>NW_012103143.1:1466439-1484826 GCF_000951045.1 Mandrillus leucophaeus | reverse complement strand
TCGGCAGGGAGTTGTGGTGCCGTAGAGGCCGGTCTCCGCGGCCCACGCCGCACACCACCTGGGCAGGGGGCGGCTCAGAGGGAGGCCCACACACTCCTGCCCCCCATGCACACCCCCACCCCCTTGTGCCAAGATTCAGACCAGACCCCTCACTGGACATTCAAGAAGCCCCGTCCTCCAGCATGTCTTAAATTGCACGCGAGATATACCTGCCACTCCCCATCTGGTCCCCAGACCCCTCCAGGGATTCTACCCAGGCTTCCAGGCCCAGCTGGCGTCCCGCTCCAGGATGGCTCCTGCAGCCCTGAGGGCATGGGCCACCCTGGTGTGCGCCGTCCTAGCATCTCCCCTCTCCCCTACCCCACTGGAGCTCCCTGAGGGCAGGGTCGAATCTCTCCCTCTCAGTGTAGCCTAGAGCTGGGTACCCAGTAGGGTCCCTAAAAGCCTTCCTGAACTCCCCAGCTTAGAGGCCCCTCCTGAAGGGCTGCAGGCACTAGAGGTTTATCAGGAAGCCCTGGGTCAGCCTCTAGGTGGGCAAGACCCTCTGGAAAGACAGTTCAGCCCCCTGGGCCCTGGTACTACCCAGCGTGGGGCTGAGCACAGGGGCAGGGGCTCTCGGTGTGGGAGGGGTTCTGGAAGGGTTACAGGAAAGTGAAGACGGGTCAGACCCAGTAGTTTCCCCAGAGGCAACTTCGATCCCTCTAAGGATTTTGTCCTCTCTGCCCAGAGACGGCTCAGGGGCCCTTGGCAAACCACTGGGACTGGACTGGGGTGTGGCAGGCAGGGTCACAACCTGGGCCTGGGCCACACTCACCTTGCTCAGCAGTGGCCTATCACCCTGTGTCCGACACACCACAGCACAGATTCGCACGGCCAGGCCAGGGCCAGGTGAAGGACCATCTGGGGGAAGACAAAGAGGTCTAAGGCCAGCACAGAGTGGCCAGAAGGCCACACCAAGCTCCCACCCCTGGCCAGCCCAGGTGACTCTCACCTGAGCAGGGCAGCTGGACAGGTGGGTACACAGCCTCCACCAGGACACTCTCCTCCTCCTCCAGCTTCTCCAGCAGTGCCAGCACTGTGTTCACCACTGCACCCAGCTCTGCCCGTGGGTGCAGATGCAATGCCTGCCGCCCCCGCCAGCGCCAGCCACTGAGCTTCACAGCCACCTGCAGCAAGGAGGGGAAAGGGGCCTCCTGGACGCCACCGCAGGTACTGCAGGGTGGGGCGCTTCCACCACAGGAGCCGGTGAGTAAACTGAGGCAAAAGGGCAGGGGATTGCCCTAGAGATGGGGCAGTGGCAGGGCTAAGAGGTAGGGACACCTTCCCAGCCAGACTTGGTAGCCGTGCCTGGGTCCCCTCCTGCTGGCATCTGTACAGACCTCAGGGTGGACAAGAGCCTGTTACCTGCAGGACATCACCCAGGGCCTCGGAGCGCAGAAAAGCCTCCACTTCCTCTTTCACCAGCGTCTCTTGGCCCTCTTTGCCACTCAGCTCCACCAGCCGTAGCCCTGGGCTGGAATCCCCTCCACGCAGCAGCCCTGGCGGCTTGTAAGTGAATGCCAGGGTCGCTGGCACAGCCACACCACCCTGCTGGGCCAGCAACTGCCTTGTCAGCAGCCGGTCCTCCAGCAGCCGGGCCAGCTCAGCTGAAGCTCCTGTGGGGCAGGTCAGGTCACGGGCGAGCTCTGCTGCCTCTCGGCCCCGGCTGGGCCCCAGACCCAGGCCTGCCAGAAAGTAGGTGGCACGGCGTGGGGGGACAAAGTCATCCAGGAATGTCAGGCCCCCAGGGTGGAAGCTCACAGCCTTGAGGACCAGCAGGGCTGCCTCACCCGGCTGCCCAGGTGCTGGCACCTTCATCAACCAAGCAGGGGACAGGCAAAGGAGCATGTTTCCTGTGGGCAAAGAAGGCAAGTGGCTGGCCAGGGAAGGCTTGATGGCCCATGCCCGGGCCCCTGGGTAGCGGAGTGGGGGCAGCTGATCCCAGAACCCAACCCCACTCGGCATGGCAGCTGCTCCAGTGGAATGCAGGGAGTTGCCAGGGTTGGCGGGTATTTTGGGATGTAGCTGGGCCAGGGCAGGGCTGCCCTTTCTGTAGAAGGGGATGGGGAAACTTGAGCACACACTCACCCGGGCTCTGGACCCCACCCTCCAGCAGCACAGGCAGAAAGGTGCTGGGGGAGCCCAGAACGCACAAGGTCACCTCCGCCCCAGGACAGCCTCGGGAAAGAGAACATGGCCCAGCTCACCAGGGGCGCCCTTGTTGTCTGTCTGCCCACCTTCCACCACCTCCACACCCATGGCCTCACCCTGGGCCCCCAGAGTTTTCCCAGGAATCGGACGAGACAGGGGCCAGACAGGGAGTGGACGTGCCCACCAGTCCTGCCCTGTGAGACGGGCCCCCCCTTTCTGCAGTTGTTCCAGAAGCGCTGCAGGCTGGGTGACTGGAGACCTGGGTTCTAGCCTGAGCTCTGACTTTCTGTGTGACCTCGGAGGAGTCAGTGTTCCTCCAAGCCCCTGTTTCCCAGTTTGTACAATGGGACCGAGTCTGTGATTCTCAGGTATTCTACCTGCGAACCGTCTGTCCACACAAAATCTGTATACACAACAGGCGTGGGAGGGGCAGAAGGGGAGGAGTCCGGGGGGTCTCAGCTGCTGAGCTGCCTCTGCCGCAGCTCCCAAGACCTTTCTCTAGAAGCTTCAGTGCCACACAACAGTTTCCCAATCCCAGGGCTGGGTCTTTTTGGGGAGGGGGTGAGGGCAGAGAGCCCAATCCTTGACCTCACTGGTGCCAGATGCCCTTGCAAACAATGTTTGCCTACCCTAGGCCAACTAGCTGTGCCTTTCCTGCCTTCAGACCGAACCAGAGCCTGGGGGAAGGGGCTGACCTTGACATGGACGAGGAAGCAGACTGGGCTGGGGGCCCCTCCCTGCCCCCAGGGGTGCCCCCCTCCAGGGAGCCCTTGGGCACCTGTGCGGGGCGCCTGGCTGCGGTCCTGGGTCTCCGGAAGGCCAGCTTGTTGCAGGCAGCTCTGCAGGAGGCTGTAGTAGTAGACAGTCCAGGCCCGGGCCTCGGTCCCCTCGGGGGATCCCTTGCAGTCCAGGCCCACGTCCTGGCGCCAGGAGCCAGGGAAGCAGCCTGTGGGCGGCAGGCCAGAGCCCCCTCCCCAGGGGCCCTCATCCTCCAGGTCCTTGGAGCCCAGTGGGCAATCCCACTCGGGACCAGATGGATCCAGGGAGAGCTGAGAGGGCAGAAGTGGTGGATCTTGGGCAGGATGGGCCAGTGGTCACATTAAGTCACCCAAGGGTGTAAGGCCCCCACTCTCCCAGCCTGGGCTGTGTTCAGGGCTGACACCGTCCCGGGGACTAGGAGAGGAAAGGCCTGTGTTGGGGGTGAAGGCGCATTCATGGGAACGCGATGGTGGGAGTGCTTTGTCAACTGTCTGTGTGGTGCCCCTGGAGGAATGGCAGGAAGCAGTGTCCTGCCGACCAGCACCCCCCGTGCCCCCACGCTGGGCTCCGCCTTAGCTTGTTTCACAGCAGCAGAGGTTTCTGTTTGTTTTGTTCATGGAGGCAACCCCAGCACCTAAACCGTGCCTGGCACACAGCCACTGCTCAGTAAATGTTTGTTGACCGAAGAGCAGGTGAATGAACGAACGAACCCAGCCATCACTCTGGGGTGGCTTATTTCTCTCTCATGACCCAGCATGGAGTGTGCTGACACCTAAATGTGATTCCCTGTCATCCCCACGTAGGCCTTGAAGCCCTACTGTGTGCCCAGCCCTGGGCTAGACATTAGGAGGGGGAGGGCTGGGACCCCTCTTTGCAGATATTTTGAGTCATGGAAATGCTTTCTTTGGATGAAACCTAATGTCCCTCCCCTCTCTGAGGCTGGTGCACCCCATATGGGGGCTGCTGGGAGGCTCCGTGTGAATGGAATTCTTGTTCTTTGCAGTCCCCAGGCCTGAACAGGCCTGCCTGCTGGGTCTGTCCTCCAGGGGACAGGCTCAGCCACCTTGAGCAAGTTATGAGGTCTCTTTGGGCCTTGTTGCCTGGTGCCTGCCCTGTCCCATCCCCTGGGGGCTGATGAGGCTGGGACGAAGAGAATCTCTTGGTTGTTGGGAGATGGTGTGCTGTGGCCCAGATGGCAGAGGACTAGGCCTCACACCTGGGCTTGAATCCCAGTTTGCCAGGGCCAGAGCCTCTGTGCCCTCTCGTAGAAGGTGAGCTCCCTGAGGGGCCGTGGAATGAATGACTGTCACAGGGCACTAAGAGTGCCCACCTCCCAGGACGCAGCTGCAGGGTGGGGGTGGGGGAGCTGGTCGTGGGTCTAAGCTCTCTGCATGGGGCAACCCCCAGGCTTAGGTCCTGGGTGCTGCCTGCTGTCCTCTGGGCCCTCTCTCTGCCCAGGGACTTGGGCCTTGTGGGGGAGGGACGGCAGGAGACTCACCATCTCGTGGGTGGAGTGGCTGAAAGACTGATGGCAGAGACAGAGGGACAGAGAGATGAAGGAGTCAGGGCATCCAGGTCCCTGCCTGGCCTTCCAGCCCCTAGACTTTGGGAGTGGAGAGGTGGCCAACACCTGTCCCTGCAGAGAAAGGCCAAGACCGCCCCACCCCCACCCCGAAGATGGGGAGGGATTTCTGCTGCCCAGACCGAGTGGCTCCTGCCCCAACGCGCTCACAGGTCCTTCCTGCCCTAGGGTCCCGGCTCGGCTCTGCCCCTCCAGTGCGGGGGGAGTGGGGGGCGCCAGGTCCCGGGGGTGGGGAGAGTAGCGTCGAGGGTCCCGCCGCGTAGCGCGGGCGCGCAGGGTTCTCGTCCCCGCGACTCCTGCCCCGGCCGCCCCCCTCCCTGGCTCTCCCGGGGCGGGGCCGGAGCCTGGGTACCTGGCGGCGGTAGTGGCTGGGCGGGCGTGGTGGGCGGACTCGGACCGGGCAGGATGCAGCGGCGACGGCGGTGGCAGTGGCACAGCGCCGGGCCCAAGCGGCGCCGCTTTATATAGAAACGCCTGGGGCATGCCCAGTGCCCGGCGGGGGCGGCGCGGGGCGGACGGACCGTCAGGGACCGATAGGGACCCGCCAGGAACGTGCCTGCCCCACCCGCCACGAAAACGTCCCAGACCTGGGGGCGTGGGGCAGGACACGAACCCGGCAGGAGGAGGGCACGGAGCAGGCAAGGAGAGACGGAGGTCTTTAGAGACACAGAGGAAGTCCCGACAGAGGGCCAGGTGCAGATGAACAGGGACTGTCGTCGGGGGTCACAGACTTAGGGCTGTGAAGAAAGAGGAAGGCCACCGTGGAGAAGAGATGGAAAGGAGGGGCGGGGAGAGCCGGAGCGGGCAGAGACTGGTACAAGGGCCCGCCCTTAGGGGTGGTGTGCCCGGGAGAGCAGCCTGGGGCACACAGCCCTGAGCTCTACCTTTGGATAGAGGCCGGAGCTCCCGGCCCTGCAGCTTTCTGTCCCAGCCGCCGGCGCTCTGCCCTATTGCACGTTCTCCCAGAGAGGCCCTCCTGGGCCAGGGTCTCTGCACATCTGTGCAGCCTCCTCCTCACTTCTGGGCCCAGTGGACTTGCACACAGGGGCCAGGATGTCTATAAGATCCAGTCTCTTCTGGTGTGGTGGCTGCCTATAATCCCAGAACTTTGGGAGCCTGTGGCAGGAGGATTGCTTGAACCCAGGAGTTTGCAACCAGCCTGGGCAGCATAGCAAAAAAAAAAAAAAAAAAAAAAAAAAAACATTTTAAAACTAGCTGGTTGAGGTGGTGTGGGCCTGTAATAATCCCAGCTACTTGGGAGGCTGAGGTGGGAAGATCACCTGAGCCCCAGGGGTCGAGACCACAGTGAGTCCTGGTTGTGCCACTGCACTCCAGCCTGGCAATACAGTGAGACCCTATCTCTATCTCTCTCTTTTTTTTTGTTTTTGTTTTTGTTTTTGTGAGACAGAGTTTCACTGTGTCGCCCAGGCTGGAGTGCAGTGGCGTGATCTCAGCTCACTGCAACCTCCACCTCCCAGGCTCAAGTGATTCTCCTACCTCAGCCTCCCGAGTAGCTGGGATTACAAGCACAAGCCACCATGCCTGGCTAACTTTTGTGTGTTTAGTAGAGACCGGGTTTCGCCATGTTGGCCAGGCTTGTCTTGAACTCCTGACTTCAGGTGCTCCGCCTGCCTCGGCCTCCCAATGTCCTGAGAATACAGGTATGAGCCACTGTGCCCAGCCAAGACCCTATCTCTTTTTTTGACCCTATCCCATTTTTTTTTTTTTTTTTTTTTTTTTTTTTTAGACAGAGTCTTGTTTTGTCACCAGGCTGGAGTACAGTGGCACGATCTTGGCTCACTGCAACCTCCGCCTCCCCGGGTCCAGTGATTCTTCTGCCTCAGCCCCCCAAGTAGCTGGGACTACAGGTGCGAGCCACCACACCCAGCTACTTTTTTTTTGTCGGGGGGAGGAGTTTCGCTCTTGTTGCCCAGGCTGGAGTAGCTGGGATTACAGGCATGCGCCACCATACCCGGCTAACTTTGTATTTTTAGTAGAGACAGGGTTTCTCCATGTTGGTCAGGCTGGTCTCGAACTCCCGACCTCAGGTGATCCACCTGCCTCAGCCTCCCAAAGCATTAGGATTACAGGCATGAGCCACTGTGCCCAGTCCACCCAGCTAATTTTTGTATTTTTAGTGGAGACGGGGTTTCATCATGTTGGCCAGGATGGTCTCAATCTCCTGACCTCGTGATCTGCTCGCCTCAGCCTCCCAAAGTGCTGGGATTACAGGTGTGAGCCACCGTGCCCAGCCCCCCATCTCTTTAAAAAGAAAAAAGAAAAGAAAGAAGGAAAAGAAATCTGCTCTGCTCATCAACACCCACCTAGGTCGACTTCACACCCGGAGTTGAAGCTACAATCTCCCCAAGACACACATACTCACACCCAAGTGCACCCACCCAAACAACCACAGAAGCTACCCCAAGAGACCTGGGTCACAGCCACAATTCACCCACAGAAGCACAACCAAAGATTCACACCCTCTCCTGGAGTGTGTCCTACCAGTGGGTTTCAATCCTAGCTCTGGCTGTGGGACCTGGGCCCCTCCCCTTTGTGATCTGAAGCTCAGTCTCCCCAGCCTAGAATGGGGCTGCTTCCCCTCTCCCAGGCAGGGCAGCCCATGGCTCTGATTCCGCCCCCTCACAGTCCCCAGTCATTCCCTCTCCCTACCTGTCTCAGAGCTGGACACATTGAGCCCTGGCTGTCCTTGAGAGCCTCCTGGCCTGGGGGAGAGCACTGAGGGGCCCACACACATCAGGGACAGAGATGACAGCTGTTGGACCCTTTCTGCAACATAAACAGGGCAGTCTGTGCAGATACATCCCTGTCTACCACTGGAGGGGTTGGCAGAGAGCGGAAATGGCTTCTCCAGGGTGCCTAGCCCAGCCCACATTCCCCACACAACTTCCAGGCCCACATGCAGCCCTCCCAGCAGCTGGCCTAGGCTCCAGGAATGAGGTACAGCCACCCCAGGAGACCCAATCCCTTGCTGCCTGGGTGGCCTGAGCGCCCATGGGGTCCCACGGTGGGGCCTGGGTGTGATCCAAAGAGCATGAGTTTTTGACACGTAACAACAAATTTAACAAGCTCTGCAGCCCCGGGGACTCAGTTTTCTCATCTTCAAATGGGGATACAGTGCACACTTAGCCCAGGCTTAACACTTCACATGCAAGGGAGCAATTATGAGACTCAGAGAGGTCGTGTGACTTGCCCAAGGTCACACAGCTAGTGAGAGGCAGAGCTGGGATCTTCTACCAGAATACGTGCGTGCCCGCACGGAGAGCTGTGTGGTGTGCCCTCTCCCAGGCCACCCTGGCTGGTCCCTGGCTGCACTGGCTTTTGCCTTGTGGACACGGAGGAAAATCAGAGTTGGGCAGCTGCAGCCCAAGCTCAGGGCCCTGGGACTTGGGGCAGGCAGGTGGGCAGGGTGGTTCTGCTCTGCCCCTGCCAGGAAAGCCTGGACATCACCTGAGGCGGAGCCAAGTCAGGCAGGGGTGGGGTGAGGAGCGGGAGTGCTTTGGCTGCTGCGCAGCTGGACTGAACAGTCATCATCACCATCATGAGCTGGGAGAGCACTCTTGAGGCTGGGGTGGAGGCTGTTATAATCCCATTATCCACGGGAGAATACTGAGGCTCAGAGAAGGAGAAAGGGCCTTTCCCATGTCAGGGAGTCCAAGTCTGACCCCTCTGGGAGCCTGGAACAGTGTAGGAATTCAGGGAACCTCAAGTGGGTGGCAGTGCAAGATGGAGACCGTGGGTCCCCCCAATCCATGGCAGGCACCCATTTGCCCCCCATCCACTCCTTTGCATGTCCCAGCTCGTGTCCAGTCTGCATGCACCACTCTGAGACAGGCTGACAGACATGCCAGGGCCCTCCCAGCTCCTGTCCCCACACACTGCGTGCCCTCCGATGCTTCGCTTCCCTTCTCTGAGCCCCTTTCCAGGCAGATCTGTAGGGACTTTCTAGGTTCTCTGAGCATGTTTGTGTCGGCTGCTCACTGCACAGAGGCACCTGGGTGAGAGGTCATGCCCCACTCTGCTACACCGTGCACTCTGGTGAGGCTGCATGTTGCCTGGAGGAGAGACATCTTTCCTTAGCTGTCAAAAAGGTGCTGTGGGGGCCGGCGCAGCCCTGCGGAGGAGAGCCTGTGAGAACGCATGTGTGCGAGGGTTCACGCCGGGACAGCACTGGTCCTCTTCTGTCCGACCCATGAGCTAGGGCTCCCATGCAGATGGCTGATAAGGAAACCTACAGAAGGGCTGCCCAGAAAACAGTCTTCTGCGTAGGAAAGGCAGTGACTGAGCCCCAGCTAGAGGGGCCCTGCCGGAGACCACCTGCTCCTAGGGTCTGTGTCCAGGGTGAACCACTGCCACCGTGCTCCCGCAGGCTCATGACAGACCCTCGGCCCAGTGCTGAGGCTGCTGCACCTTGCTCCCCTATTCTCCCAGGCGAAGAGCTGAACTGTGGAGGGTGGGGAGCTCCCAAGTAGACTTCAGGGACAAGTGCCCCCTGACCCCGGCCACCCTGCCTGCTACAGTGCCTGAGATTCCAAGACACTCATCGTCTAAGGCTAAGGCATAGTCTACACAGCACAGAGCCTTGCCTCTGCATTCCAGCCGGCTCTGCCTTTCACTGTGGGCCTGGGTGAGGTCCTTGTCCTCACTGAGCCTCTGTGTCTCTAACAGGGATATCGGGGGCCACCTGCAGAGAGAGGGTCTGGCAGGGGGTGTCTGGGAAAGGGTTTTGTAAACTACAGGTAAGGAGGCTATTACTAAGTTGCAGGCACCCCAGCGGGGTGAGGAGGAGTGGGCGGAGGAGGCTCTGGAGCGCTCTCTAACGCACAGGAGTCCGACTGTTGCCTCCTCCACACACACAGGCTGGTGCGGGATTGGGGGTGGGGTGGGGAAGGAGAAGGAGACAGCACTCCCAGGGGGCTGCCTGGCGGGGAGCTGCCAGTGGTCGGGGCAGGGGTAAACCTTGGGTCTGCCATGGATAGTAAGGCTTTCTGCAAGTTCCTGCTCCTGAGCCTCAGTTTCCCCCAGATAAATGACAGATAAGGGTCTGGGCCACCATGATTCCCTATTCCAGGGGGTAGGCTCCTTGGGAGTAGGACAGGTCTGCCCAGGACCCAGGACCTGGCACTTGCCACATAGATGCAGCCTGTGGCCCTGTCGCAAGAACATTCCAAACCCAGAGTCCGACAGGTGACTCCACTGACACCCCACCCAATGACCACCTGTGGAGCCCGAGCCTGCAGATGCCTCCCATCCATGTGGAGTCCTGCCGTGTTCCCCATTGAGAGGCGGGCACTTGGGAACGGGCACTGCGGGACACACGCCTGTGTCGGAACCAGCCCTGTTGCCCTGGCGATGGCTCAAGTCCTAGGCACCCACAGGGGCTATTAGTGAGTGTGGGAGGGGGTTTCCATGGTGGCGGTCCCGAGGGGGTAGACACAGGGATCAGGGAGGGGCGAGGGCTGGCGGGACCTTTCTCCTTTGTCCGCGGCACACTAGGCCTTTGTTCTTGCCTGGGTCCCTTTGACAGATGTGACCAGGACCATGGGTGCGGGGAGGACTTGGGTTAGAGTCCCCCATCCCAGCGAGTTCTGAACCACCCTGGAGGGAGGGGAAGGAGGGCAGAAAAGGGGGTAGAACTCCTGGA
The DNA here is from genome assembly GCF_000951045.1 of Mandrillus leucophaeus. NCBI lineage: Eukaryota > Metazoa > Chordata > Mammalia > Primates > Cercopithecidae > Mandrillus > Mandrillus leucophaeus. Next base: position 1,474,633 of record NW_012103143.1, on the reverse strand, counting down.
CTCGCCGTCCACTGGGGCGCCCTTCTCCTGCAGGTGCAAAAGCCACTCCTGTCCCCAGACGCTGGGGCAGGGTAACTTTCAATTGGCTCTTATTTATGTAAACACCTTCCCCAGCTGCCAGTGGGCAGCCTCAGTGTGTCCCCAGGGCAGGACCAGGAGAGGGCAGGGCTGGGAAGGGCAGGTGAGGGAGGAGGGGAAGGGGCTGTCTGTCTGGGGTTGGGAGGAGGGCATTTGATCCAGCGCCATCCAAGGCTCTGAAGATCTGAAGATCCAAGTTCAAAAAGATTTTATTCCTGGAGCCCTCTGGGGTCCCTTCACCCAGCCAACCCCTTCCCTGACTCCTATGGTGCCGGCTTTGGTACTTGGGAGGGCCTGGGCACCAGGACGGTTCCATGAGTCCTCAGGTGCCCCACTCTGTGACCCTCCTCCATGCTAGTGCCTGACCCAGTATGTACCACGGAGGACCTCCTCCTCCCCCACCGCCTGGTCCTTGCCTGGAAGGAAGCCGAGTCCCAAGAGTAAAGTGCGGTGCCCATTTGCAGGGCTGGCATCAGCCATCAGGCAATTGAGACTGGGGAACACTGAGTCCATGGTCCTCTCAGAAGCGGGTGTCCAGGAAGGAGGTGGAGCCTCGTTGGGGCCTGGGAGGCCCCTCGATGGGGGGGCCCCGGGCCCGAGTCAGGAGCCCATGGAAAGTCTTGCCGCGGGTCTGGGGTTTCCGCCGTGGTGGTCTGGGCTCCTCTGGGGGCTGCACCACAATCCGAGGCACCTCAGGCTTGGCGCCTCGTCGTGCCCCTGCCAGCTGCTGGGCCTCGAAGATGGCTTGGGCCCCAGCGAGGCGGACCTGTGGCCGGGGCGGGGGCCCCGGCGCAGAATCGGGCAGCTGGGCCAGCTGGGCCTTGATCTCCCGCTGCAGGTCCCGCTCTGACAGCACCACGTTGTGCACCTGTGGGGAGCAGTTGGTGCTGCGTTTGCCCGGCCTCAAGGCAGGAACAGGAAACTGAGGTCCCCAGCCCAGGAAGTGGCTGAGGACTGAGGGGCTGACAGACAGCCTCGCTGAGGAGCCACAGAAAGCCACTGGAAGCCTCGGGTTTTCGTGTTCTCTGAAGCTCAGGGGACAGAAACTAAGTCCCCGTTCTCGCTTTGGGTTCCTGCCCTGGGACTCAGTTTCCCCCATGCAGCAGGGGCTGGGCAAGTCCGAGGAGAGGCGGGGGCACCCACCTGTGACATGAAGGCCTCCTCCTGCAGCTGTGCGGGGGGGATGGCTCGAAGGGCTCCGAGTGTCTCCAGGAGGCCAGGGCAGGCCCCTCGTTGCTCTGCAGTGCCCAGCGCCAGGCGCACCAATGTCAGCCCCACACGGAACAGTACCTTGGCACCTGCAGGCCGGAGGCTCACTCACTGGGAGGCCGGCCTTGCCCCTCCACAGTTCTGCACCCAAACCTGCCCTCAGCCATGTGCCCGCCACTCTCCTGCAGCTGTGCCCCCCCCAGTTCAGGTACAATGACAGAGGGTAGAGTTGCATTTTGGGCGACACAGCCCGCTGCACTGGTCAAGTCGGCCTCAAGAGCCACAGATGCTTTGGGGAAGAGTTAGTATCTTGTGAATTTGGTTACTGTCACCTCCCATCCCCACCCCCGCCAGAATGAAGGTCTCAATCGCTTGATAATCAGATGCCATCCACATCTGGAGCCAGCAAGTGCCTGTGGGCTCTGGGGAGGACACCTCCTACCCTCCCTGAGCCGGTCAGGCCTCTATGTGCTATGATCACCCAGCTCCTACCCCAGACGGCATTCGGGTGACAGGTGATGTGCCACCAGGCACAGGACTATCACCTTCAGCACACCTGGTCCTATGACTCGAGGCTCCAAAAGGGAACCCCGGAGCTGGGGAGCTAGCTCCCTGCCCACACCCCAAGGCTCCAGTCCTCTCCAAGCCACCAGCTTCCTGCCAGGAGCCCGGGGCTACTGATGCCTTCACACCAAGCCCTCCCTGGGCCTCAGCTTGCTCATCTCCATGAGGAAAGGTCAGGTGGAGCCCTTTAAGGGCCTTTCCAGCTTGGATCTGTGACCCTCTGATTCTAGAAAGATCCTAGGCAGAACTGCTCTCCCCTAAGCTAGGAGCATAGCACTTGGTGCACTCCCCACAATGCAAGCTTGGGCTAGTCCTGGAGCCTCAGAATCCTTTCCTGGCAGCCTCTGATCTGAGAAGAGACACCAGGGGACCGGCAAGATTGAGTGATGATGGTGACTGTCAAGAAACAATCACTACTCATGCTATCGTCCTTCTGATAAAGGGAGCCTGTGTAGTGTTTGCTCTCAGGCGGGCAGGTCAGGCCCTGCCCAGCTCTGCCCAGCCCTGCTCTCGAGGTCTGAGGCTAGTTGGGAGGTGACTGCATGGATAGCGACTTGGACACCTGTGACCAGAACTCTAAGCCAGCCAATGGTCCTCCACTGTGCGGAGGGCAGGAAGCCGGCCGAGCACACGACAGGCATTCAGTATGCATGCTGATTGATTTCTACCACGTTTTAAGGTGCAACCTCCAGATCTCACATATAGAACAGAATGCAGGTGGGTTACCGATGGCAGTATCAAGGCGGAGTCCCAAAGACACAGGGAGTCCAGCTTGGCCCTGCTCCGACTCCCCTCCTGTTCTTGGCCTGGCCCCCAGCCTCCACCTCTCTGGCTTCACGGCTCCAAGCCCGCCCTCCTTCATGGACTGTAGCCTGGCCCCTGGGGACAGTGGCCTTTCTGGCCCCAGGCCTCCACAGGCACCCCTGGGAGTCCTCCTCCTGCACAGAGCAGCCAGAAGGAGCTTAAATGCACCCATCGCCCCTGCGCTCCCCTGACACTCTGTCACATCCCTAGTTTTATTTTCTTCATGGCACTTCTGACAATCTATAAATATCTTGTGTGAATTTGGTTGCTGTCGCCACCCATCCCCACCCGCGCCAGAATGAAGGTCTCGATCACTTGATTCCCAGCTGCAGATCCACGTCCGGAGCCAGTGAGCACGCAGCAGGTGCCTGCGGGCTCCGGGGAGAAACGCCTCCTACTGTCCCTGAGACACTCAGGCCTCCATGTGCTGTGATCGCCCAGCTCCTGCCCCATCTGCCTCCCCTGGAAGCCTCTCTGGCCCAGCTCTGCACCAGGCGGTGCCTGGGTGATGGGTGATAGGTGATGTACCACCAGACACCAGGCCATCACCTTTGGTACACCCAGTCCTGTGATTTGAGGCTCAAAAAGGGAACTCCGGGGCTGGTGAGCTAGCTACCCACCCATACCCCAAGGCTCCTGCCCCAGCCACTGGCTGCCCCACTCACCCTCACTGAGGAAGGCATCCCAGACACGCAGCACTGTGGGGAAGGGCAGGGAGCGGGCGAAGAGGCACAGGAACCACTCGGGCAGGTAGAGCAGGGGCCCGACGCCCACCTGCTGCAGGTGCTTGTGTACGTGCGGGAGCAGCCGCCGCAGCAGGGCCATGAACACCTCGGCATCCAGCCGCACAGCCTCCTGTGGCCACGTCCGTCAGCAGGCCAGCACCGCCACCCCCAGAGCTCAGGCTCAACCTCCCTCAGTTCCCAGACCCCCACCCACTCACCGGGCTCCTGCCCCTCCCTCCTCCATTCCCCATGCCAGCCCCTCACCATGTGGGGCCCGTAGTAGCCGGGGAGGTAGACCTCACAGATCTGCACCAGGCACCAGAAGGCCTCCTGGGGAAGGGGCAGGGCACAGGCCTGTAAGTGCCCACCAAAGAAGGGACCACAGAGGGGAAGTCAGGACAGGGGAAGGAGTGAAGGGGAGGGCCTGGGCACCGCAGGAGCCTGGACTCAGGGCCACTCCTAACCTGCTCAGTTCCTGGGAGCCCTTCCCGAAAGCACCCCCCTCTGCCCAAGACAGGGCCTGCTGAGGGGTTTAGGGTGTTGGAAATCACAGGGCTCATGGTATTAGATTTGAAGGTCACAGGGTTGGGGTTCACTGGCCAAAGGTTGGGAGTGTCCCGAAGTTCAAGTCCTGGGTTTCTGGGGTCATTGGGGTTGGGGTCACAGTCCCCAAGTTCAGAATCAGGAGTCGTGAGGTCAAGGTGATAATATCCAGATTCCTAGATGACTGGGGTCAAGGTTGGGATCAAGGGTCCCAGGTTCCTGGAGTCAAGGTCATTAGGCTTGAAGGTCTGTGAGGCTGGCAGTCATGAGGCCCTGGGTCACTAGGACGGGGTCCAGGAATCAAGGATCGCAGGTTTCTGAGGCCGCAGTTCCTGGGGATGGGGTTCCCTGGGCCTAGGTCACTAGGGTTCCCAGAGCGGGGTCAAGGTCACTCACCTCTGGGGGCAGGTGCATGAGCAGCACAGCAGCCACAGGCCCCTGGGCCTGGCAGTAGCCCTGCTCCGGTCGATACAGGGTGTAGGCCTTGAGCACCTGCAGGAGCCCTTGCTGCCTGTGCCGGAAGACCCCATAAGGGGCCAGTCCTGCAGGCACCCCCTTCTCCACCCTCTGGGGGTCTCTGCCCAGGTCTCAGCCTCCCTGGGCCTTGCTGGGTCCCCTGAGATGCAAGACTGTACAGCTGGGCTGGGGAAAGTGGGCTGGAGCACCCAGGGCTTGTGGGGCTGGGGGTCCCTGGGTATCACTGGCCTCGTACCCGTGGCCCTGAGGTGACACAAACATCTCGTGCAGGGGGAACTGGCGGTGCAGGTCCCTGCCAATGGTCTCCATCCACTGTGGGTCTCCAGGGGCCTCTGCCAGCTCCTGTGGGTAGCCAGGAAGGTGGGTGTGAGGGTTTGGTGTGGTGAGGGGCTCTGGGTAGGGGAGTTGGGGCCCCTGCCCACTCTCTCACCTGATAGGTGCCAGGGCTGTTCTTCTGGCACACATGGGCCCCGCACAACAGGGGCCAGCACCGGGCACGCAGGGCAGACGGGATGCCTTTCCGGCACTGCATCTTTACCTGTGGGCAAGGCCAAGGGCTCCACTAGGCAGCCTCCATAGCTCCCGCTGGCAGACCCCAGGCACAGCTCATCAGCAGGCAGAGGCCCACTTTGGGTGGCAGGGAGCAAAGGCAGGAGGTGCTGGGACACAGGGTGAGTACATTTTGCCAAGATGTGGGCCGAGGCAGACAGGAATGACCCACGGAGGCCAACGGGGCCCCTGCCCTGCCCCCCTCACCTTCTTGTACTGCTGGGGGCCAGTAGTGCCCCTGCCCTGCCCCCCTCACCTTCTTGTACTGCTGGGGGCCAGTAGTGCCCCTGCCCTGCCCCCCTCACCTTCTTGTACTGCTGGGGGCCAGTAGTGCCCCTGCCCTGCCCCTCACCTTCTTGTACCGCCGGGACATGGTTTTCTCCCAGTGCAAGGTCATCTCCACCCACTTCATCTCCCGCTGGCGGATGAGGTCTGCAGGCGGGTGGCCCGGCCTGGGAAGGCATGACACAGGTATCCAGGCACTGGGCAGCTGTTACCCAGGGCCCACACTGCCACCCTCCAGGCTACCCAGGTGAACCCAGCTCCTGGCCCTAGGGATCTCTGGGAGCCCTGTGGGGTGACCTGTGACCCAGGAGCCGCCAATGCTTGTCATGGGGACAGGAAAGGATGTGGCCGCAATGTGGGCAGAAGCAGGAGATTGAAGGGGTGAGTGGGTGTGTGTTGGGGGAGGGGCTGATTGGCTGTCACCCAGGACAGGGACACAATTCATAGGGGAAGCTGGCTGGAGAGAGCCCTGGACTGGAAGCCCGGAGTCCTGAGTTTGAATCTGGGTCTGTGTCTGATCTCCTGTGTGACCTGGGGCAAGTTTCTGTCTATATCTGGACTTGTGTTTCTGTCTGTAGCTTGGGGAAAGGGGGAAGGAGGTATGGGTCTGTGATTCGGATCTGGGATTCCTGAGCCAGAGGTTCAAAGGGGAAGGATGTTCTGCCCCAGTGGTGGGTGCGAACCCTCGGAGGCTGGGGGTAAGAGATGTACAGAGGCCTCCCCGACCCTTCCCACCTTAGTGTTCCACCTGGCGCCTGCGGACGGGTGCTACTGGCTGAGTCCCCCTCCCAATCCCTACCACCAGACCCTCCCGACCTCCCTCCAGAATTCAGCCCTCAGCCCCCGTCCTCTGTCCCAGCATCCCACCATCCCTCACCCTGCCCCCTTACCCTGGCTCTGCCGAGCTGCCCCCAATGAATCCATAGCGGTCGGCCTGGCGATATGGGCCAGGCCCACTGAGCTCTGAGTCGGACCCCAAAGAGCTGGAGTCATCCTGCAGCTCGGGAGGCTGCACCAGGTCCTCCCCCAGGGCCTGGGCCATGGTGCCCGGGGCCTTCAATGCCACAGGCAGAGAAAGTGGGGAGAACCAGTGTGAGGGGCCACTCCCGGCCCGCCTGGGGCCTGGCTGCGGGGTGAGAGTGGGGAGGTTTCAGGGTATCTCACCAAGCCAACTATGTCTCCTCTTTTATGGGGGCGGGGGCTAGGCCCTGCCCTGACAGAAAAGCCAGGGCTCTGTCCGGAGACCCAGCCCCAGGCCCAGCCTCTGTCTCCACCAGCCCAGCTCACCTCCTGCGGCACCTCACCTCCTCCTCTCACTTCCTCCTCCTCCTCACACAGCTTCAGCAACCGCTGGGGGCCCCTCCCAAGGGTGGGGGGTGTCACCCCTTCCTCTCTGAGGCTCTTCCTGCCTGCCCCAGTGCCCCTGAGCTGTGGGCTCCTCCCACCCTCCCCATGGCCCCAGTGACTGAAGGCTTGAGTTCCTGTGCTGGGTGTGGAGGGCCCAGGCCTCTTAGACACAGAGGTCAGGCCACCTCCAATTCTTTTGTTTGTTTCTTTTGAGACAGAGTCTTGCTCTGTTGCCCAGGCTGGAGTGCAGTGGCACGGTCTCAGCTCACTGCAACCTCCACCTCCCAGATTCAAGTGATTCTCCTGCCTCAGTCTTCCAAGTAGCTGGAACTACAGACATGCACTACCATGCCTGGCTAATTTTTGTATTTTTAGTAGAGACAGGGTTTTGCCACATTGGCCAGGCTGGTCTCAAACTCCTGACCTCAGGTGATCTACCCACCTCTGCCTCCCAAAGTGCTGGGATTACAGGCATGAACCACCGCGCCTGGCCTTTGTGTTTGTTTCTTGAGGGTCATGCTGTGTCACCCAGGCTGGAGTGTAATGGCAGGATCTGGGCTCACTGCAACCCCCACCTCCTGGTCTCAAGAGATCCTCCTGCCTCAGCCTCCCTAGTAGCTGGGACTGCAGGCGTGCACCACCATGCCCAGCTAATTTTTGTATTTTTTGTTGAGATGAGGTTTCGCCGTGTTGCCCAGGCTGGACGCAAGAGACCATCCCACCTCAGCCTCCCAAAGTGCTGGAATTACAGGCCTAAGCCGCCACGGCAGGCCCACCTCCAGTTCTGAGGTTACTGGCATGTAAAGCACCCAACTCAGGGTTCCAACAAGAATTAAGGTTAATTTATCGTCTGCTCCTTTTTTTTTTTTTTTGAGACAGAGTCTCACACTGTCACCTCGGCTAGGGGTGACACCTTGCCAAGGCCCACTGCAACCTCCGCCTCCCAAGTTCAAGCGATTCTCCTGCCTCAGCCTCCCCAGTAGCTGAGATTACAGGCGGCTGCCATCATGCCCAGCTAACTTTTTGTATTTTTAGAGAGATGGGGTTTCACCATGTTGGCCAGGCTGGTCTTGAACTCCTGACTTCAAACGATCCTCCCACCTCAGCCTCCCAAAGCGCTGGGATTACAGGCGTGAGCCACCGCACCCAGCCATGTCTGCTCATACAGTAATTCTTTTTACGTGCACACCCTGCAATATTACTGTGCTACTCAAAAGCTAATTATGGGGCCAGGCTTGTTGGCTCACGCCTGTAACCCCCCCAGGACTTTGGGAGGTCAAGGCCAGTGGATCACTTGAGGTTAGGAGTTCAAGACCAGCCTGGCCAACATGGCGAAACCCCACCTCTGCTAAACACACAAAAACCAGGCGCAGTGGCGCGCGCCTGCAATCCCAGCTACTCCAGAGGCTGAGGCAGGAGAACCCCTTGAACCTGGGAAGCGAATGTTGCAGTGAGCCAAAGTCGCGCCACTGCACTCCAGCTTGGGCGACAGAGCAAAACTGTCTCAAAAAAAAAAAAAAAAAAAGCTAATTATGGGACTTGTAAGAAAATATTAATTTATCATGCCCCAAGGACCAAAGTGCGCTGAAAGTTCAGCCGTAGCTGTCTTTGAG
>NW_012103143.1:1455591-1465568 GCF_000951045.1 Mandrillus leucophaeus | reverse complement strand
CCGCCCCCCCGCGGACGCGCCTGAGAGGTCCTGGGCCCGCTCCGACGCGCGGAGCAGCCCCCTCTCCCGGGCCGGGGGCGCACGGGTTGCCTGGGTTCTTGAGGCGAGGGAGAAACCCGGGAAGCCCGGTCCAGGAAGGGGTCCTGCGCTGTGAGGTTTTTGGGTGGCAGCCCCCTGCGCACGACAGTCGCCTCCCGAGGCGCTGAGGGTAGTTGGGGGCTTCCCTTGGGAGGCTTGAGGCCGAGGTCCCGGGAGGCTCAGCAGCAACAGCTGCTTGCGGGCAAGGAGCGGCCGAGGAGGCCTAGGCGCCCCCGGAGGTATCCATGGGGCCACGCGTGTCGCGCACCCTCCTCCTCTCAGGGTCCCGGGTCTTGACACCCCATTGCGCCCCCAGTGCAGGGCTCGCGGCCTGGCAAGAATGTACAGCTGACAGAGAACGAGATCCGCGGCCTGTGCCTGAAATCCCGGGAGATTTTCCTGAGCCAGCCCATTCTTCTGGAGCTGGAGGCACCCCTCAAGATCTGCGGTGAGCCCCCCGACCCAGGTCCCCTTGCTTTCCTGAAAGTGGCACTGGCCCCCACAGAGTTCCTGGAGTCCTCCTCCCTTGAGCCCAGTCCTGGTCCTGGGTTCAGGTCTAGACCCTGCATCTAGCTTACCCGATTCCCTGGGTCACAGGTGATATACACGGCCAGTACTATGACCTTCTGCGACTATTTGAGTATGGCGGTTTCCCTCCGGAGAGCAACTACCTCTTTCTGGGGGACTATGTGGACAGGGGCAAGCAGTCCTTGGAGACCATCTGCCTGCTGCTGGCCTATAAGATCAAGTACCCCGAGAACTTCTTCCTGCTCCGTGGGAACCACGAGTGCGCCAGCATCAACCGCATCTACGGTTTCTACGATGAGTGTGAGTGGTCTGAGCGTCTGGGGCTGCCCGGGTCCTGAACCACACTCCTTGTCATTCAATGGGACCTTCACATTGGCCTGATATCTGACAGACACTTGCTAGACTGTGCGCTCCACGAAGGCAGGGCCCAGGTCCGTTCTTGTGCCTGCCCTGCCCCTCCTGGCATGGGGTCTGGGGAATGGTTGCTGACTGAAGGACTGTCCATATTCTAGTGCTTTCCCCCAGGGCCCTGCCTGGTGACGTTCCCCCTGCATTTGCTACTAAGCATTTAGGATGTTTGCAGATGAGCTCTGCTGTCCAGAAGCTGAGATAAACCAGACCTGTACTTGGCCCGGCTCGTGGGCCGGGGCGTGCAAGGAGTGCCAACCCTGAGGCTGGTCCAGATTGGAACTCAGTTTCCAGTGGACTCGGGTGCTTTAGAATTACTTCTGGTGGGAGGCTGAGGCGGGAAGATCACTTGGACCCAGAAGCTCCAAGTTACAGTGAGCTATGATCTTGCCACTGCACTCCAGCCTGGGTGACTGAGCAAGACCCTGTTTCTTTACTTTTTTGAGACGGAGTTTCGCTCTTGTTGCCCAGGCTGGAGTGCAGTGGTGTGATCTCAGTTCACCACAACCTCCATCTCCCGGGTTCAAGTGATTCTCCTGCCTCAGCCTCCCGAGTAGCTGGGATTACAGGCATGCAACACCATGCCTGGCTAATTTTTTTGTATTTTAGTAGAGACAGGGTTTCTCCATGTTGGTCAGGCTGGTCTTGAACTTCTGACCTCAGGTGATCTGCCTGCTTCAGCCTCCCAAAGTGCTGGGATTACAGGTGTGAGCCACCATGCCCTGCCCAGATCCTGTTTGTTTAAATTACAAATTAAAATAAAAAGTAACTAGAATTACTCCTGGAAGGCTGACAGGCGGCAGGGGTGGGGGTGGTTTGCATTGGTGCCTGACTCTCTCCCATCTGCGGCTGAATAGCCCAGGGACCCCGGCTAAGGGTGGAGCAGGCAGACCCCTCACAGCTACCTCCCTCTGGGCAGGCAAGAGACGCTACAACATCAAACTGTGGAAGACGTTCACTGACTGCTTCAACTGCCTGCCCATTGCGGCCATAGTGGACGAAAAGATCTTTTGCTGCCACGGAGGTGAGCTCTCCTTAGTTGTCATCTGGGAAGTCACTCCTTTCAGGAAGTGTCTCCCATACCCCCCCGTGCTGGGCTGCACTCACTTCCTTGATGTGCATCCTACATGGGGCGGGCTTGTCTTCTTTCTCCCAGGAGCTCTGTGCTCCGGAGGGCAGGGGCGCCTTTGTGCCTGTTTGGGAACTTGAAAAAGCTGAGGGGAAGGGGATGGCTTCTGCCTGCCTAGGCACCCAGGAGACCAGTGGAGGGACCAGGAGGGTGGTGGAAAAGGTGAGGCTCACTGGCCAAGGCTTCCTGGAGGAAGGATGTCCTTGTTTGAGGAAGTGACCTTCCTTCTGGCCCTCCAGGCCTCTCCCCGGACCTGCAGTCCATGGAGCAGATTCGGCGGATCATGCGGCCCACAGACGTGCCTGACCAGGGCCTGCTGTGTGACCTGCTGTGGTCTGACCCTGACAAGGACGTGCAGGGCTGGGGCGAGAACGACCGTGGCGTCTCTTTTACCTTTGGAGCCGAGGTGGTGGCCAAGTTCCTCCACAAGCACGACTTGGACCTCATCTGCCGAGCACACCAGGTGGGCTGGCGGCTCCCGTCTGTGGCAGGGGAAGGGGAGGGCCTTGCCTGCGCTTGGGACTGACTGCTCCGATCCTCACCCAGGTGGTAGAAGATGGCTATGAGTTCTTTGCCAAGCGGCAGCTGGTGACACTTTTCTCAGCTCCTAACTACTGTGGCGAGTTTGACAATGCTGGCGCCATGATGAGCGTGGACGAGACCCTCATGTGCTCCTTCCAGGTGAGTGTGGGGAAGAAAGGAGCTACTAGGCCCCGTGGCTCAGCCCCATGAGCCTGACCAACCCTGTCTCTTTTAGATCCTCAAGCCCGCCGACAAGAACAAGGGGAAGTACGGGCAGTTCAGTGGCCTGAACCCTGGAGGCCGGCCCATCACCCCACCCCGCAATTCCGCCAAAGCCAAGAAATAGCCCCTGCGCCCCGCGCCTGTGCCCCAGATGATGGATGGATTGTACAGAAATCATGCTGCCATGCTGGGGGGGGGGTCACCCCGGCCCCTCAGGCCCACCTGTCACGGGGAACATGGAGCCTTGGTGTATTTTTCTTTTTTTTTTTTTTAATGAATCAATAGCAGCGTCCAATCCCCCAGGGCTGCTTCCTGCCTGCATCAGCGGTGGCTGTGAGCAGGATCCTGGGGCTGAGGCTGCAGCTCAGGGCAACGGCAGGCCAGGTCGTGGGTCTCCAGCCGTGCTTGGCCTCAGGGCTGGCAGCCGGATCCTGGGGCAACCCATCTGGTCTCTTGAATAAAGGTCAAAGCTGGATTCTCGCCACGGCCTCCGTCTCGCGTCTAAGACGCTGCCTGGCAGCTCTTCTGCGCAGAGCTACTTGGGAGGCTGGGCACCAGGCCCCAGCAAGGGCAACCCTAGCCACACACGCAGGTCCGAGGCTCTTAGAATTCCAGGTCGGCACCAAAGAGTATCAGGAAAGCAAGAAAAAGTGTCAGCTCCACGGGCGTCCCAGATGCATGCCCAGGACTTCAGGAAGGAACAGGTCAGGTCATGATTGGCAGAGAAGCTGGATCGTCAGGGGCCAGCAGCACCTGCTGTGACGTTTTCCTTAGGAAGGTGAGCCTGAGGGAGACAGGTTTCCAGCCTTGGCCAGCTGGAGTATAGCCTGAGACTCAATGGGAAATAAGAGGTAGGAACGTCAGTAGTTCAGGGCCAGGTCTGGAAAGTCATGATTGGCTGGGGGTTGTGGGGAGATAACAGGGCCCAGGCCTGACTGCTGCGGGACAGCTTTACAGTGACAGCCAGCTGGGGCCTGCGAGAGGCAGTGAAACAGCTCAGCTCCAGCAAGCCCACCTTTCTGGTCCCCAGGGCTGAGACCCAGCTCTTCTACTGGCTGGGGTTTCATCTAGTCCAAGGCCTCTGGGTACAGGCTTCAGGTTCTTGGTTCAGCCTTCGCCCTCACTGTCTTCAGCCAGCACAGGGCTGGGGCCCTGGGGGGAGCGTACAGGGGCCAGGATGGAGCCGAAGAACAGTGAGCGGAACTGCAAAGAGAACAAGTGAGTTCTGGAGGCTGCTCCCTTCCCCACCTCCTGCCCCTGCCTCCACCTCCAGTCCCTACCTTCTTGGGCGGGGGAGTCCCAGGCACTGTACTGGGCTCAGCCTCATCTTCCTCGGAGTGGAGACCGGGGCTCTCGGGGTGCTGGGGGCCAGGTGAAAGGGAAATGGAGGGCAGCACCCGCGAGCCCTCATTGCCTACAGTGGTTTCCATGGCGATCATGTAAGAGTCAATGTCGTCATTGGCAAAGTCGTCTGGGTGGGGTATGCTGCAGGCAGAATCGGAGTATCAGGGAGGAAATGGGGAGCAGAGGCAGGGCCCCACCGTAGAGGGCTCCAAGGGAGCTCCGGGGCCCCCTGACCACTGAAGATCTCTTGGTTTTATGACTTCCTGATTTGGCTGGAGAGGAGAGGATGCAGGGGTTAAGTGGTGGCTTCCTGGAAGGGGTGGGCCAGGAATGTCTGATCAGAATTCAGGTAGGGGCCTGAGGAAGGCATCCTGGCGGCTCCTTTAGCTCAGCTAGGGGAGAGGAACAGCAAGTCCTGTGAACTGGGCCACATGGGGCCCAAGCCCCCGCCTTCCCAGGGGACAGGAGCTGGAGAGCACAGGAGGCCGGGGACAGGCTGGGCTGGGGGCCAGCCCCAGCTTCCTGTGCTGAAAGTGCACTGGGCCATCCTCCCCAGCCCACCTGCTCTTCCAGCCACCTGCTTCCCCCAGCCCAGGCAGCTCCTGCCTCCCAGCAGCCCTTTCCCTCCTTGGCCTGGGAGGAGGCTCAGAGGGGAGGCCTCAGCCAGAGAAGGAAGCCGGCAGGGCCTTGGGGATGCTTCCCTGGGTGGGAGGAGTCTCTGAGTACAGCTGACCAAGAAGGCTGAGTCTGCAGGGCTGGCAGCTGTGAGCACTGTAGGGGTACGGACTGGGGCCCGATGGGGAGAGAGGAGGAACAGGAGGGAAGCGGGAGAGAACACATTGCAGGGAGGTGCAGAAGCTAGGAATTGCAGTCTCAGGCTGGAGTGCACAGACATGGGGAGAGGAGGAGTTGGGGGAGGTGCCCTCACCTGTGAGCCTGGAGCTGAGGCACTGGCTGGTGACGCTCTGGGGAGCCCAGGTCCTGGGAGTGCGAGTCAGTGTCTGAGAGTGTGGCCAAGACAAAGTGGCCATCCAGCAAAGAGTCCTTGATGGTGAAGATGGCAGGCCTGGGCAGGGGATGGGGGTCCCAAGCTAGGTCATCCCATTCAGCTCCTGGCATCCCAGAGCCCTTCCCTGTCCCAAGGCTGGGAATTACCTGCCTGGAGCATCAAAATGAATGCTAAGATTCAAGTTTGCTGACTCTGCAAAGCTCAGGAGCCCCTGAGAGGAAAGAGGTAGCAGGTGAGGCCCCGGGTTGGGCTGAGCTGGGCAGGCAGGACAGGACCGGCAAGTGCGTGGGGGCAACCTCACCCGGAATTCCTTGAGGCAGAAAGTGATAGCCACCCCTTCCTGGGCCTGCAGCTGCTGGAAATCCTCCTCTCCAAGGCACATCTCAGTCACCATGGCTTTGGCAGTGCTGTCTGTTGGGGAAGAATAGGAGGAACCTGGGCCCTACCCCTCTCCCACCTGCCACTCTGCTCTGTCCCAGGTCACGTCCAGCTCCCTCACCTGCCTCCTCCTCATGGTAGCTGCGCAGGATGACCCTGCGGCCACGGCCAATGCCCAGCGTCACTTCAGCCAGCGCAGGAGGGAAGGGCAGAACAGCCTCCCCCAAGACCCTGTGAACGGGGCGGAGCATTACCCCCAATGCTTGGCCCTGCCCAGGGCTTTGCTCGCAGAGGACCTGAGGCGGGGGTCACACATGCACACGCATGGATGTGCGCAGGCCTAGCACACGGTGGACGAGGCCCAGATAAGGTGGCAGGAAGGGGCTGGTTGCAGTGATTGCTCAAACCTGGCAGGTGGTACCTGACCATGCAGAGCAGGGAGAGGGCCCAGAGGCAGGACATGGCACTCATGCCGCCCTACAAACCCGGCCTTCAGAAAGAGCCCTGAAATCCTTATCCTCTAGGGATACCCATTGCTATACAGATGAGATCACATCTGGAATTTGCTTCAAGTCAAGTGGGGACGGGAGCTGCATCTGCTTTTACATATATTTGAAATTATTCACGAGACAGCGCTCGCTTCAGCAGCACATACGCTAAAACTGCAGCATGCAAAAGATTAGCGAGGCTCCTGCACAAGGATTAAAAAAAAACAGAGTAGCTGGGTGCAGTGGCTCATGCCTGCAATCCGAGCACTTTGGGAGGCCGAAGCAGTGGATCATTTGAGGTCAGGAGTTCGAGACCAGCTTGGCCAACATGGTGAAACCTCGTCTCTACTAAAAATACAAAAATTATCCAGGCATGGTGGTGCATAACTGTAATCCCAGCTACTCGGGAGGCTGAGGCAGGAGAATTGCTTCAACCTGGGAGGGGGAGATTGCAGTGAGCTGAGATTGCACCACTGCACTCCAGCCTGGGCGACAGAGCAAGACTCCGTCTCAGAACAAACAACATGAGAGAAACGACTGCTCATTTTTTAAAAAAAGAGACTGGGGGCCAGGTGTGGTGGCTCACGCCTGTAATTCCAGCACTTTGGGAGGCTGAGGCGGGCGGATCACGAGGTCAGGAGATCGAGACCATCGTGGCTAACATGGTGAAACCCCATCTACTAAAAATACAAAAAATTAGCCAGGCGTGATGGCAGGCGCCTGTACTCCCAGCTACTCGGGAGGCTGAGGCAGGAGAATGGCGTGAACCCGGTAGGCGGAGCTTGCAGTGAGCCGAGATCCCACCACTGCACTCCAGTCTGGGCGACAGAGCAAGACTCCATCTCACACACACACACAAAAGGGCGCGGTGGCTCACGCCTATAATCTCAGCACTTTGGGAGGCTGAGGCGGGCAGATCACCTGAGGTGGGGAATTCAAGACCAGCCTGACCAACATAGAGAAACCCTGTCTCTACTAAAAATACAAAAAATTAGCCAGGCATGGTGGCACATGCCTACAATCCCAGCTACTTGGTAGGCTGAGGCAGGAGAATCACTTGAATCGGGAGGCAGAGGTTGTGGTGAGCCTAGATCGTGCCACTGCCTGGGCAACAAGAGCGAAACTCCATCTCAAAAAAAAAAAACAAAAAAAAAACCCTAAATGCAGCCCGAGGAATTGGCCCCCCTCTCTACCCAAAAGAGCTCTGAGCAGTGCTGGCTCAAGAGAACCTAGGGAAACAGATGTCAGGACCCAAAGGGACATTCAGTCACCCTGAGAAATAAGCAGGACCTTGGGCCACTTGAATACAAGCAGTGTCCAGCGTGGGACAGGGACAGGGGGAGAGCCCACTCCTCTCTGAACTGGTCCTTGCCAGGGACCTTTGCTTCCACTGGAGTCCCTGTTTCCCTGGCCCCAGACAGACCCCGGTGCTCGGACTGCCCAGAATGGCTCCACCCACAGCTGATTACTCAGGCAGCCCTCCTGAACCACAACCTCCCCTCCAGCCTCCTGCCCTGGCCTTGGGGACTCCTTGATCCTGGGCAGTCAGGAAAAGAGGCTGCCCTTGAGTGGGGAGCACCTCTGGAAGGATGCCCAGGCCGGAGAAGGGGTGTGAGCCTCTGAGCCACAGGTTAAGGGAAGACCTTCAAGGTTACTCAAGCCAGACAAGAGATTTGGTGGCAGGCCAGAAATCTGCTCCCTAGAGGAGGAATTGGAATGGGTCTGAGCAGCCAGAAAGTCAAGTCAGACCTTTGGGATGGAGAACGAAGGCTCCTAACAGTGAGGAGAATGGAGCAAGGAGGCGCCTGCCCCTCCTCCATGCCACCGTCTGCCTTTAAAGAGCCAGGTAAGGACCTGAGCACATAGCGGGCCATGGGATGTCTTTGAGGTTCACAGAAACTCTGTAGGGAAATGAAGGACAAAGCTTCTTAAATCAACCCTTGAGGCCCCAAAGAAGGAAGAGAGAGACCTGGAGCTGAGCTGAGGGCAGGGGTGTGCTCACCGTGCTGGGGCGCGGAGCATGTGGGGGCACGAGGCTGGGTCGAAGACGGCCTGCAGGGACTCACAGTCCTGGAAGGACAGGTTGTGAGTCTTCCGCACCCCTGGATGGGCGATAGGGTCTCAGTGGGCCTCGCCGACCTCCCTGCTGAGGCACCCCTTGGCTGGCCGGCTGCCCACTCACCGAACTTGCAGTGCAGCTGGACCACCAGGCGGCTGCTTCGGCCGTTCAGGGAGATGCAGCATTTTTCCACCGTCTTCTCCAGCATTGCCAGTGAGCGGAAGACAGACAGGAAGGACTAAATGGGATAAGACACCTCAGCCTAGCACCGCATCTCTGCAACAAGCTCTCCTGTCCCGTGTAGGCCCACACCAATCATGGGCCCAGCATGTAACTCTGGGAAAAGGGCTCCCACATCACACGGGACACTGGCATCCTTCTAGGCCTCATTCATGCTCTTCCTTATGCTTGCAATGCCTTGAAAGACCTGCTTACCTTTCTCTTTTTTTTTTTTCTTTGAGATGGAGTCTCACTCTGTCACCCAGGCTGGAGTGCAGTGGTGCGATCTTGGCTCACTGCAGCCTCCGCCTCCCGGGTTCAAGCAATTCTCCTGCCTCAGCCTCCCGAGTAACTGGGATTATAGGCGCCCACCACCACACCCGGCTAATTTTTGTATTTTTAGTAGAGACGGGGTTTCACCATGTTGGCCAGGCTAGTCTTGAACTCCTGACCTCATGATCTGCCCACCTCAGCCTCCCAAAGTGCTGGGATTACAGGTGTGAGCCACCGCACCCGGCCAAAAGACCTGCTTACCTTTCTCTTTTTTTTTTTTTTTTTTTTTTGAGACGGAGTCTCGCTCTGTCACCCAGGCTGGAGTGCAGTGGCGCGATCTCGGCTCACTGCAACCTCCGCCTCCCGGGTTCAAGCAATTCTCCTGCCTCAGCCTCCCGAGTAACTGGGATTATAGGCGCCCACCACCACACCCGGCTAATTTTTGTATTTTTAGTAGAGACGGGGTTTCACCATGTTGGCCAGGCTAGTCTTGAACTCCTGACCTCATGATCTGCCCACCTCAGCCTCCCAAAGTGCTGGGATTACAGGTGTGAGCCACCGCACCCGGCCAAAAGACCTGCTTACCTTTCTTGACGAACTTGAGCCTCACCACCCTCTCAGGTCCCCGCTGTGATGCTTTTACCAAGGCCCTCCCTGTGTTTTGATGGATTGGACTTGCACGTGTCTCTCTCCCCACTTAGCATCTACTGAGTACCCCAGGGCAGAGGCACAGCTGGTGGAGATTCCTGGGGTGGGGCAGTACCACTGCTGAGGGAAGGGCCTCACCTTCATCAGGATCTTACAGCGCAGCAGGTCCTGACCAGGGGTGGCTGCCTGGTATTGCTGGAAGAAGAGCGGAGCAAAGAGAAAGCAGGCATAGGCAGAGCGGGAGGAGTTCACCGTCCGGAGGGAGAGCTGGGCCACGAAGAGCAGGGAGAGGGACGTGGTCAGGGGGCAGCCACAGACCCAGCCCTCCGGCTGCTTCTGCTCACACACTTGCTCTATCGTCCTCCCGCTCTGCCACCACCTGCTGAAACCCTCCTTCCCCATGAAGCCTTCAGAGTCGGCCTCGGCGCTGCTGCCGCAGAGGAGCGGTCGCACACCCAGGCCTTCCCCGAGTTTCTCTAAGGGCACGTTACCCCCTGGGAGCTCGCAGGAGGCCAGCTTTCAATTCACACACGGGCCTGGGAAGATGACAGGCGCTAGGCTGAGAAACTGAAACTCTGCCGACAAATCTGCCAGCGGTCATCCCGCCTAGTGGGGGCGAGACTCGAGTCCGGGTTACCCGCTCCCGGCTGGAGTCCCACCCGCCCCCCCACA
>NW_012103143.1:1444688-1454063 GCF_000951045.1 Mandrillus leucophaeus | reverse complement strand
TTTTTTTTGTAGAGACGGAGTCTTGCCATGTTGCCCAGGCCCGTCTCAACTCTAGGGTTCAAGATATCTTTCCGCCTTGGCCTCTCAAAGTGGCGTGAGCCGCTGCATCCAGCCTGGTTTTTTTTGGGTTTTTGTTTTGTTTTGTTTTTTTTTTGGTCTTTTTTTGTGGGGGGGGGGGTTTGTTTGTTTTGAGATAGAGTCTCGTTCTGTCGCCCAGGCTGGAGTACAGTGGCACGATCACGCCTCCCAGGTTCAAGCGATTCTCTTGCCTCAGCCTCCCAAGTAGCTGGGATTACAGGCGCCTGCCACAAGGCCTAGCTAATTTGTGTACTTTTAGTAGAGACGGGTTTCGCCATGTTGGCCAGGCTGGTCTTGAACTCCTGACCTCAAGTGATCTGCCCGCCTTGGCCTCCCAAAGTGCTGGGATTACAGGCATGGGCCACCACGCCCAGCCCGGGCCTGTGTTTTTAAAAGACCTCAGACTGGCCGGGCGTGGTGGCTTATGCCTATAATCCTACCACTTTGGGAGGCTGAGGCGGGCGAATCACCAGGTCAAGAGATCCAGACCATTCTGGCCAACATCGTGAAACCCCTTCTCTACTAAAAGTACAAAAATTAGCCGGGCGTGTTTGCGAGCATCTGTAGTCCCAGCTACTCTGGAGGCTGAGGCAGGAGAATTGCTTGAACCCGGGAGGTGGAGGTTGCAGTAAGCCGAGATCGTGCCACTGTACTCCAGCCTGGCGACAGAGCGAGACTCCATCTCAAAAAAAAAACAGACTGTGTGCCAGGTGGGGATGCATCAGCTGGAAGGTCTTCCCCTTCTCCTGGGCCTCCAGGTCCAGGTGAGTAAAATGTAAGGGAGTCCTAGAGAAACTCACTGACCCCTATTCTCCCCACAGTACCAAGGCTCTGGTGGTTCTTTGAAGGGCCCAGGGCATCCCTGTGTTCCCGTAGGGCCTGTCTGTGCCTTGCCCCTCAGATCCTGTGGTAGTGGAGAAGATTTATTTGTCTCTGCACCCCTTGCTGTCCAGACCCACTTTCAAATGAGTTGAATTGATACATAATAATTGTACACATAGAGAGAGTACAGCTGACATTTGGATACATGCATACACTTTGTTTCTCCCTCTCTTTCCGCTCCCCTGGTCTCCAGCCCTGGCCCTTTCTGTGGAGTCCTGGGGGAGGAGGTAACTCTTCCCTTCCCCTTCCCAGGGGATCCATAGAAATAGTGCCCCCTGTCCCTGGGCATCCGGCTCAGTATGCTGGGAGTCATCCTTGACCTCATGCTGGCCCTCACCTCTACACAATCTTTCAGTTAAGTCCTGACCACTCTGCCTCCCAAACAGGTGGTAACTTAACAGGTGGCAGCTTTGCCCTCCTCTTCCATCTCCAGGGCCTAGGTCACCATCCTCTCACCTGGATGACTGTAACAGCTCTCAATGGTCTCCTGCCTCCACCCTGCCCCCCCCAGGCCACTCTCCATACAGCAGCAAAGTGACCCTCCTAAAATGTCCATTGTGTCATGCCTCTCCTGTGTTTGCACACTCCAAGTGGTTGCCATAAAATCCAAACTCTGCCCTGAACCTGCAGGAGCCGTCCCTACCCATTTCTGCACCTGTTGCCTCCCCTTGATCACCTGCACAGCCATGCCAACCGTGTGGGCTCCCTGAACCCCCCACTTCCCCTTCCACCTGGGGATCTTAGCACATCCTTAGCTGTCCCCACCACTTGGCATCATCTTACCCCTTCTAATGTGGTGGTGCTTCTCTTCCTCCAGGCTCAGTGAGGCCTTTTCTGCCCCCACCAGCACCCCAGTACGCTCTAGCTAGGCCCTGTTTTAGCCACAGCACTTATCACATTATTTCGTACCTGTGTTTTCCTATTTAACGTGTGTCCTCCTCACTAGTGTGTCTGCCTCATAAGGGCAGGAACCATGTCTAGTTTTGTTTTGTTTTGTTTTTTTCCTGAAGACAGCGTCTCGCTCTGTCACCCAGGCTGGAGTGCAGTGGCGAGATCTTGGCTCACTGTAATCTCCGCCTCTGGGGTTCAAGCAATTATTGTGCCTCAGCCTCCCAAGTACCTGGGAATACAGGCGTGTGCCACCACGCCTGGCTAATTTTTGTATTTTTATTAGAGATGGGGTTTAGCCATGTTGGCCAGGCTGGTCTCAAACTCCTGACCTTAACTGATCTGCCCGTCTCAGCCTTCCAAAGTGCTGGGATTACAGGTGTGAACCACTGCACCCGGCCTTGGCTTTGTTTTGTTTTGTTCTGTTTTGTTTTGTTTGTTAAGATGGGGTCTTGCTTTGTCACCCAGGCTGGAGTGCAGTGGCACGATCATGGTTCACGGCAGCCTCAACTTCCCAGGCTCAAGCGATCCTTCCACCTCAACCTCCCGAGTAGCTCAGGGCTACCGGCGCGTGCCACTACAGCCAGCTAATTTTTTTTTTTTTTGTATTTTTGTTAGAGACAAGGTCTCCTTCTGTTGCCCAGGCTGGTCTTGAACTCCTGGGCTCAGGCAGTCCTCCTTCTTTAGCCTCCCAAAGTGCTGGGATTACAGGCGTGAGCCACCGTGCCCAGCATCCATATCTGTTTTGTTTGTTGCTGTATGTACCTCACACAGGGTCTGGCACTCAGTAAATGAATAAATAGATGTTACATTTTAAAATGTGTAAACCAGCTGGGTGCAGCGGCACATACCTTTAATCCCAGCACTTTGGGAGGCGGAGGCGGGTGGATCACTTGAGCCCAGGAGGTAGAGGTTGCAGTGAGCCAAGATAGCGCCACTGCACTGCAGCCTGGGTAAGAGAGCCAGACCCTTTCTAAAAAAAAAAAAAAAAAAAAAAAAAAAGGCCAAGTGCGATGGCTCATGCCTATAATCCTAGCACTTTGGAAGGCCGGGGCAGGTAGATCACCTGAGACCAGGCGTTCAAGACCAGCTTGGCTGACATGGTGAAACCCCATCTCTACTAATAACACAAAAATTAGCCAGGCATGGTGGCACGTGCCTGTAGTCCCAGCTACTCAGGAGGCTGAGGCAGGAGAATCGCTAGAACCCAGGAGGTGGAGTTTGCAGTGAGCCAAGATCACACCACTGCACTCCAGCCTGGGCGACAGAGTGAGGCTGTGTCTCAAAAAATGAATGAGTGAATATCTATAAACCGTTCCTGTTGACAAAGGGCATGGAAAAATAAACAAACAAACAAATAAATTAGCATGAGCCAAGTGCAGCTGAGCTGTCTCTAAGTCACTCTTAGCACAGTGCTGAAAGAAACACTCAACTTCTAGCACTCCACCCACAGTCCCATCTCTCCCTGCTTGATAGTTGTCCCCATGTTCTCAGCCTCATCCTGCGCTCTGGACCCCTCCCCCACCACGTGTAAACCAGCACAGCCTTCCCACCTCTGCCTCGTACTCATTACCTGAGCAGCCGCCTGGAACAAGGGTAGATGCTGAAGCTCCCTGAAGGCAAGGAAATGGGAGGCTGTGAATCTTCACATAGTCCTGTTTCTGCCCCTGACACCTATAGAGTTATGGAGTCCTATGGCCTTGAGGACCCTAGGCAGAAGAGAAGGGAGACATATGCTTTTTTTCATACGTTTCACATCTGTCTTCTCCACTGGTGTGTCCGCCTCACAAGGGCAGGAACCATGTCGGCCCTTTATATCAGCCAGGGGCCGGTGTGAGCCACTGCCCCCGGTCGACATACAGTCTTTCGACTCATATTGAGCATTTTTCAGTTACCCTCCCACTCCCTTGCCAAAAGTCAGAACTCGGAACTTTCTGAAAGGCTTAGAAGAGAAAGAAGGCTAGAGTGGGAAGCCGGGAGCCGTGGTAGGATGTGTCCCTGTCCCGCTGTGTGATTTGTGCAAATCCCTCCCTGTCTCGGCTGCTTCCTCATCTGTATGATGTGTTGGTGGGGGCTGGGGAGAGTAGGAGGTACTCACTGAGGTCCCTTCCAACCTTGACATGCTGTGATCCTGAAGGGGCCCCGTGACTCCCCTATGCCTCTCATCCATCCCAGCTTGGGGGAGAAGCTATAATTGGCTGTCGCACCTCCCCCGACCCTCTGGCCCCTGGAAGGTAGCTTTCCAGTCTGAGGCCAGGATTCCCTTCCAGGCCTGCATTTGGCATATCCAGTAACCCACTTCAGGTGCAGAAGAGGGGGCACACAGCGGGATAAGGAGCTGGGAGCAACCAGGAACCAGGAACCCTGTGTGTGGGTGAGAGATAGGTATGAGGACCTGGGGTCTGTGCTCAAAGTGAGGGACCTGGATGCAGCTTCAGCCTCACTCAGATGGCATCAGGCCCGTGTCTGAGCCTCAGTTTTTTCCTGAATCAAATGAGGGCCATTCAATGAGATGCTCTCTCAGGAGCTTTCTCCTTCCTTCCTTCCTTCCTTCCTTCCTTCCTTCCTTCCTTCCTTCCTTCCTTCCTTCCTTCCTTCCTTCCTTCCTTCCTTCCTTCCTTCCTTCCTTCCTTCCTTCCTTTCTTTCCTTTTCTTCTTTTCTTTTTTTGAGACAGGGCCTTATTCTGTCACCCGGGGTGGAGTGCAGTGGCATGATCTCGGCTCACTGCAAGCTCCGCCTCCTAGGTTCACACCATTCTCCTGCCCTGTCTCTTATACACATCTAGATGTGTATAAGAGACAGCCTCCTGGACTCAGTGATCCTCCTACCTCAGCCTCCCGAGTAGCTGGGACTACAGGTGTATGCCACCATGCCCAGCTAATTTTTTTGTCAGAATTCTTTCAAACCCCAGATTTTTAGTTGGGCATGGTGGCTCATACCTGTAATCTCAGCATTTTGGGAGGCCGAGGAGGGAGGATTGCTTGAACCCAGGAGTTAGAGATGAGCCTGGGCAATGTAGTGAGACCCTGTCACTATAATGAAGAAAATAAAATAATTTTTAAAAACACGAAATTTTTGGTCTTTGGCATACCCCATTAGAGGTGGCCTCCTATAAGCAGGTGGGCATGTAAGTGTGTGCGAATGTGTGGGGGCTGATATGGAATAGAAGCTTGAGACCCTGGTGCTCATTCATTCACTCAACATATATTCATTCAACACATCCTGGATGCACTTTTTTAACTATAGGAAAGAGAGTACAGGACAAAAATGCTGGCCAGATGCGGTGGCTCACACTTATAATCCCAGCACTTTTGAGACACCAGTGTGGGCAGATCGCTTGAGTCCAGGAGTTCAAGACCAGCCTAGGCAACAAGGTTTCTACCAAAAATATAAAAATTAGCCAGGCATGGTGGCATATGCCTGCAATCCCAGCTATTCAGGAGGCTGAGGTGGGAGGATCCCTTGAACCTGGGAGGCAGAGGTTGCAGTGAGCTGCAATCGTACCACTGCACTCCAGCCTGGGCACAGAGTAAAACCCTATAGTATGCAAGAAGGTGGTGGGTGTTATGGAAAAAAAGAAAACCCAGAGAGGGAGAGAGGAGTGTCGGGGGAGAAGGGCTTCCATTCTAACTAGCATGGACAGGTTGGCCTCACTGAGAAGTCACCATTTGAACAAAGACCTGCAGGAGGCAAGGAAGTGAACAGTGCAGACGTCCGGGAAGGAGCGCTGTGGTAGAGGGAAGGGTCAGTGCCAAGGCTCTGAACAGAAGTATGGGTGGCTGGAGGAGCTGCACCTTCTGCAGAGTCCAGTCTCCTGAGCTGGGGAGGACTGGGGTCTAGTGGGGGAAGACTGAGATTAGCCAAAGAATCATCAAAGTAAAAATGAAATTACACCTTTGAGAAGGATCAGGAATGATGATGACGTGGGCTATGTGAATATGTCCCTGGGAAGACCTGGTCAGGGCATGAGGGAGAGCTTCCTGGAGGAAGAAACAGTCTGAGAGGGGTGAGGTTAGAGCATGGGTTGGCCAGGAAAGCACAGTTACTGAGGAGCCATTGGTGGGGCTCATTTACCAGGCACTGTTCCGTCCCACCATGGGATGCCCCATACAGCCCTCCTTACAGACACAGGAGCACAGACGGGATTACTCATGGCTGGCGTTCTGCCAGATCGGGGTAACTAAAAGTCAGAAGGGGCAGAGGAATTTCGGGTTTGGGAGTTTACTCGGGCTTGTCTTCATCTCATCATGCACACACAGGGACTGGCATTTGTATGGTTACTGGGGGGTAACCAGGCAGGCAAGGCAGCTCTGAGCTGTGGGGACACTGAGCTGGCAGGGCACCTGCCCTGCTTGTAATGAGTTTGTGGCATTCCAAGTGCTGCCAGCCCCCCAGTCAAGCTCTGCCCCTGCCTTTCTTGTTCCCTGGCATTTCTCCTGGAAATCAGAATGATGTTTGGCACACAGCAGTGGTGTAATAAGTCTGTTCTGAATGGCTGAAGATTACGGAATTCAGAGAGGTTTCAGGACTTGAACCCATGATTGTCTGTTGAGGCTGAGAATGCAGTTGTGGATGCCAGCCTGAGTAGGTCTGAATCCAGCCTAGCCGCAATCTCTATCACTTAAAAACAAGTTGTACAAACATGGACAAGTTGCTTATGTTCTCCAAGCCTGCTTCCACCTCAAAGGGCTGTTGTGAGGAGTAACTTAATGTTTATGCAGCTCTTAGAATCTGCTCTGAGCACTGCTGTGACTAGGATTGCTACATCCTGCCCCTCCAGCTCGGGTCATCCTCACAGTATCCTTGGGCCAGGACTGGAGACAAAACAAACCATCAGCTTGGACAAAGCCAGGGTGAATCTACACAAGGAACCCAGGAGGAAAGTCTCCCAAGGAAATCTTACAGAGCAAAGGCCTGGTGTCCAGAAACTGGGAAATATTCAGAAGACTCTTGGCTGGGCATGGTGGCTCACACCTGTAATCCCAGCACATTGGGAGGCCAAGGTAGGTGGATCGCTTGAGGTCAGGAGTTGAAGAACAGCCTGGCCAACATGGCAAAACCCTGTCTCTACTAAAAAAAATACAAAACTTAGCCGGGCGTGGTGGCACACACCTGTCATTCCAGCTACTCAGGAGGCTGAAGCAGGAGAATCACTTTAACCCGGGAGATGGAGACTGCAGTGAGCAGAGATCTCACCACTGCACTCCCCAGCCTGGGCAACAGGGCAAGACTCCATCTAAAAAAAAAAAAAAAGACTCTGGGTTATCATCAGAAGAGTCAGCCCCATTGGGAAGAGGCTCCGGAGAGAGGCTGCTGGTGCTGCTGCTGCCTCCAGCAGCACCAAGTGCTGGCCCCATGATTCTGGGCCCTCCAGCGCCTCTGCCTCGAGAGGAGAATATGAGCCCATGCCTTCCTCCCAAGCTGCTAGAGCCTGGCATGAGATAATGGATGTGCCCACACTGCCAGGCACTGTGCACAGATGAGGGACCAGGTCTTTTGAGTCTGCAGGGCTGGAGGTGGAGGGGAGATGGGATGAATTTTTTTAAACCCACAGTGAGGATGGGAAGGGAGAAGTTCAGACGTGTTCACCAAAACCTGGCACACTGGAATTACAGGCCCCCTTGGAGCTCAAGTGAGGTAAGTTTAGGACAAATCAAAGGCAGTGTGCTTCACCCAGCAGGGGAGGACACTGATGGAACTCATTACCCCAAGATGTCGTCTCAGCTGGAAATAGAAACAGCTTCACAAAAGATTTAGATACATCCATGGATGATGGCTCCATTCATGGGTTAGAAGGGGAAGGGGGCTGTTTGAGGCCTGTCCCCCAGGGCAGGCATCAGGAAGGTGGCTTGGTCTCCCTAGCACCCCCCTTTGCACTCCTGTTGGAGGCAGGCTTCTGGCAACACGGACCCCAAGAGGCAATGTGGAGTCCCGTAAGTTAGAGCCTGGCCTGTGTCCCTGGCCTTTCCTCAACCTCTCCAACACTCAGAATCCACTGTTTGGGAGAGAAAAGGCGCCACCAGCTTCAGGGAAAGCGTCCTGGCTGGGCTGTCCCCTAAGAGACCAGCAGAGGGAGACAGACACCGTGTCCAGTCCCAGCTCCGGGAACAGAGACCTTGATGATCCACCTTGGGCAGGCCTCTGTGGAGGCAGTTTTGTGCTGTTTTGCTGGGTGGGACAGAAGGGGACAGAGAGGGCATCCTCCCAGGCTGAGACAGGCCTATTACAGGGGAGATAGGGGCAGGGAGGAGATTTTTGGGAACGAGGGGCAAGGTGGGGAGGGAGCTACTAATTAAGAACCGGGTACTCCAGAGCCAGGCTGCCTGCCTGTGTACTTTGGACAAGTTATATAACTCTGTGCCTCAGTTTACCCATGGTACAATGGCAACTACAACAGCACCAGCCTCAGGAGGGCCACGTGAGATTGCGTGCCATATTCAAATGCTTCACTGCAGAGACAGGGAATTGGGAAGAGCTCAGTAAACAGGAGTGACAGCCTACACTGTGGGGAGATCAGAGGTCTCTCCCATCTCCTTAAGCTCTGCAGCTTGCAAAGCCCTTTTGCTTTATTATCTCATCTGGGCCTCACTGAACTCTGGAGGTCTGGTGAGGCTAAGAGGCTCACTTTTTTTTTTTTTTTTTTTTTTTGGAGACAGGGTCTCACTTTGTCAACCAGGCTGGAGTGCAGTGGCTCAATAGCTCACTGCAGTCTTGAACTCCTGGGCTCAAGCAATCCTCTCGCCTCAGCCTCCTGAGTAGATAGGACTACAGGTGTGTGCCACCATGCCTGGCTAATTTTTGGCTGAAGTTGGGGGGGATCTTGCTATGTTGCCCACGCAGGTCACTTATAAGTGGTAGATCTGGACTTTCTGATACTAAAGAATCCAGGGATCTTTCTCAAGTTCCCTGCTGAGCTGGAAGCTGGAGGAGGCCTGCTTCAGGTGCCCTTGTCTGCACTGAGCCTCCTGCAGGCTGCCCGTATCTCTAGTTGGTATTGAAGTTATGTTGCCCTCTTTCCCACCAGCTCCTGAGTCCCTGGCAGGCAGGCTGTGTTTCTCTGTAGGTCCACACTGTTCAGCAAGGCATATTATAGCAGGGACTTCCAAAAGCTTTTGGGAGGTGATGGGATTCCGTGGGTCTGAATGCCAGCTCCTCCCCAACTCCTGTCCTGGTTCCAGGCTAGGTGTGGCCCCCCTTTTTTGCCGCTCAAATTCTCCCTCCCACATCTCCAAAGTCTCCCCTAACGTCTCCCTCTTCTGACCTCTCCTTTCTCTGCATTATAGCCCTTTGTATATCTCCTTAAGTTCCTGTTTCATTTTGAAATTCTGCAACAGCCAAAGGCTGAAATGGAAATATGTACAGAGTGCTCTGTTAAGGACCATAAGGTGGGCCTCAGAAAGATGGTTGGGGGTGCTAGAAAGCGAGGTGAGCTCAAATTAGCCGGGCATGATGGCAGGTGCCTATATCCCAGCTACTCGGGAGGCTGAGGCGGGAGAATAGCTTGAACCTGGGAGGGGGAGGTTGCA
>NW_012103143.1:1436976-1443588 GCF_000951045.1 Mandrillus leucophaeus | reverse complement strand
AGCCATGATTATGCCACTGCACTCCAGCCTGGACTGTCTCAAAAATAAATAAATAAATAAATAAGTAAATAAATAAAACGTCATTGATTGCTTCTAAGTGCCAGCAATTTGACCTATATTCACTCAGTTGTGCCTTACTCAGTTTTACATGGAGAAAACAGAGGTGTGGAGGGTTAGAGACTTGGTGGGGGTCACACAGCTGGTGGAGGCAGAGCAGGCACTCTCTCAGTGGTACTGGAATGGCAGGCCCATGAGATGGGGCTTCCCATCACTGGGATGGCCCCAGGGAAGGTGGTGTCCATCCTTTGACCCTGGGGAGCCCAGGCAGTCTGGAGAAAGCTGGGAGAAGCCTGACGGAGGGGAGGACAGCGGGGTAGGAGGGAGAGGAGAGTCCGGGAGGAGCCGGCATGACTCAGCAGGGCAGGATAAAGATCTTCCAGCCCAGGGAGAGGCAACCCCACTCCTCTGCCAGGGGAGACGGAGTCACGGAGCCCGCGGCATGGGCTGGCCAGGGCAATGGAACATCCTGGGAGAACGGCGGGGAAAGCTCCTGGCGGGCGAGGGAGGAGTGGAGCACCTGGGGGTATCCCTTCTGCCCTGCCCTCCACACACCCATCACCCAGACACCCTGGCAGATCAGGAGGCAGAGCCCAGCTAGGGCAGGAGAGGGACAGGCAGAAGGCCCTGTTCCTCTCAGCTTCTCTCTGGCTTCCCCGGGAAGCAGGAAGTATTGGGGGGAGTCCTTTGGGAAGCCTGAGCTGGGTCAGGTGTGGGTGGGGACCCAGGGCAGGGTAGGGCCATTGCTGAGGTCAGAAGAGGCCCTCTGCCTCCGGGTTTCCGCTGACATCACAGCCAGCTTAGGGTGAGGCAGGGCCTCTGGGCTCCTGCCTACTGGAGGGCAAGGGAAAGTGTGTGCATATACACATACACACACACACACACACACACCCTGCCTTTCCTTCCCCCTCCTGCCCTTGGGGCCCCAGTGGTGCCTGCACACGCACACTGGAGGGTGTGCACACGAGGCGGTGGAAAGGAAGGCCTCCTCCTGGGGACACCGAATCCCAGGGGATGTCCTGGGTGGGACCTCTGAACCTATCTAGGGCTCACTTTGCCGTCTTTAAAGGAAGCAAAGGGTAGCCCTTGCTCTTGTTCTGCTGTGGCGGTGGGGCGGGGACAGGGGTGATCATCTAACTTCCAGTTTAATGCTCATTCCGGGATTCCCAACTCCCTGCTAATGGAATCCAGAGTTCTAGCTGAGCCCTCTAGTGTGGGAAGGTGATGCAAAGTGCCTGGCTCAGCTGCACATTGCCAGTTCATGTAAGGGGTCAGTGGTGGGGAGGAAACCCAGGTCTCCCTGTGCTCCAGGCCAGGATTCTCCAGGCACTGGATGACTCTCTTTATACCCCAAGCAACATCTGAGTGACCTGAAGAGACCAGCTGTGCCAGGGGCATAGCCAGGGGCACTCAGCCAAGTCCTGCTATTGCTGAAGTCTGTTCCCAGCACCCAGACTCCTCTTTTCAAGATGTGCCTCTGGCCCCCTTCCTCAGGCTGGCACCTGCATGGTGGAGTTTAAAGAGCATGTTGCTGAAGTTGGATAGTACTGGGTTCCAGTCCTGGTTCTACCACTTCCAGGCTTGTGTGACCTCAGACAAGTGACTTTGTCTCATGAAGCCTCAGGTTCCTCATGTATAAATAGGGAAATGATAGCTCCTGTCTCGGAGTTACTGCAAAGGTGAAATAAACTAGGCCGGGCGCAGTGGCTCACGCCTGTAATCGCTGCACTTTGGAAGGCCGAGGTGGGTGGATCATGAGGTCAGGAGATCGAGACCATCCTGGCCAACACGGTGAAACCCCGTCCCTAGTAAAAATAAAAAAAAAAAAAAAAATTAGCCGGGCGTGGTGGCGGGCGCCTGTAGTTCCAGCTACTCCGGAGGCTGAGGCAGGAGAATGGCGTGAACCCGGGAGGCAGAGCTTGCAGTGAGCTGAGATCGCGCCACTGCACTCCAGCTTGGGCGACAGAGTGAGACTCTATCTCAAATAAATAAATAAATAAATAAATAAATAAATAAATAAATAAATAAAATAGCCCACGCAAAGCATTAGCACTGTGCCTGATGTGGGGAACAGCTGCGTGCACGTAAACTATTGTTAGTATTTCAGCAAAGTAAATGTTAGTAAGAAATACCAGCATCACAGTAGGCTGGAGGAGTCGCTGTAGCAGGCATCTGCCTCTCCTCCCAACACCCAGGTCAGCCTCCGCCCCTCCACCCACCCCCTAGGGCTCCTCTCTGTGTCTCCAGCACCAAAACTTAGGGAACGTTTGGTGAACAAATGAATGAATGAGTGTCCCTACTCACCTCTGTGGGTCTCTCCAACACAACTGTCAAGAGGGGACCAGCTAGAGACTCCCCTAGTTCAGGAACCTGGACACTCCCTGGGCCAGGGTCCCATCAGTGCTAACTGTGCAGCTGTGTGCAACATGGTGTTTTGGGTACCTGGAGAGCCTTCCTTGGGGATGTCACCATGTAGGGAGGAAGGGTGGGACCCTGGCCAGTCCCTGAACCTACACTGACTCACCCTCACCCCTTGGAGGGCAGCTCAGTCATCACCTGGTGCCAGCTCTGGCCCCCAGCCAGCCACATTTCTTGAGGGCCTGACCTGACACCCCCCTGTGGATGGTGAGGCCTGGAATCTTTAAAAGGCCAGAGAAGGCAGCAAGCCAGTGGCCCCTTATCAGCTCACAGACTACGCCCACCATCCTGTGGAGAGGAGGGCAGAGGTGGTCAGACCCCATCACACAGAGAGGTGACAGGCTTGTCCCAAGGTCACACTGGCCAATTGGAATGGAGGTTTCCTGACTCTCAGAGCAGCTCTGTGTCCGCTGCAGGGAATCCTGGACTGCACCTGGTGCTACCTTGGCACTTTGCCTGTGGTTGCCACTGCCCTTCTAGCTCAGTCCATCCACATTTCTGCCCCAAAGCTCTACCTCCTCCAGGAAGCTCTCCTCCCACCATCCTCCTTGCCCTAAATGTACCCACTGCCACCTATGGCTGATGTCAGACAGTTTAATGAGTGTCCCTAGACTGGAATTCTTTCCTTTTCTTTTGAGAGAGGGTCTTGCTTTGTTGCCCCAGGCAACAAAGACCATGTGTAGTGGTCATAGCTCACTGCAGCCTCAAACTCTTGGGCTCAAGCAATCCTCCAGCCTCAGCCACCTGATTAGCTGGGACTACAGGCACGCACCACCATGTCCGGCTAAGTTTTAAATTTTTGGTAGAGATGGGGGTCTCTATGTTGCCCAGGTTCGTCTCAAATTCCTCAAGCAATCCTCCTGCCTGGGCCTCCCAAAGTGCTGGGATTACAGATGTAAGCCCCAACTGTGAAATTCCTAAAGGCAGGGATGGGTTTTCCTTGCTCTCTCTCTGTCCTTAACAGGACCTGGCAGAGACTGAGAAAGTGCCTGCACAATGTGCCCCTGGAGCAGACGGAGCGCTTCTCTTTCCCATGCTTGTCTGGAGCTGGGGGGACTGGCGTCTCCTCTAAGCTCTGCCCTCCCACCAGCAACCCCAGATTGTCAGCACTGGAAGGGCTCCTAACAAGATTCTCTGAGAGTCACAGGGGAGCAGGAACTTTCCCGAGGTCCCCCAGCTGGAAATCAGAGGGCAGCCACCTGTGCTGCCCCATCCTACGGAAACCCTGGAGGGGCCACTCCTGCTCTTTCCTCTCTTCCTTCTTCCCCAAACCCCAGCAGCTACCCCCATTTAGGGACTTGGCAGGATAAAGGCACCGTCTTTATTCCAGCCCCCGACCCAACCCAACTGGCAGCTCCCAGCCTGCTGCCTTTGCCCAGGCATGGCAGAGGGGCACTGGCAGCTTGGAGATGGAGCTGCTTTTCCCTTTGGCAGTGCAGAAGGTGGGGGAGGGGAAGGGAGAGGCTTGGCCCCCACTAGGTGAGGGGAGAGGGCAGGGAGGCAAGTCCAGACAAGAGGCAGAGGGAGAACACAACTTTCCCAGCTCGTGGGGTCACTACATTAAGATTCAAAGACAAACTGGGGGCTGGGGGGCTGTGTGTAAAGTCAATTGTCCCTGTACCCACCTGGCCTGGGTCCCTGTTTCAGAGCTGCAGCCCTCAGTTCCTGCAAACCAGTGCTTTCTGGCGGCCCCAGGTGGATGTCTGCTGGGGGTGGTGTTGTCCACTCCCACCTTCTGCTTCAGTCTCTTCCTCTCCCCCATCCGCTGCTTCCCCCTCTTCCTCCCAGCTCCCTCCTCCCCTCTTTCCCACTCCCACCCATTTGCCTCTTTGTGTCTCCTCTTTCCTTCCCAGTCTTGTCCCTTCTCTGGTCTCACCCCTCTTCTCTTGCCCCCGCCTCTTTCTTCAGCACCCCTCCCCTCCGCTCCCCCCACACTGGGGCTGCTTTCTCCCTGACTCAGCAAGGTGCTTTATAAGGTGCTGAGGGGCTCAGTCAAATCCAAACCACATTGTGCAGACTCCACAAGGAGCGGCTGCGAGGTGGAGGGAGAGGCTGAAGCTGCTCCCCTTCTCCCTCCTTCTTGGCCCCCTCCCTCTGAAAGGGTAGGAGCTAGGGGGACCTCCTGGCTGGCCTCAGTGCCATGCACCCATGGGCATCTGCCTTCTTGACCTTGGCATGGGCATCAAGAAATCACTGGGCTCACCCACCAGGAATGTCACTGAAACTCCAGAGTCCTGGCTGGTGGGGGCAGGGAGGAGGTGCAGTGGTTGGGGGTAGGGGGTGGAGGGAGGCCCTAAGCACTTTTCACAAGGGTCCCTCCAGGCAGTTTTCATCAGTGCTGCTACTGAGGTCCCTCAAAGTCCCCTGCCCCCCAACCCAAGCCAGCTCTCCTTTCCCAGCTCTTTTTCTCCTTGTTTAGGAAAAAAAAGGAAGAAAGGAGAGAGAGGGGAAAAAAAAACCCAACAACAAAGTCTGTCCCACTCCAGTGAGGTAATTGAAAACAAACTTCTTCCCCACCCCCCCGCCCCCCCAGCTCAGTGCTCGCAGTACAGAGAAGGGAAGAGCTGCCCCGGGACCCAGCACTGGCCATGATCAGGATGCCTGCCCAGGCCACAGGCTGGAGGCGCTGGGGCTGGACTGGCAGAGTGCCCTCCCTTTCTTCCAGGGGCACCAGGAAGTAGTGGGGGACAAATCTTGGATGCCACTCCAGGCAGAGGCATCACCTTCCAGGTCTGGCCCACCACTGGCCTCTCCCACTTTGAAACAATAAATAAACAACAACAAAAGCAACTTATTACCCAGTGATTTAATTGGTGGTGTGGTTATAGGGCACCCAAGCCTTGGGGACCACATGACTGTCCCCCAGGAAAATCATGAAGCAGGGCAGTCCCCAGCCCTGGGTGAGAGCTGCCTTCACTGAGCATGTTCTCCCTGGCACCCTTGGAGAGGGAGGAGCAGACCCCCCTGGGAGGGTCCAGGCATACCCCCAGGTATCCTGCCCAGCAAGTCCCAACCCAGGCCTGCGGGAAGGAGGGGGAGCCCTCACTGCCAAGCCACCCCCACCTCACCACCGGAAAAACCAACAACCCGAAACCCCAAAGGAAGGAGATTGCCAGGCGTCTTCATGGGGAAGCATTTCACAAATGGGGACGCTCAGGCGGTCCATCGCCTTGAATCGGAGCATTCCCGCTGAGTCACCCAAGAAGCCTGTGGTGTTGAAACTGGTCCGGTGCCTCGTGCTGATTAATGAATTACAAATCCCCCACCCATGTGCATTCTCCCTGGTCACTGGAGGAAGAATGAAGAACCTTGTGAACTTGAGGGAAAAAGTCCCGCCAAGTGGCCTCTTCTCGCCTCTGGGCCGGGCAGTGGGCCTGTGGTGCCCTCTTCCTCCCCCGCAGGGGGCATTGTGAGCTGGTTAGTCACCTGCCCCAGCCCCAGCGCCTCGCTTAGCTCTAGCTTTTGGACATGGGACAAGCGGCGGGACAATAGGCAAGGGGGGCGGTCAGCCCAGACAAAGGGCAGCAGGAAAAACACCATCACTTGCTCCCAGGCCAGCTTGCTGGCATTTGGGAGAATGTGTCATTGCATTTACTCAAGGGGGAGGAGGAGGGAAGGTTAGAGATGAGGAGGCAGAGGTAGGGTGGGAGCAGGGACCCCGCACAGGCAGAGGTAGGGTGGGAGCTGGGACCCCGCACCGGGCAGGGGGCAGGGGGTGGTGTCCCCAGGCCAACGCCAGGGGAGAAGCCCACCCGAAGTCGGCGCTGTCCACCGGCTCCCGGGAGTCCTCAGACGGACTGATGGCCTCCCCGCCCCCTCCCCCAGGAGGCCCAGGGTGGTACCGCCACAGCCTCGCCTCACCTCACCCCCCCTCGGTGCTGTGGGAGGGAGAGGGAGCCCCAGAAGCCCTCCCTTCCCTCCTCCCCCCTCCTACCCCCACCCCGGGGAGGGCCGCTACAATTTGTGGTTACAGCTTTACACGTCAGAAAAAAAAAAAAAAGTTTGCAGAATGTCCCACACCGAAAAAAAAAAAAAAAAAAAACCCGAAACCGAGCGAAAAAAACCTGCGAGTGGGCCTGGCGGATGGGATTATTAAAGCTTCGCCGGAGCCGCGGCTCGCCCTCCCACTCCGCCAGC
>NW_012103143.1:1435742-1436926 GCF_000951045.1 Mandrillus leucophaeus | reverse complement strand
AAAAAAAAAAAAAAAAAAAGTGGTTGAACTCTTCATAGACCTAAACCACCCATGTCTTCTAGACACCCTGAAAGTCTAGTACGGGGCTGGGTCATGACTGGTTGGTTTTTCTCATGCCTTCAGAGCTGACTGTGCCCTGAGATTCCACCCTCCCCACCTCCAGCCCTCTTCAACCCACTGAAGTCCCACAAGAATCTCTCAGGAACAAAAGAGGAGAGAGATGAGACGGGTCCCTGGAGAGCACGCATAACACAAAGTAGAGAGCAGCAAGGGCCCTGGAGAGTGAAGTCTGGTGGGGAACAGAGCGGGGGTGATAGTGACAGGCTTCAGGAAGAAGGCAGAAGAACAAAGGGTCTACATGAGTAGCCATGGGGAGTTTGCCAGGGGCAGCTGCATTTTGGATAGAGAGGACACCATTAGCAAAGACAGAGGGATACGGTATGAGGGGCAGGTAACAAGATTCTTTAACATTATTGGCTGGGCAAGGTGACTCACACCTGTAATCCCAGCACTTTGGGAGGCTGAAGCAGACAGATTGCTTGAGATCAGGAGTTTGAGACCAGCCTGAGCTACATGGCAAAACCCTATTTCTACAAGGAAATACAAAAACATTGGCCAGGAGTGGTGGCTCATGCCTGTAACCCCAGCACTTTGGGAGGCCAAGGCAGGCAGATCACTTGAGGTCGGAAGTTCGAGACCAGCCTGGCCAGCATGAGGAAACCCCGTCTCTATCAAAAATACAAAAATTAGCAGGCGCCTGTAATCCCAGCTACTCAGGAAGGTGAGGCAGGAGAATCGCTTGAACCTGGGAGGTGGAGGTTGCAGTGAGCCGAGATTGCACCACTGCACTCCAGCCTGGGTAACGGAGCAAGACTCTGTCTCAAAAAAAAAAAGAAATACAAAAAATTAGCCAGGCATGGTGACATCCATCTGTAGCTACGCAGGAGGTTGAGGTGGGAGGATCGCTTGAGCCTCGGAAGTCAAGGCTGTAGTTAGCCATGATTATGCCACTGCACTCCAGCCTGGACTGTCTCAAAAATAAATAAATAAATAAATAAGTAAATAAATAAAACGTCATTGATTGCTTCTAAGTGCCAGCAATTTGACCTATATTCACTCAGTTGTGCCTTACTCAGTTTTACATGGAGAAAACAGAGGTGTGGAGGGTTAGAGACTTGGTGGGG
>NW_012103143.1:1423245-1434684 GCF_000951045.1 Mandrillus leucophaeus | reverse complement strand
GAGGTCACCGCCGGGAGGGAGGGCCAGCTGGCGACCGCCGCCGTGCAGCTTTCCGGCCGAGCCCCTCGAAGGAAACCTTCGAAGGAGTCCCCGGGGCTCGCCAGAGTCCTCTCATGCTTGGTCTCCCCACCCGCTTTCCTTTCCACAACTCCGCGCAGGGCTGCTGGAGCCCTCCCTACAGACCCCCGCCAATCCCAGAGGACCTCTGTTCCCCCAGGTCCCAGCCTGGCCCTCCCCCCGGGGTGTGAGGGGCTGCCAGGAGAGGAGGGGAGACGGGCGGGTGCAGGCTAAGCCCTGGAGAGAGGCTGGGGGTGGGGGGCACTGGGCACACTGCTCTGCCGGGTCCTCCTTCTCTGACCCTGATCCAGGGACACCTCTGTGCTTTCACTGCCCCCAACTGACCTCCGCTACCGCTCGGGAGCACACGTTGCCCCTCACACCGGACAGGACAGGACGGGAGTACATATTCCCCTAACAGACCAGACGCACTCCAGCCAGCTCAGACACCCTCACTACCCTGGAGCCAGACACTCCACCAGGGGAGGAAGCAGAGATGGCAGTTGTCACCCAGCAGCCCCAGAAGTGACACTGCTGATGGGTGCAATGGCTCCCTGTCCCCTTCATTCACAGTCCCACACTCTTGTCCGTCACACTTCTGCGTGCCACCCCTGCACACCAGCCACTGGCTGACACTTCACATTCCTCCCCACGTCCCACCTCTTGTGCACACCTGGCTCCTGCACTCTCCCCCAGCCCCTCCCGCACCCCTCTTGATAACAACACCCTTTCTAACTCACCCACCACTGCCCTGGACTCCTCCTTCACTGCTCCCCCTGCCTCTGGCTCTCAGTGGGCTGCTGGGCTACCCCCTGGCTCCTCACTGGCCTCCCTGAGCACACCCAGGGCCCTCTTGCGGCACAATCAGGAACCCTCTCGCTCCAGCCAAAGCCCAACTCCTGTCTCACTTGCTTGGTTACTGACTTCATAAGGCAGGGGGGCTGGCCCACCCTCAGCTTCTTCCCCTGGGCCTCAGTGACTTCTGTCATTTAGGCTGGAAGAGAAGGGCAGGAAGGGGGATGCTGGAGAGGAGAGGAGAGATGAAGCCCTGCATGTTTCCTCTGGGAGGAATTGAGCATGCATAGTGTGACCTCTCTGTGCAAGCCCACAGTCACCAAAGGGGTTGGTGGCAAAACTAGGTCTCCCAATTCCCAGGCCCATGTGTCCCCACTCACCAAGCCACTTCTCAGTGGCCTGGGGGAAAGGGAACCAAGGAAAAGGCAGAAGGGAGGGAAGTAAGAGAGGGGAAGGCAGCAGACCACAGGGTAGAAGGATGATGGGTTTCTGTGGGCCTTTGCCTGTGAAGGCAGGTCAGGACACTCCCCTAGGGCAGTTTCCTACAGTCACAATGCCTGGACCTCACCTACTCCATCCCTCACCCACTCCTCACCTATTCCGCCTAACCCACTCCATCCCTCAATTCCTCTCAACAGACCCCTCCAACCGCAGCAGCCAGCGCTGGTCCTGGTCTGGCCTTTCCTCCTGGCTCCCATATTCAGTCCAGCCTGAGGCCACTATGCCCCACCTCTGGAGCTCTGCAGTGCCTTCCTGGCTACAACATTTAGGGCTCACAGTTCTTAGCCTAGCTCTTATAGTCCCAGGTGCAAAGACTCCCGTTGACTTGTCCTACCACCCTAACCACCCTGGTACATCTGCACGGCTGAACCCCCACCCTCACTGGGAAAGCTCAGCCCGGGGGCGTCCAGGCCAGGGACTGAGGGGCAGCTGGCTAAAGTGGCTAAAGACGTGCATACGGGTGCGCCTGCCTGTGCAGCTGTCTGGGTGGCGGGTCACTTCCTTGGGCTGAGAGAATGTGTGTGTGTGTGTGTGTGTGTGTTCATGAGGAGTACCTTGGTTCCCAGGGCCCAGGGATCTGGATGGAATTAGGGGCTGGCCGGGTGGGGGCCAGGATAGGGGGTGGGGGGCTGCTGCAGGAAACGTGAGCTGCACTCATTAGCTCCTCACGTGCTCAGCCAGATTTATAAACACACAGAGAAGACGGGATGTAAACAATCAGTGGGCAGCAGCCAGAGGCAGAGCTGAGGCGGGGACCGGGCTGGGGGCCAGGACTGGTGGGGAGGGGGAGAGGGGGACCCAGGACACAGCCCCAGTGGTCAGGGTCCACCTGCACACCATGAGCCTAAGGGAGGATGGATGAGGGCTCCAGGAAGCCCACCATGCACTCTCCTCAGGAGGCAGGCGAGCTGTGCTGGGTTCCTGAGCTCACAACTACACCACAAGTGTTCACCCCACACTGCTTTCCTCCTGCTGCCTGAGACACGGGCATGGGCACGGCTTGCCCAGAGTGAAAGCTGTCATAGCAGGGGCAGAGCCCTGTCCTTCTACCCCCCTTTCTCCTCTCCTAACCTCTTCTCCCTCTGGATTCCTGAGAGCCCTTCCCTCTTTCTAGTTCTCTCTGTGGGCCGTCGGATCCTTCTGTTCTCCCCTGCCCGCCCCCCCCACCCCCAGCCTGCAACGACAGTTACCTCAGAACTGAAATATTCCTGGAAACACCGGCCTCGTCTGGTTAATTTCATGAGCCGTTTTTTCTGCCCAGATGACTTAGTTCTTGTCTATCCAAAGGCTTCTCCCCCTGCTGTCCCTGTGTAGGGAGCTGATCTCCCCTAGGGATGTCCCACAGGGCTCAGAATGGGAGAGGGATAAGTCCCGAGCTGGGTTCCTGACTATACCTCTTGGCCGTGACATAGGCAGAACCTAGAACTCCAGTCAACATGTGGGTAAAGAGGGACACCTAGCTCCCAGCTCCTGCTTCAGTTGGGACCCTCAGCCTTGCCGCTAACTTTGAATGAAGCCAGACTCGATGCTGAAAGCAACCTCAAGGCTGGGAGGGCCGCTGCCCAATTCAGCAGGTCTCCAATCTCCAAAACTAATTCTACTCTGTACCCATAGGATCCTAGAGGTGACTGCCAGATCCCCAGGCTTGGAGTTGTGTTGGAATGTGAGGAACAGAGAGGAGAAAGGAACTGAGTCAGGCAAGAGCTGGGGATAGAAAGGAAGAGTGAGGAAAGCAGCATCCAGGAGGAAGCCACAGGCTCAGAGGGCACAGGAAAGGGGGAGCCAGTCTCCCTAGGGAGCAGTTGAGTGCCTGACCCTACTCTCTGTCCTAAAATACATGTGTGTACACACACTCACACTTGCCTCAAACCAAGACCCTGTGACTGGTGGTACCCCACCCCCATGCTCCCTCAGTAAAGCTGGCCAGCCACACATCTGAAAGAGTCCATACTGACCAGGGGGCCACTGCCAAAGTCCTCACTGACCCCTGTCCTCCATAAGAGATGTTTTATACAAATGGAGTCTTGCATCCTTCCTAGTTAGTAGCCCTCTCCAAAAGTACCCCAGTGCTGTGATTAAACCTAACCTAGTCTTCATTCTTTCTTCAAATCCCATTCTAACCATGGGCAAAGTGTTATATCTATTTAAGTTATTTCTACCTATCAAAGCAACCTATGTCATTATAGAAAAATCTGAGAGTATAAAATATGAACTATAGGAGCGGTAGGAAGGTGGCAGCAAAAAAAAAAAAAGAAAAGGAAAAAAAAAAGGAAAGAAACCACTCGTGACCTCACACCTATTCAAGCTGAAAACCCAAACTAGCCCTGCTCTTCATGACCTAAGCAGCGCCCCATCTGGTATCTAAACCGACCGAGTCACAGCCCTCCAGCTCACCTTCTGCCTGCCCAGACCTCACCACATCCCCTGCTGGACTCAAACCTCAACCACACTAAATCAACCAAATCCCAAGTCTAAACTAATCTGAAACTTTTAAAGTAACCCAGTCCTTAAATCTAACCTAGCCCAATGCCAATTATATCTATCCTAGCCAAACCCTAACTGCCTTTGCCAGTCCAAAGTGTCCACTCAATCCTCACCTTGGTCCTCACTTAAAATCCCAGAAAAGCGTATTTCCCCACTATCCATGTCACTCTTTACAGCACCCAACCCTGGCCTTGACTCCTGGTATCCTGGGATGTCCAAACTCTGCAGTGCCATCAGCCAACAAGCCCGACTCGTCAAATGCACCTCTCTCCCTTCCTGTCCCCACCCTCGCAGGCTGATGGAAAGGGCTCATTGAAGTCCAACTTTTCCCCACCTAACACCAAGAATGGTGTGAACCTCCACACTGCCACCATTCCCTGAGAGTGAGCACTAAATCTTCAATCTAACCCCACCCTATGCTTCCCACACTCAGGAATCACATCCTAGAATATACCCAAAACTAGCCCCATAAGGCAGCCCGACCCTGGTGGTCTAACCCTATACCTTGCCTCTTATGGACGACTGTGTTCTTGGCGGCTGCCTCTCTCCTGCTTCCTCCCTTGGGGCTGACTGCTCAGCCTGCCAGCTCTGACATGTGCTATCTCCCACCCTGTGACTCCCCTCAAGCTGCAGTGGGACTGGGAGACTGGCAGGAAGCTATGGTACAACTGGAACACAGGCAGGTCGACCTGTAGTCCCTAGGCCTGGCCCTGTCCCTCCATGTACACACACATATATGTTGGCACACACACAGTGGCACACATGCCAAAGACTCTCTCAGCTGACACACAGATACACTCTCAAGTATCTACTGATAGACACTTAGGCGTGCCAAGTCCTCATCCTCAAACACACACACGCCTCTCTTTCTCTCCCCTCTCGCCAGGGGTGTTTTCCCTCCTCCATCCCCTCTGCCTCCCATCTGGTGTCCCACCCTCACCCACCTTCCAGCCCAAGGTGGGGACAGACACCTGAGGGGCTGCCAGATGCTTCCTCGTGTGGGCCTGGGCCGCACTCATGCTTCTCGTCCATCCTGCCCACAGGGGACTCGTGGGGGATGTTAGCGTGCCTGTGCACGGTGCTCTGGCACCTCCCTGCAGTGCCAGCTCTCAATCGCACAGGGGACCCAGGGCCTGGCCCCTCCATCCAGAAAACCTATGACCTCACCCGCTACCTGGAGCACCAACTCCGCAGCTTGGCTGGGACCTATGTGAGTATCCAGAGTAGGAGTCTGGGAGTTGGGGAGGAGTGAGGAGTTGGGGGAAGACAGTCCTAACCGTGGAGGGTCCTGGTAAATGATGGGGTGAGGAGGGGCTCTTTGGCTCCCACCAGTCCCCCTGTCTGGCTTATCTACTGCCCTTCCCTCTTAGGTGGCCCCCCCACCTCCCCATCCCTCGCCCCAGGACTAGGCATGTGGGCAGGCCTCGCACCCGCCTTGGCCCATTGCCCCACTGGCTGCCAGCCCAGCCGCCCGCCTCCCCCTGGGGGCCGGGGAAGTCTCCTCTGTTTACACCGTGTTGTGGTGTCTCTTGCGCGGGCGGGGTTGGGTGGGGATGGAGGGGCCCCACCTCCCATGCCTGCGTTCCAGCTCGCCTCTACCCCCAGACCTGGGGCCCTGCTGCTCTGGACCCAGGGGCCTCCCTTCCGTCTGCCTCTCCCATTCTAGCTGGGCCTCCTACGGGGGTCATGGGGGAAGGGGACTGCCAGTAGTGGCAGGGGGTTTAGGGTGTGGATGGAGGTGATGCTATAAGGATTTGGGGGTGGTCCAGAGGTGTTCAGAGAGCCCAGGAGAGAAGGAAGGAGGGTCGGAGGAGCCGAGGACCATGGGGAACCGGCCCCCTCTTCCCGTGTTCCTCTTCCACATCCCAGACTCTACTCTGGAGCCAGGGAAAGAAAAGGGAGGAGGGTGGCGGGGGAGCTGGCTCCAGCCCCAGGATACACCGAGGAAATTAGTTTGTCTCTGTGCTTGTCAGCGTGTGAACCTCCCCCTGGGCCCTTGCCTATCCCAGGCCTCTCCCCTTGCTTCTCCCTTCTTTCCCAGTTACACATCGCCCTCATCCCTTTCCCTGGGCCCCAGCCGCTCCCCCGAGGGTTGGCAAGGGCTCTGCCTTCTTCCCTATACCATGCTGTCTTCCACAGCCTTCCTCCTGTCCTACTCATGAGACTGCCTCCATTTCTCCCGTCTGCAGCCTAGCTCCTTTCAACTGAACCCTTCCTTCGGAGTGTTAGTGAGTACCCGCCTCTCCCCAGCCCCTCAGCTGGTGGGCCTGGGTGTGTCAGTGGCAAATGGGACTCTGGTGCCAATGGGCCCCTCTCATCTCTCTCTTGTTCCTTGTGCAGAAAACCTTTGCTTCATTCCACTGCCCCCTCTAGTTCCCGACCCTTTTTGTCTCCTGGCTTTCTCTGCCAAATTTCTCGAAGGAGTGGTCTACACCCTCTGCCTCCACTTCCTCTCCACCCACTCACTTCTTAACCCCCTGCAATCTGGCTTCCAGGCCCCAGCAGTGGTTCTCTCCAAGGTCGTCAGGCACCTCCTTGCCAAGCCCGACAATGTTTTGAAGGCTCATTCTCCTTGCTGTCTGTTTTGCAGCCACACTGCTGAGCACTGCTGCCTTCTCGAACTCTTCCTTGGCCTCTGCACTCTCCTGGGCCACCTTCTACCTCTCCAGCCTCGCCCCCTGGCTCCTCCAGGCTCCTCTTCTTCTCTGTCCTGCCCCCACAGCGGGCACTTTCCCAAGGTTTGCCCACCAAGCCAATCAGCACGTCCTTCCTGAGCGTCTCCTGCGTCTCCTCCTCCTCTTTCTACGCCTCTCCATTGGAGAGCTCATCACCGCCACTGCTTCAGCTGTCATCTGCATACAAATGATATCCTTATTGGAGAAACTCAGGGAGGCCATGAACAGAGAAGCCTAGCATGGAGACAGGGCCAGTGTCAGGGGACACAAAAAATAGAAACTTTGGGAGCAGGTATCTCCTCGGTGATGAGACAGCTGCTCTGCCCTCCTCCTTCCCCATCACCCTCTCCTTTTCACAGCTGAACTACCTGGGCCCTCCTTTCAATGAGCCTGACTTCAACCCTCCCCGCCTGGGGGCAGAGACTCTGCCCAGGGCCACTGTTAACTTGGAGGTGTGGCAAAGCCTCAATGACAAACTGCGGCTGACCCAAAACTACGAGGCTTACAGCCACCTTCTGTGTTACTTGCGTGGCCTCAACCGTCAGGCTGCCACTGCTGAGCTGCGCCGCAGCCTGGCCCACTTCTGCACCAGCCTCCAGGGCCTGCTGGGCAGCATTGCAGGCGTCATGGCAGCTCTGGGCTACCCACTGCCCCAGCCGCTGCCTGGGACTGAACCCACTTGGACTCCTGGCCCTGCCCACAGTGACTTCCTCCAAAAGATGGATGACTTCTGGCTGCTGAAGGAGCTGCAGACCTGGCTGTGGCGCTCGGCCAAGGACTTCAACCGGCTCAAGAAGAAGATGCAGCCTCCAGCAGCTGCAGTCACCCTGCACCTGGGGGCTCGCGGCTTCTGACTTCTGACCTTTGCCGCCTCCTCTTCGCTCCCCCTTCAAACCCTGCACCCACTTTGGGAGAGCCAGCCCTGTATGCCAACACCTGTTGAGCCAGGAGACAGAAGCTGTGAGCTTCTGGCCCTCTCCTGGACCGGCTGGGCGTGTGATGTGATCAGCCTTGTCTCCTCCCCACCTCCCAAAGGTCTACTGAGCTGGGGAGGAGGTGCAATAGGCCCTGTCCTGTCCTGTTTCTACAGGAAGTCATGCTCGAGGGAGTCTGAAGTGGTTCAAGTTGGTGCAGAGGCTCTCATGGCCTCCTGCTTCTTGCTTACCACTTGGCCAATGCCCACCCAGCCCCTCAGGTGGCACACCTGGAAGGCAGGAGTTGAGGGGCCACCACCACACATGACTTTCTGGGGTGAAGCCCTTTGGCTGCCCCACTCTCCTTGAATGGGTGTTGCTCCCTTACCCCCAAATCACTCTATACATCCAATTCAGGAAACAAACATGGTGGCAATTCTACACAAAAAGAGATAAGATTAACAGTGCAGGGGTGGGGTCTGCATTGGAGGTTCCCTATAAACCAGAAGAGAAAATACTGAAAGCAGAGGGGCAGGGACAGACCACAACAGACCCAGGAGTCTCCAAAGCACAGAGTGGCAAACAAAAGCCAAGCTGAGCATCAGGACCTTGCCTCGAATTGTCTTCCAGCTTTACAGTGCCTCCTCTCTGCCCCCTTTCCCAGGGTATCTGTGGGTTGCCCAGGCTGGGGAGGGCAACCATAGCCACACCACAGGATTTCCTGAAAGTTTACATTGCAGTAGCATTTTGGGGTGTGGGGTGGCAGCTCCC
Organism: Mandrillus leucophaeus; assembly: GCF_000951045.1. Taxonomy (NCBI): domain Eukaryota; kingdom Metazoa; phylum Chordata; class Mammalia; order Primates; family Cercopithecidae; genus Mandrillus; species Mandrillus leucophaeus. The sequence continues at coordinate 1,426,487 of NW_012103143.1, read as the reverse complement.
CCAGGCCCTGCCCCCCCAGCCCCACCCACTCATGACTCTAAGTGTGTTGTATTAATATTTATTTATTTGGAGATGTTATTTATTAGATGATATTTATTGCAGAATTTCTATTCTTGTATTAACAAATAAAATGCTTGCCCCAGAACTTAGTCTCTTTGCCCGGCCTCACCCCTCCTGGTGCTCATCAGACTCTCTTGCCGCCCCGGCTCCCACTCCCTGCTTGCCTCTGGGGAAGCTGCACAGAGCTCTGGGAAGAGGCGCTCTTCCTCCCCGCACTGGGGTGATGGGCGCACCTCAGACTTGTCCACTCCTGCTCCCACCACCAACTCCTTGATCCCTCAGTCCTCCCACACAGCTTCTGTCTATTCCCTCACCCAGCCTTTGCTCAGTCTTCCTTACCTTTCTGGGATTCGTTGGTTTTTTTTTTTTTTTTTTTTGAGACGGAGTCTCGTTCTGTCGCCCAGGCTAGAGTGCAGTGGCACAATCTCTGCTCACTGCAAGCTCTGCCTCCCAGGTTCATGCCATTCTCCTGCCTCAGCCTCCCGAGTAGCTGTGACTACAGGCGCCTGCCACCATGCCTGGCTAAGTAGAGACAGAGTTTCACCGTGTTAGCCAGGATGGTCTCGATCTCCTGACCTCGTGATCCGCCCGCCTCGGCCTCCCAAAGTGCTGGGATTACAGGCGTGAGCCACCACGCCCGGCCTCAGTTTTTCTTTGAGAGTCTGTTGTCCAGGCTGGAGTGCAGTGGCATGATCTTGGCTCACTGCAACCTCTGCCTCCTGGGTTCAAGTGATTCTTGAGTTGCTGGGATTACAGGGGTGCGCCACCATGCCAGGATTTTTTTTTTTTTTTTTTTTTTTTTTTTTTAGTAGAGACGGGGTTTCACCATGTTGGCCATGCTGGTCTCGAATCCCTGACCTCAGGTGATCTACCTGCCTCAGCTTCCCAAAGTGCTGGGATTACAGGCGTGAGCCACTCACCCAGCCAACCTTACCTTCCTGGATTGCATTAACGGTATCAAAGGTCTGTCTTCCCACCTTGAATTTCTATTTCTGCCCTCTGGCCCAGCCTCCTTGTGATGAGCAAAGCTATTCATCTGCCTCTCTGGTGCTCTACCCTGAGCAGTCAGCCCCTGGGCTTCACTCCCCAGCTTCCCCAGGACTCCTGCCTGTCTCTGTCCACTGGGGCTTCAGGAGCAGTGACCCTCACTTCAACACCCTTCCTCTCTTTAGGAGGGAAACAGACTGTGACCAAGTCACAGTCCTTAGCTGTAACTCCACTCCTTTCTCTCCAATGTAAGACAGCATATTCCAGAAAAGAAAAACTCAGATTGTGAGAGAATGGGATAGGTGCTATTCAAAGGATGCCCTAAGCTCAAACCTCAGACTCATAACCTATGAGTGACCAGTTTCCCAGTCAGTAAAGCGGGGATAATTAAACGCCCTTCTAAGAATGCTGGAAAGGATAATAGGAACAACAAAGGGCAGATGCTTGGCTGTAGCAGCAGCAGCTGTAGTCCTTACAGATTACGTAGGCTCTAGCAGCATGTCATGACACTTTAGTTAGGAACCACTGGGTAAGTCAATGGATGAACAGCTTCCAGGTAATACATGGATATTTTATGAACTTTGAGAGCTTGTTTGGAGGTTCTAGCAGGGGAGTGAGGCTACTAGTATACCCTTGACTAAAGACTGATCCTCCTCTATTAGGGATGGTTGTCCTCTTCGATCGAGTGCACAGCTTTGGGAGGGACGCACATGGAGCGGTGAGGGAGGAAGGGGACACCCGCCTAGCCAGCCAGATCAGCCAAATCAACCCTGGTGATCAATGGGGTGACAGATGTCACAGCCAGATCGTCCTCACATCCTACATGAGTATTTTATAAGGGCCTCCTGGAGACAATACCTTAAGTGAAGAAAGTAAGAAATGATGGCAATGTCAATCAGTTGACAAATATTTTAAAGACCTAATTACCAGCCTGTCACAGTGCTAACTGGTGTAGAAAAGCCAAAAGAAGCCTAAAACCTAATTTGGCTCCTGCCCTTACAGAGCTTAGAATCTACTAGGGAAGAAAAGGTCAATGTACCTGAAATAATAAGGGCCACAGGCATATCTGTGCGATGCAGACACAGAGCTGCCGGCAAGTGCAAGAACCACTAGAAAAGGGAGAGGTCAGAATGTAGGTGCAAGAGCTACTGACTTGCTTGTGGGTGAGGCAAGCCAGCTCTGCTAAATGTCCCTGAGTCATCTGGTCTAAGTTAGAGGGAACATGCCCCACCCTGAGGGGACCAGGCTCCTCAGGTCGAGACATCTGCCCAGGCATGGCCAGGGGCACCTGCAGGCCCTGCCCCCTGTATAACAAGATAGAAAGGAGAGGGTATCAGGGCTGTCTCCATACATAGTCAAAATAAGCTGTGGCCTGTGATATGCAAAGCATTAAGTAGGGGCTATAAGGAATACAGAGGTAAGTAAGGAGGAGGTCCTATCATCAGAGAGCTTACACAGTGCTATCCTGTTGAGTTTCTTGGGGGCAGCTTTTGAGTCTTCTTCGTCTCACTATACCAGCACCCAACTTAGACTCCATCCTAAAGAAGGTGCTCAATGAGTGTGTTGGACAAAACAATCTAGAAAAACGAATAGAAACCCTTCCCTGCAAATGGTAGAATATAAGGCAGAATTCGATTAAATGCAGAAAGATCCAGGCAAAATACTACAGAAGACTAGGAAAGACAGACTGCATCTAGTTAGGTGAAGGCCCTCTAGGCTGTGAGCCCTATTAGGGGAGAAAACGGCATCTGAAGTTCTTGCTGACTTCCACAGCTATATTTCCAGTGCAGAGCACACAGCAAGTGCTCAATAGTTACCTTTTCCATAAAGGCATGCGGTGGGATTTGACACCAATCTTGGAGGATGGGCAGAATTCAGATAGATGGAGATGGGGCAGAATAAGAGTTAGTTAAGTGTGGCCGGGTGTGGTGGCTCACGTCTGTAATCCTAGCACTTTGGGAGGCCAAGGCGGGCTGATCACCTGAGATCGGGAGTTCGAGACCAGCATGACCAACATGGAGAAACCCCGTCTCTACTAAAAATACAAAATTAGCCAGGCGAGATGGTACATGCCTATAATCCCAGCTACTAGGGAGACTGAGTCAGGAGAATCACTTGAACCTGGGAGGCAGAGGTTGCGGTAAGCCGAGATTGTGCCATTGCACTCCAGCCTGGGCAACAAGAGTGAACTGTCT
>NW_012103143.1:1406331-1423149 GCF_000951045.1 Mandrillus leucophaeus | reverse complement strand
TGCCTCCCGGGTTCACGCCATTCTCCTGCCTCAGCCTCCCGAGTAGCTAGGACTACAGGTGCCCGCCATCGTGCCCGGCTAATTTTTTGTATAGACAGGGTTTCACCATGTTAGCCAAGGTGGTCTCAATCTCCTGATCTCGTGATCTGCCCGCCTCGGCCTCCCAAAGTTCTGGGATTACAGACGTAAGCCACTATGCCTGGCGTATTTGTCTTTTTCAAGCAAATAACATCTTGAGGGTAAGGCCCATGATTTATTCATCTTTGCATCACTACGGCATTTTAGTGTTTTGTTGTTTTTTTCTTTTGAGACGGAGTCTCGTTCTGTCACCGAGGCTGGAGTGCAGTGGCACCATCTCAGCTTACTGCAATCTCCGCCTCCCAAGTTCAAGAAACTCTTCTGCCTCAGCCAATCAAGTAGCTGGGATTACAGGCATCCACCACCATGCCTGGCTAATTTTTGTATTTTTAGTAGAGACGGAGTTTCACCACATTGGCCATGCTGGTCTTGAACTCCTGACCTCAATCTGATCTGCCCAATGTGGGCTCCCAAAGTGCTTGGATTACAGGTGTGAGCCACTGTGCCCAGCCCTACAGCATTTTGGTGTAATGCCTGGCACAGTAAAACCTTGATAATTTTTTTTTCTTTTTTTTGAGACAGAGTCCCGCTCTGTCTCCAGGCTGGAGTGCAGTGGTGTGATCTTGGCTCACTGCAACCTCCGCTTCCCAGTTCCAGCAATCCTCCCACCTCAGCCTCCTGAGTAGCTGGAATTACAGGCATGCATCGCCACATCCGACTTTTTATTTTTTTAAATTTTTTTTAGTAGAGATGGGGTTTCACCATGTTGTCCAGGCTGGTCTTGAACGCCTGATCTCAAGTGATCTGCCTGCCTCGGCCTCCCAAAGTGCTGGGATTATAGGTGTGAGCCACTGCACCCAGCCAAACCTTGATAATTTGACTTAAACTGATTTAAAGAGTGTCAAGACATCAGTTAATAGGGTTGCTATATTAGAGAAAAATTTTTAAAGTGCGTCAAGACAATAGTGTTTTGGAAATTGACACAAAAGGCCGGGCACAGTGGCTCACACCTATAATCCCAGCACTTTGGGAAGGTGAGGCAGGAGGCTCGCTTGAGCCCAGGAGTTCAAGACCAGCCTGGTCAAAATGGGGAAATCCTATCTCTATAAAAATCACAAAAATTGGCCAGGCGCGGTGGCTCAGGCCTGTAATTCCAGTGCACTTTGGGAGGCCGAGGTGGGCGGATCGTGAGGTCAGGAGATTGAGACCATCCTGGCCAACATGGTGAAACCCCATCTCTACTAAAACTACAAAAATCAGTTAGATGTGATGGCGCACGCCTGTAGTCCCAGCTACTAGGGAGGTGAGGCAGGAGAATCGCTTGAACCCAGGAGGCGGAGGTTGCAGTGAGCCGAGATTGCGCCACTGCACTCCAGCCTGCTGACAGAGCAAGACTGTCTCAAAAAAACCCAAGCAAACAAAAAACAAAACAAAACAAAATTAGCCAGGCATGGTGGCGCACCTGTGGTCCCAGCTACAAGGGAGGCTGAGGCAGGAGTATCGCTTGAGCCTGGGAGGTCGAGGCTGCAATGAGCTGTGATCACACCACTGCACTCCAGCCTGGGTGAAGGAAGGAGCTGATCAATAGTCTCAGATGCCCCAGAAGAGCTGGCTGCAGTGAGCCAAGATCCCACCACTGCACTCCAGCCTGGGCGACAAGAGCGAGACTTCCTTCGTCTCAAAAACAAACAAACAAACAAACAAAAACATCTAGAAAGGTTAGCAAGATCACAGAAGGCTTTTGTTTGTTTTGTTGTTGTTGTTAAATAGAAGTGATCTAAACATGTTATTGCTGAGTAGGGGGCGAGTGGAGAAAAATGGGGAGGTTTGGCAAATGGAGTAAGGAGACAACCAGAGGAGAGCCAAAGGGTGTCTGGGCAGCCAAATAGAACCCGGTGATATCAGCAGGCACCTTTGCCGTGGACCTGTCACCATGGGCGGTGACATTCCTTAGCATTTCAGAGAGAGGGACAGACTGGAGAAGAGGGCATTTTCCAAGGCTGAGGATTGGCAAGGCAGGAACGGCAGAGAATCAAGGGGGATTCTAGGCTGCTGGAAACTACTGGAATTGGCTGGGAGCCAGAACCAGGCAGTGTGAGCAGAGTGGTCAGTGGAGGGAAACAGAGGAGGGGAATAGGCCAGGAGAAGAATCCTGAATGAATAGCGCTGGGGTTCCCAAATGCTGAGGATGCAGAAGGCTCCCTTGGTGGTGGAGGGAGAGGGGGACGAGAGCACCATCAGAGAGGGCACTTCAGAGTGTGAGTTCTTGAACTCTCTCAAACAGCCCCTAATGATGGTGACAGGGAATGTGAGCTGTTCCTTCGTGTTTTGGCACTGTGTCCCACAGGTATCTTGTGAAAACGCCAGCACCATGGCACAGGGAGCACCTGGCAGATCATAGGGCATTAGCATTTTCTGTGAGTGAGTCATTGGTTTTCCATCCAGAACTGCTTCAGGAGATTTGATGAGTTTGGTTAGTTATCGAGGTTCTACCTCATAAGTATGGCCTTAGAGTCAGAGGCCCACGTATCCAGAGGCTAACATGAGACTCTAAGACCTTGAAATGTCAAGGGGTGGAGGGTGCGTTATCTCTAGTAGTCCTTATGTCCCCACAAGGATAGGAGGAGTGGGCGAGAGAAGACCCTCCTCTCCGTCATCTCCAGATAGCATGTAAGGATTAGAAATCTCATCATCATATCTTGGGTGCTTGGAAACACACCTATGTTTGAAAGAATGAGCATAAAATGGAGAACTATCACTTGGGGCAGGGGCAAACTCTGGGGGAAGTGGGGCTAGAGGAAGCTCTGATGGGAGATGGCAAAATACTCAGACCTTGCCAGTTTTCCACTTTTGCAAAGACTGACCCACCATCCAAGACTTATAGGCTGCCTCATGATATGAGAGACTCATTCAAGCACTGAGCTTACACACACATGCACACACACACTCTCACTTGCCACAGCCACCCCAAATGGGGAAAGGCAAAGGGAGGCCCTCTGTTCCCCTTAACCTAGAGGGCAAGGACTAGTGACTCAGTCCTGGCTGGGCACTCCGAAGGGCAGCTCCCTCTCAGCTTCCCCTCTGCTGTGGAGCTACAACTGTCCCTGCCTTTGTTCCCTCAATTCTCGAGCTCCCTGACTCAGCCTCCCCTGAACTTCCCAGCAGGGGACAAAGCCCTTGTCAATGGGGTGGTGTGGGGGCAGTGGCAGTGAGGCCGATCTGGCAGAAAGCTGTAGGGCCCGAGTTCCAGTTCTTTTTCCAGTCTCAACTTTCAGGGTGCCTCAGCCTTGCCAGTTCAGCAGTCACCTCTAGGCTCCTCCCCAACTTGCCCAGATCTCTCTCTGAGGCCAGGCTGATGGGGTGGAAATGGTTAACTAGAACCTTCCTCCCACCCAACTGGGCAAAGTCTGACACCTGGTGGCCAAGGTGAGGAATGGCCAGAAGGCCCCTTTTCAAGTCTTCCCAGAACTGCTCCAGAGCCTGGATGGCCAAAGTGAAAGAGGAGGTGACTACAGAAGGATGTGTGGAGGGTGGTAGGAGCAGGACAGAAGACAGCAGTGACAAAAAAAAAACCCAGAGACTCCTTCCTCTGCCCTCAAGCTGCTGCCATGGAAGCACATTAGGCCAGAGAACCTGGACCAGGAGAAGAGGGAGTGTCTGGGAGGGTAGTGAGGGGCCAGGAATGACTGCCTAAAAGAATTCTGGCCCACAGGGTGAGGAATGGGGCCTACGGGGTGTGAGTATGTTGGGGGCGGGGCCAGGGGTATTCTGGCTGCCCAGAATCTCCTGAGTGGGACTGACTTCCAGCTCAGGGTAGGTGGCAGAGCCCAAGGGCCTGAGGAAGGAGGGTACTGGCGAGAGGGAAGAAGAGCTGGATCCATCCCACAGCCCACTGGGCCCCAGGCAGCTGCTCCCCTCTCTCCACCTGCCTCCACCTTCCCAGCTCTACCTTGCTCTCCCCACAAACCTCATGGTGAGGAGGGGGAAGGGAATGCAGGCACAGTGCTGAGGCCCCCATCCTGCTAAGTCGGACCTAATCCTTCTTCCCTTGAGTGCAGTCAGCGGTGGGCCTCATCCCCTGGGAAGGTGCTGGGTTCCTGTTTCAGTTCTTTTCTCTCCTGGACCCCCAGGACTCTGGACTTGGCCCTGAAGCAAGGGTGTTGGGTATTATTACCAGGCTGAGGTGCAAAGGTCACTCCTACTAGTCTCATCACCAGCCTCTGGGTGTCGGGGCTGACATAAAGGTCTCAGGACATTCCCCCAGGGAGAGAGAACTCAGCACCCAACCCAGACCTCTGGCCTGGCCATCCAGCCTGAAGCCTGAACAGGCTCTAGGACAGCAGTTTAGGGAATGAGGCCAGGATGCTGCCTGAGTAGGGGAAGGGATTCTAGGCAAGAAGGTACAGAAGGTGGACAGGGTTGGAGAGCAAAGAAGGAAAAAGACCTGAGGATGGAAAGGCCAAGGTCCAGCCTAGTCAGCTGTGCACCTTAGGAATCCAGGTGCTGAGTCAGGGAATGCCAGTTGGACAGGGATGGTTCCAAAATCCCTAGGTGCCAACTCTTCCCTGGGGGCCCAACCCCACTGCCATTTAGGAGAGAACAGCAATGCTGCTTGCAGAGAGTTCCCTCAACTCCAAGCCAGAAAGCCAGGCCTAGGGTGCCTGCACTTGAGCTGACCACTCTGAATCTTTTTCTTGGGTCTGGGGGTAGCTGAAGCCTGAGGGAGACATCTTCCAGGCTGGGTGGGTGCCTGAGCCAGGCAAAGCTGGGGAAGCTGGCGGGGACAGCCCAGCCAACATCTACAGAGCAGCTCAGGATGCCAGAGGCTACCCAAGGAGAAAAGGCAATAGTCCCAGGCGGCGGCAGGAGCTGCTGTGGCTGCCCAGCAGCACACCCCATTTCACGCTCCCTGGGCGGTGGCAGGGCCCCACGGCTATCAGCTTTCAGGGGTAGGAGGGACTTGGGAATGAGGAGGGGTCTGCCCCACCCATGGCTCCCTATCCCTCAGGGCTTGGACTCAGGAGGTGGGTGCCACACACCTCTAGAAACAGCCCAGGAACCCTTGCTGAGGCCCTCTGGGGAGGGGGTAATCAATCCCCCAGAGCCTATATGCCATCCCTACCTAGCATACTCAGCGCCTGACTGGACTCAGCACCTAGGCCCTTCCCAGCCCTGGTAGAGAGGGTCTCCCTGCTTCCATCCCCAACTCCGCAAGGACACTGTCTCCCTGAATGTGGGCCCCACTTAGTCCACAAGGCAGATGGGGGGATTAGAATAGGCCCAGCCCAAACAATACAGCAGAAAGGGCCCTCCAGCTCCATGCAGTGCCCTGACAAGCTCCCTCCTCCACCAGCCCTCCTCCAGGACGCCAATGGGGAGAGCCAGGCAGGACGTGGACCCTGAAGACATGGCCTGCTCCTGTACTTCCCCTTTGGTGGTCTCCTCTCCAGAGCAGCTTCCTCCCTTGTGCCCACAAGTACCAGTGGCTTAGCCCTCTTCCAGTGCAGAGCACCCAGACCCCAGAGCAGGGAAAGGAGGAGGCAGAGGCTTCTGAGCAGGCGGCAGCCCAGGAGTCTGTGCCCCACCCTCCCAGTATCCCTGGAAGGAAGAACCGGATGGGATCTCTGGAGGGTGATTAGAGCTGGGCTGGTCCCTGTGCTGGTTCCCAGACTCCCACTGGCCAGTACTTTTGCCTCCTGCCAGGAAGTTGATGAGGGGGAGGCAGCAGTATGGATGAGTCAGTGATGACAGGAGCCCAAGGGACAAAGGCCATGGGTGGAGAATTGAGAGACATTGTTTACAGCAGTCCACCTCCTCCAGGAGGCCTTCCAATGCTAATCATCCCTGTGGTCCTAACCAATCTCTGACCCACCCTTTTCCTCTTCTGGTAGGAATTATAGCCTCTCACTGACAACTGTACATCTGTCTGCCTTGTGACAGTGAGCTCCTGGGCTCAAGACAGACTGTGGTTCGACTGGGGCCCTGCAATGCCTGTGACTCTCGGCAGTGATAATCATTGAGCTATACTTCCTACTTTCAAAAACTTTTTGACATCTCTTTTAATTAATATGTGGGAAAGTGCTTAGAACAGTACTTGGCACATGGTATGTGCAACATGAGTGTTAGGTTTACTGTTAATATTTTCTGCTCAGATTAACATTATTGTGAGAGGGCAGATTTTGCCAACGAAGAACTGGGGACCAAAACCCATTGTGGTGGGGGAACCAGACCCTTGCTCTGCCTTCCAGTATGGAATCTTCCTGACTGGTGGGGCGGGCGGGGCAGGACTTGGGACCCCAGGAGAGCCAAAACGGCAAACACTTACTCGGACTGAGTGGGCAGCATCTTTGGGCACAGACTGTGAGAAAGGAGGTTTCAGAACCCATGGGCTTCTCCAGCCAGGTCTCCTGGGGCCGGTGGGGGTTGGGTGGGAGCAGGGAAGGGGCCTGGATTAGACCAAACTCTCTTCAGACCTCCAAACCTGCCCCCACAACGCTGGGCGGGCCAAAGGACCGAGTGAAGGCTCCAGCTGGGCTCTAGGGAGTTACAAACTGGCCACGGGGATTAGCGAAGCTGAAAAGAACATTTGCCTAGGAAGGGAAAACGGGAAGTGAGAGGCTGAGGATAACTCTCTTCAAGTCTCTCGGGACCCACAGCAGACCAATGGGGGCCGGGGGAGGTGGTGAAGTAGGGGCATCCTGACAGGTCCCCCACCCCAGCCTGCCCCTCCTCCCGCAGCCCACAGCTGTGGCACCGCCCCACCCCTCACCCTACACTACCTACCATTGGCTAGCGTCAGGGCCCCGCCCCACAGAGGCGGCCTGCCATTGGCTGAAGTCTTTCCTGTTTGCGTGCTTGTTGGGGTGGGGGAGGCGTCCCTCCCTGGACCCCAGCGACTTCCTCTCTCGGTTTGTCTGGGTCATCTTGTCTGCCTGCCGCTGGCCTGGCCCCGTCTGTCTCTCTCAGCAGCTGTCTTTCTCGCGCCCACTGGCCGGTCTCTCCTCTTCCCCGCAGTCGCCTCCTTCCTCTGCCTGCCTGGGTGGCCGCCATGGGCCGGAAGCAGCTCATCACTGATTCCTACCCGGTTGTGAAGAGGAGGGAGGGGCCCGCTGGGCACAGCAAGGGGGAGCTGGCACCCGAGCTAGGTCTCTGAGGTGTGAGGGAGGCAGGAGGAGTGGACACGGAGGGGCCTAGAGGACGTGGGCAGAGGGGCAGATGGAAGGGGAAAGGTGGCCTGTCCTCCCCTCCCGACACTAGGTCTAGCTGCGGGGTGGCAGAGGCAAAGGGGTGGTGAGGAAGGCTGGGAGGTAAGGGGCAGGAGACTGAGGCCAGCATCGCACTGAAGAGCAGCTGTCATTGCAGGGGAGGAGCCCCAGCCCCGCGACGAGGAGGAAGCGGAGCTGGAGCTGCTGAGGCAGTTTGACCTGGCCTGGCAGTACGGGCCCTGCACCGGTGAGAACCCACCCAGCCCCACGGAGGTGCCTCTCCCAGCCAGTCCCGTCACCCACACGTCTCTGAAGTCACCCAAGCGCTTGCGTGACTCTGACCCTCAGGCACTGTCTCCCCTGAACACACACATTCTCCAGCTCAGACTCTACCCCACCCCTAACAAGGCTCCAGAGTCTTCTTCCTACCCTGGCAGGGATCACACGGCTGCAGCGCTGGTGTCGGGCCAAGCAGATGGGCTTGGAGCCTCCCCCAGAGGTGTGGGAGGTGCTGAAGACCCACCCCGGAGACCCCCGCTTCCAGTGCAGGTCAGAGACAGGCCGGGAGGGCTTTCAGGGGAGCCAGGGCCTTCTCCAGGCACCGTCACCCTGCTGTCCTGACCTGAGGGAGAAATGGATGGAGGGTTGAAGGGCCTTGCTGAACAGGCAAGAAGGAGGACACGCAACTGTAATAATTCTTTTTTTTTTTTTTTTGACACGGAGTCTCGCTCTGTCGCCCAGGCTGGAGTGTAGTGGCGCGATCTTGGCTCACTGCAAGCTTCGCCTCCTGGGTTCACGCCATTCTCCTGCCTCAGCCTCCTGAGTAGCTGGGACTAGAGGCGCCCGCCACCACGCCCGGCTAATTTTGTTTTTGTATTTTTAGTAGAGATGGGGTTTCACTGTGTTAGCCAGGATGGTCTTGATCTCCTGACCTCGTGATCCACCCGCCTCGACCTCCCAAGGTGCTGGGATTACAGGCGTGAGCCACCACACCCGGCCAATAATTCTTACCTCCACAAGCTAGTCGGGGGCAAAGGTACACCCAGGAACCAAGGAACTATCTATTTAGAACCAAGGGGTTTCCCAAGGACTATGGGCATGGCCAAGAATAGCTGGTGAAATCAGATCCAGGGACTCAACAACTGACCCTTTCTCTCTCTCTCTCTCTCTCTCTCTGGGATATCCCTCCGTCCCACCCCAATCTTCTACAGCCTCTGGCATCTCTATCCCCTATGAGGCACCACGTATGACCTCCTGCCCTTGGCTGTCTTGCTTATCACCCAAGAATCTCAGGACAGAAGCAAGAGTCCATTGCTCCTGCTCAGCTCAGCCCCGCTGCGGAGGAACCCTTGGCAGGCAGAACCTGGAGGTGTCAGAGGCTCAACTCCTCCATCTAACCAGCAGGCTCCCAGAGCCCCCCTGGAAGAGCCTGTGCAGCTGAAGCAGAGTGCTTCTAGATGGAGAGTGGTCACTAGGGAAAAGGACCTGGCCATCACCTTCCAGTACCTGCTGCCTGTCTCCCTGACCCATGGTGTGGCAAGTTAGGCACAGCCAGACGTGGACAGTTGATCCATGAGGCAAAGATGCTGTCCCACCTATGGCTAGGAATCAGAGCAGGACTGGCTGAGCTCCCAGGGCAAGGGGTTCACTAATGCTTACCAATAAAGAATATTAAGCCTGGAATCCTGACCTTCAGTCCTTTACTGTGGCCCTGCTTTGACTGGCAGTCCCTAGCAAGTTAGGAGATGGGAGAACCACCACCACAGTTCTTTTCCTTCAAGAAAGTCCTAGGCCTGAGAGGGAGAAGACATAGACAGCTTAAGAGACAGATCAAGTCCTCTAAGAGCTGAGCGACCTCTGGTGCCCCCTGGTGGCCCACAGGGAAACTACTCACGACTCACCTTCCTGGAGCAGCCAGGGAAAACCTACCTGATCCTCCAGCCACCTGGCTTGCTAAGCAGTGCCCAGATCACAAACATGGGTGCTTTGCCAGAGAAGGACCTTTGGGGTCCATGGCGCATGAAGTCCAAACATATCTATACATTCCCAGCAAGCACCTCTGGCTTCCCACATCAGGGACCACCTTGATCAAAGCAGGGCTGGGGAGGGTCTCAACTTGCAAGATCTGCTCAGACATGGCCATCATCTGAGGGGCTTTGGTAAGAAATTGATGGCTGGGCGTGGTGGCTCACGCCTGTAATTCCAGCACTTTGGGAGGCCCAGGTGGGTGGATCACGAGGTCAAGAGATGGAGACCATCATGGCTAACAAGGTGAAACCCCGTCTCTACTAAAAATACAAAAAATTAGCCGGGTGTGGTGACAAGCGCCTGTAGTTCCAGCTACTCAGAAGGCTGAGGCAGGAGAATGGTGTGAACCCGGGAGGCAGAGCTGGCAGTGAGCTGATACCGTGCCACTGCACTCCAGCCTGGGTGACAGAGCGAGACTCCGTCTCAAAAAAAAAAAAAAAAAAAAAAAAACTGGGCGAAGTGGCTCACGCCTGTAATCCCAGCACTTTGGGAGGCCAAGGCGGATGGGTCACCAAGTCAAGAGATCGAGACTATCCTGGCTAACACGGTGAAACCCCATCTCTACTAAAAATACAAAAAATTAGCCGGGCATGGTGGCGGGCGCCTGTAGTCCCAGCTACTTGGGAGGCTGAGGCAGAAGAATGGCATGAACCCAGGAAGCGGAGCTTGCAGTGAGCCGAGATCACACCACTGCACTCCAGCCTGGGCGACTGAGCAAGACTCTGTCTCAAAAAAAAAGAAAAAAGAAACTGACGGTGCTGGGGGATGGAGAACTGGCTGGAGCCAGAAACAATGCTCAGGAGACCTGGGGTCAGGGTATGACATGGAGAATAGAGTCAGTAACTGCTTCTGTAGCATTGCCTTCATCTACTGTAGCAGCCCTCCATCCTGGGGGCAGATGGAGGCAGCACTAGTAACTTCTTGGAAACAGGCCTAGAGAGCAGCTAAGTGGCCTGTGTAGCCCCTGTCTTACTGAGCACTGATCATGTTTCGGGTACTTTAAATGTATCATCTCGAATCCTCCTAAAAAACCTTCCAGGTAAGTTTTACTGAGAGGGGAACTGAAACTAAGAAAGGTTAAGTAAAGTTGTCCAAAAGCACACAGCAGGCAAGAGGCAGTGCAGTGACCAGGGGCCACTTGCATTAAGCTCTTCCAGCCTATGCCACAGCTCCCACCCAGCTGCTGAGCACTCACTATGTGCCAGGCACCAAAGGTCCCCTTGGGGTGTTACTAATGGTCAGGAGATGGACAAAAACAAACACGTAAGTTAATTATGTCAGGTAGCAGTCAGTAGTAAGCAAACTCAGAGTTGAGATCAGAAAGGGTCCAAGGATGCCAGGGCGCTATGTTAGAGAGACTGGTCAGGGAAGGCCCTCTGCTAAGGTGGCATTTGAGCAGAGACCTGAAGAAAGGAAGGGAGCAAGGTCTGCACCTGAGTGTTCCAGACAGAAGGAGCAACGAGGAGAAGTTCCCTGAGGGAGGAGTGTTTCCAACCTGTTCCAGGAAAGGCACTGAGGAGGCCAGTGAGGCTGGGGGCCAGGGAGCAAGGAAGGGTAGTGGGAATTGAGAGCAGACAGGCAACAGGCTGGTCCCTAGGGCCATGATACGAAATCTGGATTTGATTCTGAGTGAGAGGGGAAGATACTGGAGGGCTTGAGGTCAATAAATGACAGAGTCAGCTGATGTTTTGAAAACACTACTCTGTTGGTGGAAAACAAGATTGTGGAGCTGGGGAAAACAGAGGTAGCAAAACCACTCAGGAGGCCTCTGAAGTTGGCCTCATGAGAGTTGAGCTTGATCTGGACCAGCATGAGGAGGTGAAGTGGCCAGGTACACTCTGTATTTTGAAGGAAGAGCTGACTGGCAGGACTTGCCTATAGGACTGTGGGATTTAAAAGGCAGGAGCCAAGGATAACGCCAAAGGTTTTGGTTTGGGTGACTGGAAGGACAGAGTTCTCATTACTAAGATGGGAAAACTTGTGGGAAGGGTGGGGTGGGAATCTGGAGCTCCATCTTAGACATGCTGAAGTATCTGTGCCACTTCCAAGGGGACACGGGGTATAGGCAGTGGATATGTAAGTCTCGGATTCTGAGGCATTCTAGGTTTAAAATATAAACTTGGGAATCTTTTAGATGGCCTTGAAAGCCGCAACAGTGGATGAGATCCCCGGAGTGAGTGTAGAGAGAGAAGTAGTCTGAGAGATCCAGTAGAGAGAGAACCTGAGGTTACAGGAGATGAGAAGGCAGTTGTGTGAGTGAGATCTTTGTGAGGGTGAGGAGGGCCAGGAACCAGGATACGCAAAGAGGGTGGCCTTCTGTAGACACATGCACTGTGACAGGAAGGGAGACAGAGAACATGAAAGGAGTCTCAGGTAGGGGGATATATTTGGGGATGGGAATATTCAAGAATCAGATATTTACTAAGAGCCTGGCGCTGCTGGGAGGGCTCTGATGTTTACTAAGTGCCTATCCATGCCATCTGCTATGTGAAATGCTGCACACATGTTATCTAGTTGAATCCTGAGAACAATCTCATTAGGGAAGTACTATCCATGTTTTACAGATAAGGAAACCAAGGCTGAGAGGAAAAGTGCCTTGCTCAATCAGTAAACACCAGGGCCTGAATTCACCCCACACCTGCACTCCAGATGTTGGAGGATAAGAATGTTGTTGAGGAGATAAGGACTACATATGTGGCAAGTTAGAAAACCATGTAATACAAGTACTTTCCTGAGGCAACATAGGAGTGGTATAGAGACTGAATTGTCTGAGTTCTCAGAAAGGAAAGAGCACCACAGGTGACAGGGACCCGCTGCAGGAGCCTCGAGCATAGGGATTGCCACTTCCCTCCCGCTGCATTGTATTCCCCTTGCCGCACCTCATCTGCACCTAGCCCCTTCTAATCAGGGGTCCCTGTTTCTCACCTTCCCACCTTCCCACCTTCCACCGCAGGGCGAATGCAGACTTCCCACTGCAGGGGACAGCACCACACGGAATGTTTTTAGTCATTTCTTTCACCAATTTGCATTCTACTCCGTATGTCTGGAGTAGCTGTACTTCTTTTTTGACACAGAGTCTCACTCTGTCACTCAGGCTGAAGTGTAGTGGGATGATCTTGGCTCACTGCAACCTCTGCCTCCAGGGTTCAAGCAATTCTCGTGCCTCAGCCTCCCAAGTAGCTGGGATTAGAGGTACCCACCACCATGCCTGGCTAATTTTTGTATTTTTGGTAGAGATGGGGTTTCATCACATTGGTCAGGCTGGTCTTGAACTCCTGACCTTAAGTGATTCACTCGCCTCAGCCTCCCAAAATGCTGGGATTACAGGCGTGAAACACTGTGCCCAGCCTGGAGTAGCTAAAAGTAGGTGAAATTATTTATAATTAAATAAAATGAAGTCTCCAGGAAGATGTGCCACGTGTGGCCTATGGCTGCTTTCAAGTACCCCGATACATCTACCACCACCTCACTCAGTTTGAACGGCACGTCAGAAATACTAAAAAGCATATATATATAATATTTTATATATGTAAAAATATATATAATATATAACATATTATATATTATATATATTTATATATATATATATATACACACACACACATATATATATAATTTTTGAGAAAGGGTCTTGCTCTGTTGCCCAAGCTGGAGCACAGTGGTGCAATCATGGCTCACTGCAGCCTCAAACTCCCAGGCTCAAGCTATCCTCCTGCCTTGGTCTCCCAAGTAGCTGGGACTACAGGCACGTGTCATACACTGAGATAGTCCTGTTATGTTGCCCAGGCTGGTCTCACACTCCTGAGGCCAAACAATCCTCCTGCCTTGGCCTGCTAAAGTACTGGGCTTACAGGAGTGAACTGCCACACCCAGCCAGAGAATAGTGTTCTAGACTAAGGGAATGAGCTAAACAAAGGCAAGCAGGAGGGAATCATGTGTGTGCCACAGGCTAGATGTGCAGAGCTGTGAAGTATATACCACAGAGGTTTCCACATAAACTCATACAAAACTAGCATTTGGCTGGGAGCGATGGTTCACGCCTGTAATCCCAGCACTTTGGGAGGCCAAGGTGGGCAGATCATCTGAGGTTGGGTGTTTTGAGATCAGCCTGACCAACATGGTGAAACCCTGTCTCTATTAAAAATGCAAAATTAGCTAGGCATAGAGGTGCATGCCTGTAATCCCAGCTACTCAGGAGGCTGAGGCAGGAGAATCGCTTGAACCCAGGAGGTGGAGGTTGCAGTGATGCAGTAAGCCAAGATCACGCCACTGTACTCCAGCCTGGGCAACAAGAGTGACGCTCCATCTCAAAAAAAATAAAAAAATAAAAAAATAAAGGACAAAGAACTATAAGAGATGTTGCAAAGGAAATTTGCAAAACTTGCATTTGGGAAGGGAAGAATGGGGAGGACGCGTCAAATATGACTCAGGTTTTGAGCTTGGGTGGGTGAGAGAATACTGATGCCATGGGAAGAGAAATGGAAACTGGGAGGGGGAAGACAGGCTCAATTTTATACATGCTTGGTTTCAGATGACTACAGGACACCCAAATGGAAACACCTGGTAGGAAATGGAAACAGAGCTCAAGTCCAGCAGAGAGATCATGGGAGGGGCGGTATCTGGGGGACAAGGAAATTACCTGCATAGAACTGACCTATGCGCACAGATGAAAGATTCAAGAGAGACAGGCAAAGAGAAGACCAAGCATCACACTTGGGAAAATTCGCTCTAGAAAATGGTGGAAGAAGATCCAGCAAACCAGGGGGGAAGAGTGCTCAGAGTGGCAGGAGAACCCAGGCAGAGCAAGTGTCCCAGAGGTCACTGGTGCGATGCTGCAGAGACATCAAGGAAGATACTGTCAGGAAGCATGGAGGGGACTAGACCTCATTCCATTCCTCCATTTCCCACTTCCCTCTATCTCCGTTTTGTAGTTCTGTCTAGTGTCTTTGGCTGTCATGGTAACTACCAGTACCACACCCCTCTATGAAGGCCACGCTGATTCATTCTTTATTGACTCAGGTGTGGCAACATTTATCCACCCTCAGACAAACTCACTAGTAGCTTGAAGGTTTAAGGAGCTAATTTACCAAGAAACTAAAGTCAACACAGGAAAGAATAAAGTTTCTGAATTGGTCTAGAAACAGAAGAAAACTACAACAGTGCCAGCTTGAGGCCAATTTGGGTTACTGCCACCTCTGGGACTTGAGAGATTCTCAAAATGATTCCTAGTTTTCCACACAGGTAGGTCTCCAGTTTATCCACTTGAGTCCTAAGCTAGAAAACCATAACTTTGTGCTAGTCATGGCAGATGCAAATGATTAGAACCCCAGGCCCTAAGCCCCAAGAGCTCACTGTAGTAGGGAGACAAAAAACAGACACGGAGGTGAACTTCAAACAATGCTGCAAGACAGGAATGGGCCTGGCCTATGACAACCCTTCAGCTGAGTATATAAGGATGAGTAGTGGTGTCACAAGGTGGACAAGTGATGGTAGGCTATGTGTTGGGGTCTGAGTCCTTCTTGAGCCCAACTTTGGTCCTTTGTCTCTTGAAGGAAAAGGCATCCCCTAGGAACTCCCTCTGGGATGTGAGCCTCCATCCTGACCTCGTGAATGCCCCTTCACCTCACCTAGAGGCACCAATGGTTCCTATGCCTGCAGGCCTTGCCCTTGACTGAAGGATGTTTTTCCCTCTGTGCAGCCTTCCCTGAAGAGAGTTAAGGATTTCCCCTCTGCGTCCCATGGTAACCTATTTGTTTTATTACAGCATGTCACATTGCCACAACAATACGCTTCATTGTTTCCAATGCTAGAGAATATTTTATCTCTGTTGGTGTGTACCTAACACAACGTTGGCTACATAGTAAGCCTCAAAGCTGGCTGAGGTTGGTCACAGTGGCTCACCCCTGTAATCCGAGCACTTTGGGAGGCTGAGGCAGGAGGATCACTTGAGCCCAAGAGTTTGAGAGCAGCCTGGGCAACAAAGGGGTATTCTGTCTCTACAAAAAATAAATAAATAAATAAATAAAAATTAGCTGGGGGTGGCACACGCCTGTGGCTCCAGCTACTCAGTGGGGCTGAGGCAGGAGGATCGCTTGAGCCCATAAAGTTGAATTGCAGTGAGCTATATTCCCACCACAGCACTCCAGCCTGAGCAACACAGCAAGACCCTGTCAAAAAAAAAAAAAAAAAAAGCTGACCAAACCTTCCCACTTCACTCACACCTACTTTTTTTTTTTTTTCTTTGAGATGAAGTCTTGCTCTGTCACCCAGGCTGGAGTGTAGTGGCATCATCTTGGTTCACAGAAACCTCTGCCTACCGAGTTCAAGCAATTCTCTTGCCTCAGCCTCCCGAGCAGCTGGGATTACAGGCACGCGCCACCATGCCCGGCTAATTTTATATTTTTAGTAGAGACAAGGTTTCACCATGTTGGCCAGACTGGTCTCGAACTCCTGACCTCAGGTGATCTGCCCACCTCGGCCTCCCAAAGTGCTGGGATTATAGGCGTGAGCCACCGTGCCCAGCCTGCTCACACCTACTTTTTGATCCTGTCTAGTGCATGAGAATCATTTGTATGAGAGTTGTAAATGCAACTCTTTGGGCTCTAAGTCACTTCTCCATAGGGGTTGTGTGGTCTTAATGGCAGGAGCCATCTTTTCCTAAGGCCTTCTCAGTGAGGAAGGCATCAAAGCTGTCAACTGCAGAAGCAGGCCCTTTTTATATCCTGTTTTGAAGCCTGTGCCTCCACTGGGCTGGCTATGCAGTGCTCAGTCAAGGTCCTCCGAGGTGCAGAGTAGAGATGCTCATCATTGCAGTGAGCCATCCAGCCCATTTCTCCACATGCTCTCGGGAGAATGGCTGGCCAGGATCTGACTATTCCAGTCCCGTAATGCTGTAGTATACACTTGTACAACTCTAAGGACGCTAATTTGGCACTATTTATCAAAATTATAAATGCACCTATCCTTTTCAGTCTATATCTAGAAATTTATCCAACAGATATGTTGGTATGTGTAAAATAACATATGTAAGGCTATTTATTATAAAACTCTTTGTAATAGCAAAGAATATAAATAGCCTAAAAGTCTATCATCCATAAGGGACTGGGCCAGGTGCAGTGGTTCACACCTGTAATCCCAAATATGTGGGGGGCCAAGGCGGGAGGCTGCTTGAGGCAAGGGGTTCAAGTCCAGCCCAGGTAACATAGCGAAATCTTGTCTCTACAAAAAATGTTAAAAATTAGCCCACTGTGGTGGCTTGCACCAGTGGTTCCAGCTACTCGGGAGGCTGAGGTTGGGGAGGACCCCTTGAGCCTGGTAGGTTGAGGCTGTAATGAGCTGTGACTGCACCACCGCACTCTAGCCTAGGTGACAGAGCAAGACTCTGTCTCCAAAAAAAAAATAAGGGCCAAGTGCAGTGGCTCATGCCTATAATCCCAGCATGTTGGGAGGCCAAGGCAGGAGGATTGCTTAAGCTCAAGAGAATTTGAGACCAGTCTGGGCAACAGAG
>NW_012103143.1:1400777-1404939 GCF_000951045.1 Mandrillus leucophaeus | reverse complement strand
AGTGCAGTGGGGCAATCTCAGCTCACTGCAACCTCTGCCTCCCAGGTTCAAGGGATTCTCCTGCCTGAGCCTCCCAAGTAGCTGAGATTACAGGCACCCGTCACCACACCTGGCTAATTTTTGTATTTTTAGTAGAGACAGGGTTTCACTATGTTGGCCAGGCTGGTCTCAAATTCTTGACCTCAAGCAATCCACCTGCCTGCCTCAGCCTCCCAACGAGATGGGATTACAGGCGTGAGTCACTGCACCCAGCCAGAATTTTTTTCTTAATAGTACCTTTAGAAGAACCAAAGTTTTAAAATGTGTGCCTGTGGGAGTTTCGCTACTGTTGCCCAAGCTGGAGTGCAATGGCGTGATCTTGGCTCACTGGAACCTCCGCCTCCTGGGTTTAGGCGATTCTCCTACCTCAGCCTCCCAAGTAGCTGGGATTACAGGCATGTGCCACCATGCCCAGCTAATTTTTATAATTTTAGTAGAAACAGGATTTCACCATGTTGGCCAGGCTGGCCTCAAACTCCTGACCTCACGTAATCCACCTGTGTTGGCCTCCCAAAGTGCTAGGATTACAGGCGTCAGCCACCAAACCTGGCCCAAAGTTTTAAATTTTGATGAAATCCAATTTATCATTTTTTTTTGTTACTGCTTTTTATGTCCTAAGAAATGTTTACCTACCCCAAAGTAACAAATATTTTCTATTTTTTTCTAGATATTTCATTGTTTTAGCTTTTACATTTAGGTTTAGGATCTATTCTTAATTAATTTCACTGTTTCATTCCTGATAATTGGGGATTTATATTTTCTCTATTTTCTTAGTCTTACTAGGGACTTACTATTTTATTTTATTTTATTTTATTTTATTTATTTTTGGAGATGGAGTCTTGCTCTGTCGCCCAGGCTGGAGTACAGTACCGCAATCTCGGCTCACTGGAACCTCTGCCTCCTGGGTTCAAGCAGTTCTCTGCCTCAGCCTCCTGAGTAGCTGGGATTACAGGTGCCCACCACCAAGCCCAGCTAATTTTTGTATTTTCAGTAGACACAGGGTTTCAACATGTTGGCCAGGCTGGTCTTCAACTCCTGACCTCGTGATCCACCAGTCTCGGTCTCCCAAAGTGCTGGGATTACAAGTGTGAGCCACTGCGCCCAGCCTCAATTTTATTAACTTATTTCAAGAAACCAACTTTTGGCTTTGCTAATTTTCTCCACTTTTTTGTGTATTTTCTATTTCATTTAGAGGTAGAGCTCAAAGTTCAAAAATATTTTTTTCTTTTTTAATGTGGATATACAGTTCCAGCCCCATTTGTTCAAAGACCTTTTACCCACTTAATTACCTTGGCACTGTCATCAAAAATAATTTGGCCATGTAAGTGTGGGACTACTGCTAAACTCTCTATTCTTTCGCGTTGATATGTTTATCTCAACATCACACTGTCTTGATTTGTGTAGCTTCACAATAAAGCTTGAAATCATATAGAGTTAGTTTTTAAAAACTAGTGTTTTCTGTTTTGTTTTGTTTGTAGAGACAGGGTCTCACTACGTCACCCAGGGTGGTCTGTGGTCTGAAACTCCTGGATTCAAGCGATCCTCTTGCCTCAGCCTCCTAAAGTGCTGGGACTACAGTCATATGCCATGGTACCCAGCCTAGTTTTAAGTGTAGAGGTCTTGCTTATCTTTGGCTAAATTTATTCCTAACAAGGGTTTCATTCTATTATAAGTGGATTCTTTTAAAAATTTCATTTTTAAAGAAATTTGTTGCTAGAACATAGAAATATAAATGGTTTTTGTATGTTCACTTTGTATCCTGTTACCTTGGTAAATACACTTTATTCTAGTGGTTTTTAAAAGATTCTGGCCAGGCACAGTGGTTCACGCCTGTACTCCCAGCACTTTGCCAGGCCAAGGCAAGTGGATTGCTTGAGCTCAGGAGTTCGAGGCCAACCTAAGAAACGTGGCGAAACCCCATCTCTACAAAGTAGTACAAAAAATTAGCCAGGCATAGTGGCACCCACCTGTAGTCCCAGCTACTTCTGATGCTGGAGTGGGAGAATCACCTGAGCCCTAGAGGTAGAGTGAGCCATGATTGCCACTGCACTCCAACTTGGGCAAGAGAGTGAGACCCTCTCTCAAAAATAAATAATAAATAAAACATTTTTAAAGGGGTTATTTCATTCAAGTTGTCAAATTTATTTCCATAAAGTTGTTCACAATACTCCTTTTTATCATCTTAATACATAACAATCTAAACTGATATCTACTCTTTCATTACTAATAATTGGTAATTTTTTTTGAGACAAGATCTTGCTCTGTTGCCCTGGAGTACAGTGGCACAATCTCGGCTCACTGCAGCCTCTACCTCCCAGGTCCAAGTGATTCTCGTGCCTCAGCCTCCTGAGTAGCTGGGATTACAGGTGTGTGCCATCATGCCTCACTAATTTTTTGTACTTTTAATAGAGAAGGGGTTTCACCATGTTGGTCAGGCTAGTCTTGAATTCCTGGCCTCAAGTAATCCACCAGCCTTGGCCTCCCAAAGTGTTGGAAATACAGGTATGAGCCATCATGCTCAGCCTGTATTTTTTTTTTTAAATCAGTCTCGATATGGTTTTATCAATTTTATTATTTTTTCAAAGAATCAACTTTTGGCTTTGCTATTTTTCTCTGTTGTTTGTGTGTGTGTGTGTGTGTGTGTGTGTATGTATTTTCTTTCTTTCTTTTTTTTGACAGGGTGTTATTCTGTCATTTCAAGCTGGTCTGCAGTGGTGCAATCATGGCTCACTGCAGCCTCTATCTCCCAGGCTCAAGGGTTCCTTCCACCTCAGCCTCCCAAGTAGCTGGGACTACAGGCACGCACCACCACACCAGGCTAATTTTTGTATTTTTTGTGGAGATGGGATCTTGCTATGTTGCCTAAGCTGGTCTCCAACTCCTGAACTCAAGCCCATATACCCGCCTCGGCTTCCCAAAACGCTGGGACTATAGGCATGAGTCACCATGCCCAGCCTCCAAAATTCACAATTTTAAAGTGTAAAATTCAGTGATTTTAGTGTATTCACTATGTTGTGCAACCATTACCACTGTCTAATTCTGTAATACATTCATCACCCCAGAAAGAAAGCCTGTGCTTAATGGCAGTCAGTTCCAATTCCTCCCTGACAACCACTAATCTGCTTTCTGTTTATATGGATCTGTCTATTCTAAAATTTTTATTTTTATAATTAATTTTTTACAATTTTTTTGAGGCAGGGTCTCACTTTGTTGCCCAAGCTGGAGTGCCGTGGTGCTTATTGCAGTCTTGGCCTCCTGGCTCAAGGAATCTCATGCCTCAAGATTACAGGTGTACGTCACCACGCCTGGCTAATTTTTTATTTTTTGTAGAGAGGATCTCATTATGTTGCCCCCGCTGATCTCCTGGGCTCAAGCAATCCTCCCACTTCAGACTCCCAAAGTGCTGGGATTACAGGCATGAGCCACCATACCCAGCCCTGAAAATTTCATATAAATGGAATCATTTTGTGTCTGCTTTCCTTCACTTAGCATAAGGTTTTCAAGGTTTATCCATCTTGTAGCATATAACCACTTCATTCTTTTTCATGGCTGAATAATATTCCATTATAGGGATATACCACATTTTGTTTATTCATTCATCTGTGAATAGACAGTTGGATTGCTTCCAGTTTTTGGCTAACACTGTTATGAACATGTTTTTTATTATCCTGCGTATATACTAGGGAGTAGAACTGCTGGGTCATATGGTAATTCTATTTAGTTTTTTGAGAAACTGCCAAACTTCTTACAGCTTCTTAAGGTAGAAACACAGAATTATTAATTTAAACCTTTCCACCGGGCACGGTGGCTCATGCCTGTAATCCCAGCACTTTGGGAAGCCAAGGTGGGTGGATCACTTGAGGCCAGGAGTTTGAGGCATGAGAATCACTTGAACCTGGGAGGCAGAGGTTGCGGTGAACCGAGATCGCACCACTGCACTCCAGTATCGCACTCTGTCCCTCCGACCCCCCCCCAAAATTTAAACCTTTCTCTTTTCTCATATACTTTATAAACTTTCCTTTAAGTACTTCTTTAGCTGCACCACACATATTTTGATATTCTATGCCTTCCTATGCTTCAGTTTGAAATATTTTCTCATTTGTGTTTTCTTCTTTGATTAATT
>NW_012103143.1:1388926-1400141 GCF_000951045.1 Mandrillus leucophaeus | reverse complement strand
GGGGTTTCACCATGTTAGCCAGGATGGTCTCGATCTCCTGACCTCGTGATCCGCCCGTTTCGGCCTCCCAAAGTGCTGGGATTACAGGTTTGAGCCACCGCGCCCGGCCATATTCTTTAATTTCTAAACATTTGGGGACTTTCTAGATATGTTACTATTAATATTATTTGTCTCTAATTTAATTTCATTGTGATCAGATGATCAGAGAGTATATATTCTGTAAGGTTGTTGGGGTTTTTATTTTTATTTTTTTTATTTTTATTTTTATAGAGATAGGGTCTCACTCTTTAACCATGCTGGAGTGCAGTGGCACAATCATACTCACTGCAGCATCCAACTCCTTGGGCTCAATCTTCCCACTTCAGTCTCCCAAGTAGCTGGGACTATAGGCACATGCTACCATGCTCAGCTAAGTTTTTTACTTTTTATGGAGATGGGGGTCTATCTATTTATTATGTTGCCTGGGTTGGTCTTGAATTTCTGGCCTTAAGCAATAGATTTTAATCTTTAGAAGTATACTGAGACTTATCTTATGGCCCAGATATAATCTAGCTTGGCTAATGTTCTATGTGTGCTTGAAAAAAATGTAATCCCAGCACTTTGGGAGGCTGAAGTGGGTGGATCACCTGCAGTTATTTGGTGGAGTTTCTTGAACGTCAACTATATCAAATTGGTTGATGGTATTGTTCAGGTTTTCTATATGCAGCTGCTTTTTTGTCTAGGTGTTCTCTCAATTACCAAAAGAAGGTTTTCTTTTTTATGAGATGGAGTTTCACTCTTGTCCCCCAGGCTGGAGTGCGATGGCACAGTCTTGGCTCACTGCAACCTCTGCCTCTGGGATTCAAGCAATTCTCCTGCCTCAGCCCCCCGCCCCAAGTAGCTGGGATTACAGTCACCTGCCACCACGCCTGACTAATTTTTGTATTTTTCACAGAGACGGATTTTTACCATGTTGGCCAGGCTGGTCTAGAACTCCTGACCTCAGGTGATCTACCTGCTCTGGCCTCCTGAAGTGCTGGGATTACAGGCATGAGCCACTGCGCCCAGCCCAAAAGAAGGTTTTCAAATCTCTGACAATTGTGCATTTGTTGGTTACTTATTTATTTATTTAGAGACGGAGTCTTACTCTGTTGCCCAGGCTGGAGTGCAGTGGTGCAATCTTGGCTCACTGCAACCTCTGCCTCCAGGTTCAAGCGATTCTCCTGCCTCAACCTCCCAAGTAGCTGGGATTACAGGCTCACTGCAACCTCTGCCTCCCAGGTTCAAGCAATTATCCTGCCTCAGCTTCCTGAGTCGCTGGGATTACAGGTGCCCACCACCATGCCTGGCTAATTTCTTTGTATATTTAGTAAAGATGGGGTTTCACCATGTTGGCCAGGCTGGTTTTGAACTCCTGACCTCAAGTGAGCTGCCTGCCTTGGCCTCCCGAAGTGCTGAGATTACAGGTGTGAGTCACTGCACTGGCCTTTTTTTGTATTTTTACTAGACACAGGGTTTCACCATGTTGGCAAGAGTGGTCTCAAACTCCTGGCCTCAAGTGAGCCACTTGCCTCAACCTTCCAAATTGCTGGGATTACAGCCACTGCACCCAGCTGATTTTTCATATTTTTTTGTAGAGATGGTTTTTATTTTTATTTTATTTTTATTTTTTATTTTTTGAGACAGAGTCTCGCTCTGTGGCCCAGGCTGGATGGAGTGCAGTGGCACCATCTTGAGTCACTGCAACCTCTGCCTTCCGGGTTCCAGCGATTCTCCTGCCTCAGCCTCCCAAGGAGCTGGGATTACAGGTGTGTGTCACCATGCCTGGCTAATTTTTGTATTTTTAGTAGAGACGGGGTTTCACCACGTTGGCCAGGCTGGTCTCAAACTCCTGACCTCAGGTGATCCGCCCACCTCAGCCTCCCAAAGTGCTGGGATTACAGGCACGAGCCACCGTGCTCAGCCGGAGATGGAGTTTTGAGGGAAGATCTTTTGAGCCTGGGAGCCCAGGAGGTTGAAGTGCAGTGAGCCGAGATCGCACCACTACACTCTGGCCTGGGTGAGAGTGAAACCTTGTCTCAAAAAAAGAAAAGAAAAGAAATAAAAATTGTAAGAGTAAGTATATTTGCTATTAAGTGGAAATGGATCATCATAAAGGTCTTTATCCTCATTGCCTTCATGTTGAGTAGGCTGAGGAAGAGGAATGGTTGGTCTTGCTATCTTAGGGGCAGCAGAGGCAAAAGAGGTGGAAGGGCAGGCGGGAGAGGCAGGCACACTCTGGTGTAACTTTACGGAAATACATTGTAACTTCTGTCTGACATTTTTGCTTTTTCATTTCTCTAAAAATGTTTCTATATAGCAGCAGTCCCAACCTTTTGGGCACCAGGGACTGGTTTTATGGAAGACCTTTTTCCCACAGATGGGATTAAGGGGGTGGTTTCGGGATGATTCAAGCACTTTATATTTATTGTGTGCTTTATTTCTATTATTATTACATTGTAACACACAATGAAATGATTATACAGCTCACCCTAAGGTGGAATCAGTAGGAGCCCTGAGCTTGTTTTCTTGCAACTAGATGGTCCTTTCTGGGGTGAGAGAAGACAGTGACAGATCACCAGGCATGAGATTCTCATAAGGAGCTGGCAACCCAGATCCCTCACACACACAGTTCACAACGGGGTTTGCTCTCCTATGATCTGACAAGAGGTGGTGCTTACATGGGAATGCAAGTGACGGGGAACAGATGTAGATGCAGATGAAGCTTGTGTTTGCCTGCTCACCCGTCACTCACCTCCTGCTGTATGGCCTGGTACCGGTGGCCTGGGGGCTGGAGACCCCTGCTATATGGTATTAATCCTTCTTCCACTGTTTGATTGAGTTTCAGTGCCTGCATCGCAGAAGGGTCCATGTCATAAAAGATGTCAAAAGTGGTCTTGAATAATCAGAACCCTTCTCCTAGACTGTCTAATGTTAATTGTTTTCTGCCACTGCTGCTTCTACATCTTCTTCTTCATCTGGCACAGGTTCACAAGCACTCATCTCTATCATGTCATCTTCTGTTAATTTGTCTTGGGTGGTGTCTATTAAACTCTTCGATTCCCCTGAGATCCATATCAAACCCTTCACCCCATCTTTTTTGCCATATCCACAATCTTTTTCATGATTTCCTTGCTTGGCTTTATCATCAATCCTGTGAAATCATGCATAACATCTGGATGCAGTATTCTCCAGTAGGAATTTATTGTTTCAGGCTTGATGGTTTTCATGGCTTTTTCCATAATAATGATGGCATCTTCAGTGGTATAATCCTTCCAGACTTCCACAATGTTCTATCAGGGTTCGCTTCCATAGAGTTGACAGTCCTTTCCATAGAGTACCATGTATATGTGTAATGAGTCTTTAAGGTCCTTATGATCCCCTATCTAGAGGCTGAATTAGAGACAGTGTGTTTGGAGACAAGTAGACCACTTTGACACCTTCGGTATTGAACTGATGGGGTTCAATGCCAAGGGCATTGTCCAATAACAAGAGAATTTTAAAAGGCAAAACCAGGCCAGGTGTAGTGGCTCTCCCCTGTAATCCCAGCACTTTGGGAGGCCGAGGCGGCCACATCACTTGAGGTCAGGGGTCTGAGACCAGCCTGGCCAACATGGTGAAACCCTGTCTCTACTAAAAATACAAAAATTAGCTGGGCATAGTGGTGTGTGCCTGTAATCCCAGTTACTTAGGAGGCTGAGGCAGGAAAATCGCTTGAACCCAGGAGGCGGAGGCTGCAGTGAGCTGAGATCACGCTACTGCATTCCAGCCTGGGTGACAGAGTGGGACTCCATCTCAAAAAACAACAAAAAAAGGCAATCCCCTTACTGACAAGGTACATCCTGACTTCAGGGACAAAGTATCAATGAAATCGATCCAGAAAAAGGGTGCTCGTCCAGGCTTTCTTGTTGTACAACCAAAAAATTGGCAGCTGGTGTTTTTCTTTCCCTTCGGCTTGGGGGTTAGCAGATTTATAGATAAGGGCAGCCTTCATAATAAACCTGACTGCATTTGCACAAAACAGTAGAGTTGGTTTATCTTTTCTTTCCTTAAATTCTACTGCTCACTTCTCTTCCTTACTAATAGAGGTCTTTTGTGGTTTTCTGTTTTCTTCTGCATTAAAAACCTGTCCACGCAGGTACTTTTCTCCTCTTTTCTTTCTTTTTTGAGACAAAGTCTCACTCCCATTGCCCAGGCTGGAGTACAGTGGCACAATCACAGCTCACTGTAGCCTCAACCTCCTGGACTCAGGTGATCCTCCCCACCTCAGCCTCCTGAGTAGCTGGGACTACAGGCATTTGCCACCACGCCTGGTGATTTTTTTTTTTTTTTTTTTTTGGAGACAGAGTCTCGCTCTGTTGCCCAGGCTGGAGTGCAGTGGCACGATCTTAGCTCACTTAGCTCCGCCTCCCAGGTTCACGCCGTTCTCCTGCCTCAGCCTCCCAAGTAGCTGGGACTACAGTCGCCCGCTACCACGCCCAGCTAATTTTTTGTATTTTCAGTAGAGATGGGGTTTCGCCATGTTGGCCAGGATGGTCTCCATCTCCTGACCTCATGATCTGCCCGCCTCGGCCTCCCAAAGTGCTGGGATTACAGGCGTGAGCCACCGCGACCGGCCTTTTTTTTTTTTTCTTTTTTTGTTTTTAGTAGAGATGGGGTTTCACCATATTGCTCAGGCTGGTCTTGAACTCCTGAACTCAAGCAATCCACCCACCTCGGCCTCCCAAAGTGCTGGGATTACAGGCGTGAGCCACCGCGACCGGCCTTTTTTTTTTTTTCTTTTTTTGTTTTTAGTAGAGATGGGGTTTCACCATATTGCTCAGGCTGGTCTTGAACTCCTGAACTCAAGCAATCCACCCACCTCGGCCTCCCAAAGTGCTGGGATTAGAGGTGTGGGCCACCGCGCTGGGCCTCAATTATTTTCTTATTGGCATCTCAGAACTCATCTTTTGTCTCTTGATAGGTAAAAGCTGCTTTTCCTGTTATCTTGACTTTTTTTTTTTTCTTTTTCTTTTGAGGCAGAATCTCACTCTCATCATTCAGGCTGGAGTGCGGTGGCACCAACACAGCTCACTGCAGCCTCGACCTCTGGGCTTAGGTGATTCTCCTACCTCAGCCTCCCAAGTAGCTGGGACTATAGGTGCATGCCACCATGCCTGACTAATTTTTAGTACTTTTAGCAGAAATAGGGTTTTGCCATGTTTCCCAGGCTAGTCTCAAACTTCTGGGCTCAAGCAGTCCTCCCATCTTGGCCCCCCAAAGTGCTAGAATTATAGGCATGAGTCACCGCACCCAGCCTCTCTTGACATTTTTAAAGCCAAACCTCTTTCTAAAACTACCAAACCATCCTTTGATGGCATTAAATTCTCTAGCGTTAGATCCCTCACCTTCCTTTTGCTTTGTCATGTAATGACTTCACTTTTTCTCAAATCACATTAGAGTCCACATGTACTCCTTTCTTATAGCAATCCTGCACCCACATAAAAGCTGCATTTTCAATATGACATAAAAAGGTATTTTGCAAAAAGTGCAAGATTTTCACACGTCCTGGTATAGCTTCACCGATTTCCTCTTTTTTTTTTTTTTTTTTTTTTTTTACAATAGTCCTTACACTGGATTCATCTATCTTGAAATAGTGGACAACCACAGGTACAGACCTCAATCTGTGGAACATATCAAGCAACTCAGATTTTTCTTGAAATGTCATAACTTTTCTCTGCTTCCTGGAGTGCTCCCAGCATTAATAGTGGCACTTCACATGGGTCCTATGCCGAAATTCAAGGTGGTATTGCACGAGACAATGAAAACTCCATGAGAACTGCAAGAGATCACCTTTTTACTGCAATAGGCAAGTTACTAGAGGGCAAACTGCTCATGCAGAGATGATTAGTGTCACAGCATTTTAAGTGGATACTCGAAACAACTGAACTCAATGCAATAGCAACAGAAGGTGGTTATAAAATTATTACAGTAGTACAGTATGTACTAATTTTATGCAGTTATGATTTAATACGGCATTGAAATTTTTCTTTTTTTTTTTGAGACAGGGTCTCCCTCTGTCACTCAGGCTGGAGTGCAGTGGCATGATCACGGGTCACTGCAATTTTGACGTGGGCTCAAGCAATTCTCTCACCTCAATCTCCCAAGTAACAGGGACTACAGGTGTGTACCACTATGCCCAGTTAATTTTTTCAACAATTTTTTTGTAGAGACAGGGTCTGGCTATGTTGCCCAGACTGTAGTGCAGTGACATGATCACAGCTCACTGTAACCTCAAATTCCTGGGCTCAAGTGATCCTCCTGCCTCACCTTCCTGAGTAGCTAGGACAGTACGCACGTGCCTCAAGTGATCCTCCCATCTTGGCCTCCCAAAGTGCCCTGATTACAGGTCTTGGCCACCTCATCCAGCCAATTTTAACTTCTTGTAATAGATTTATCTATATTTCATTGTAGTAAATGATTAAACAGACTAGTATCTATATTTGGTGCATTCATGACATACCAAACTTTCTCTTAATTTTTCAATATTTCTAGGCTATGTGGTTTGTACATTTTTCAAATTGTTGCAAATTTCTAAAAAAAAAATTCCAATGTATTTCTTGAAAAAAACTGGCTGGGCATGATGGCTCATGCCTGTAATCCCAGCACTTTGGGAGGCCAAGGCAGGTGGATCACGAGGTCAGGAGTTCAAGACCAGCCTGGCCAAGATGGTGAAACCCCATCTTTACTAAAAATACAAAAAAATTAGCCAGGCGTGGTGGCAGGTGCTTGTAATCCCAGCTGCTCGGGAGGCTGGGGCAGAGAATTGCCTGAACCCGGGAGGCAGAGGTTGCAGTGAGCCAAGATCACACCACTGCACTCTAGACTGGGTGACAGAGCAAGACTCCGTCAAAAAAAAAAAAAAAAAGCAAGAAAGAAGGAAAAAGAAAGAAAGGAGAAAGGAAAGGAAAGGAGAGGAGAAAGGAAAGGAAAGGAAAAAGGAAAGGAAAGGAGAAAGGAAAGAGAGGAGAAAGGAGAGGAGAGGAGAAAGGAGAGAAGAGGGGAGGGGAGGGGAGAGGGGGCGGGGGGAACAAACAAACTTGTGTGGATCCAGGCAGTTCAAACCCATGCTGTTCAAGGGTCAACTGTATATTTCTTTTAGATATTATATAGTTGGATCTTGATTTTTTTAAAGACAGTCTCACTCTGTCACCCAGGCTGCTGTCTTTTAGTTGGAGTGTTAAATTGGAGTGTTTATATTGAAAGTAGTTATTAATATGGCTGGGCATAGGTCTACATTAGTTTGCTGGAGTTGTACTGTGGTCTGAATGTGTCCCCAAAATTGATGTGTTGAAAGCTCAGTCCCCAACGCAATAATATTAGAAGGTAGGGTCTTTTTGTTTTTTGTTTTTTTGAGATGGAGTCTTGCTCTGTCGCCCAGGCTGGAGTGCAGTGGCACGATCTCAGCTCCTTACAACCTCCATCTCCCAGGTTAAAGCAATTCTCCTCCCTCAGCCTCCTGAGTAGCTGGGATTACAGGTATGCACCACCACGCTTGGCTAATTTTTGTATTTTTAGTACAGACAGGGTTTCACTAAGTTGGCCAGGCTGGTCTTGAACTCCTGATCTCAGGTGTTCTGACTGCCTCGGCCTCTCGAAGTGTTAGGACTACAGGTGTGAAACACCATGCTCGGCCTAGAAGGTGGGGTCCTTTAAGATGTTTTTAGATCATGAAGACTCCGCCCTCATGAATGGATTAATATCACTATGAAGAGCGCTTGTGGGAGTGGGTTCACTCTCTCTTGCCCTTCTGCTTTTCTGCCGTGTGAAGACACAGAGTTCATTCTCTCTTGTTCTTGTGCCTTCTGCCATGTGAGGATGCAATCAGAAGACTTGGATGCTTTTGGAACTATGAGAGAATAAATTTCTGTTCTTTATAAATTATCCAGTCTCAGATATTCTGTTATAGCATCACACAACAGACTAAGACAGGTTGCCATAACAAGGAACCACAGATTGGGTAGCTTAAACAACAGAAATTTATTTTCTCACAGTTCTGGGGGCTAGAAGTCTGAGATCAAGGTGTTGAGACGGTTGATTCCTTTTGGGGGCCATGAGAAGAGGATCTGTTCTAGGTTCTATTCTCTCCCCTCCGCTTGTAGATGGCTGTCTCCACATCATCTTGCCTCTGTATGTGTCTATGTCTGAATTTTCTCTTATGAGGACACCAGTCATAGAGGAGTAGGGTCCACCCTAAGACCTCATTTTAACTTAAAACCTCTGTAGGCCAGGTGCGGTGGCTCAAGCCGATAATCCCAGTACTTTGGGAGGCCGAGGCAGGTGGGTTATTTGGGGTCAGGAGTTCGAGACCAGCCTGGCCGACACGGCGAAACTCCATCTCTACTAAAAATACAAAATATCACCAGGTGTGGTGGTGCGTGCCTGTAGTCCCAGCTGCTTGGGAGGTTGAGGCAGGAGAATTGCTTGAACCCAGGAGCTGGAGGGTGCAGCGAGCCAAGATCGTGCCATTGCACTCCAGCCTGGGTGATACAGCGGGACTCCATCCAAAAAAAAAAAAAAACACCTCTGTACAGATTCTATCTGTAATCCCAGCACTATGGAAGGCTGTAATCCCAGCACTATGGAAGGCTGTAATCCCAGCGCTATGGAAGGCTGTAATCCCAGCACTATGGAAGGCTGCGGGGGGTGGGGGGGGGTGGCGGATCACGAGGTCATGAGTTCGAGACCAGCCTGGCCAACGCAATGAAACCCCGTCTTTACTAAAAATACAAAAATTAGCCAGGTGTAGTGGTCTGTGCCTGCAGCCCCAGCTACTCAGGAGGCTGAGGCAGGAGAATAGCTTGAACCTGGGAGGCGGAGGTTGCAGTGAGCCAAGACCATACCATTACACTCCAGCCTGGGTGACAGAGTGAGACTCCATCTCAAAAAAAAAAAAAAAAAAATTCTGGCCGGGCGCAGTGGCTCACGCCTGTAATCCCAGCACTTTGGGAGGCTAAGTTGGGCAGATCATGAGGTCAGGAGATCGAGAACATCCTGGCTAACACTGTGAAACCCCGTGTCTACTAAAAAAACAAAAAAATTAGCTGGGCATGGTGGCGGGTGCCTGTAATCCCAGTTACTCGGGAGGCTGAGGCAGGAGAATGGCATGAACCCAGGAGGTGGAGCTTGCAGTGAGCCGAGATCACGCCACTGTACTTAAGCCTGGGCGACAGAGCAAGAAACCGTCTCAAGAAAAAAAAAAAAATTTCTATCTGTAAATATTAGGAGGATTACTTGAGCCCATGAGTTTGAGGCAGTAGTATGCTGTGGCTGCGCCTGTGAATAGCCACTGCACTCCAGCCTGGGCAACATAGCAAGACCCTGTCTCTAAAATTAATTAAATAAATAAATAAATATTACAAACACAAAGAAATAAATAAATTAGGCAAGGATTATTAACACTAAGGCCAATGGCTGATAGATTGTTGGGGAACAGCATATTCACATGGTCTCAACTTACCACCCAACAAGTTATTTATTTTTACATGTGGAAAAGAGCTCCCTCTCAATAGAGAGATCTAGCAGATACCATCTTAACCGAGTAAATAAACTTAGTATCGACTGGGCGCAGTGGCTCACGCCTGTAATCCTAACACTTTGGGAGCCCAAGGCAGGCAGATCACCTGAGGTTAGGGGTTCAAGACCAGCCTAGCCAACATGGCAAAACGCTGTCTCTACTAAAAATACAAAAATTAGCTGGGCATGGTGACGCATGCCTGTAATCCCAGCTTCTAGGGAGGCTGAAGCAGGAGAATCACTTGAACCCAGGAGACAGAGGTTGCAGTGAGCGGAAACCGTGCCACTGCACTCCAGCCTGGGTGACAGAGTGAAACTCTGCCTCAAAAGAAAAAATAAAAATAAAAAGTAAAATAAACTCAGTATCATCAATAATGGGATAAGGCAACATTACATGACTAAAGTAATGCAATGAATAGGAAGAACATGTTATACAATATCCTTAGTATTCTTGTAGTATTATGTAGTATTCTTGCAAAAAGGCTTACTGTGAATCTAATTATAAAGAAACATTCAAAGAGACCCAAATTGAAGGATATCCTACAAGACAATTTGGATTCTTCAAAAATGTCAATGTCATGAAAAACAAAAAGACAGGAAGACCATTCTAAATTAAGAAAGAATCAAGAGACATGACAACCAAATACAATCAGTGATCCCTCATTCAATCCTGAATCAGATATTTTTTTAAAGTTGTAATGGAAAACATAGGGATATTTAGAGAAATGTAATTATGATCTGTAGTCTACATAATAATATTGCATTTTTATTTCTTGGTCACTTTGTAAAACAGGTGGCAGTTTCTCAGAAAGTTAACAGAATTGCCATATTATCCAGCAATTCCACTCTTAGTATGTACCCTAAAGAATTAAAAGCAGTGATTCCAATACTAGTAAACCAATGTTCATGGCGGCATATTCACAACAGCCAAAGGCTAAAACATTCCAAATGTCTATCAGTAAACAAAATGTGGTCTATCCATATAGGAGAATATTATTCAGCCTTAAAAAAAGACTGAAATTCTGAACATGTGCTACAACATGGCTGAACCTTAAAAACAATATGCTAAGTGAAGTAAGCCACACATCAAAGGACAAATAATGTGTGTCTCAACTTATATGAGGTAATTAAAAGAGGCAAATTCACAGACAGAAAGTAAAACTGAAGTTACCAGGGGGAATGGGGAGCTATCATTCAATGGGTACAGTTTCTGTTGGTGATGATGAAGAAGTTTTGGAAATGGATAGTGGTCACGGTTACACAACACTGTGAATGTACGTAATGCCACAACTATATACTTTAAAATAGCCAAATAGTAAATTTTATGTATATTTTACCACATTTTAATTTTTTGTTGTGTTTTAGAGACAGTGTCTCACTCTGTCATCTAGGCTGGAGTGCAGCAGTGCAATCATGGTTCACTGCAGCCTCTCAAACTCTTGGGCTCAAGCCATCCTCTTGTCTCAGTCCCCTGAGTAGTTGGGACTATAGGCACACACCAGTATGCCCAGTTAAAAATTTTTTTTTTTTTTTTTGAGATGGAATCTCTCTCTGTCGCCCAGGCTGGAGTGCAGTGGCACGATCTCGGCTCACTGCAACCTCTGCCTCCCAGGTTCAAGCGATTCTCCTGCCTCAGCCTCCC
>NW_012103143.1:1355474-1388316 GCF_000951045.1 Mandrillus leucophaeus | reverse complement strand
AGGTCAAGAGATCCAGACCATCCTGGCCAACATGGTGAAACCCCATCTCCACTAAAAATACAAACATTAGCTGGGCATGGGGTTGCACGCCTGTAGTCCTAGCTACTTGGGAGGCTGACGCAGGAGAATCGCTTGAACCCAGAAGGTGGAGGATGCAGTGAGCCAAGATCGTACCACTACACTCCAGCCTGGTGACAGAGTGAGACTCAGTCTCAACAAAAAAAGGAAAAGAAAAGATTGTGGTTATGCAGGATGATGTCCTTATTATGAGGAGATACAGACCAAAATATTTAGGGGTAAAGTGTCATAATGCCCGCAACTTATTTTCAGTTGGTCCAGGATAAAAAGAGAGAGAAAAGAAAGAAACATGGCAATAACAACTGGCGAATCCAGGTGTAGGTTACATAGCTGTTCACTGTACTATTCTTTCAACTTCTCTGCACTGAAATTTTTCAAAATAAAAAGTGCTCAAAAAATATTTTTAAATGGAGAGATGAATGGTGGAAGGAACCCTCCCAGATAGAAAGATAAGCATGAGCAAAGGTGAAGAGGCAGAAAAAGTGTTTTTGAGAAACAGTTGGTAGTCTAGTGTGATGACAGTGAACGGTACATACTAGGATGTTCTGGGAGAGAAAGCCAGAAACGTAGGCTGGCATCAGATTGATAAAAGCCTTCAGCAAAAGAATAGAGAGTCTGGGCCGGGTGCAGTGGTTCACGCCTGTAATCCCAGCACTTTGGGAGGCCGAGGCGGGTGGATCACAAGGTCAGGAGTTTGAGACTAGCCTGGCCAACATGGTGAAACCTATTTCTACTAAAAGTACAAAAATTAGCCAGGCACAGTGGCATGCGCCTGTAATCCTAGCTACTTGGGAGTCTGAGACAGGAGAATCACTTGAACCTGGGAGACAGAAGTTGCAGTGAGCTGAAATCACGCCACTGCACTCCAGCCTGGATGACAGAGCAAGAATCCGTCTCAAAAAAAAAAAAAAAGTCGTTCAAGTCTTCTTTCCCTAACCTCCTCTCTTATCTGAGTCCTTTTTCCTTTTGAAGAGGAGAAGAATCAGAGGTATCTGCACAGAAGCACAAGTCCTGCAGCATGCAGGCCAAGATGGGCACCCGTAGGAAGCTCAAGGGCAGATAGGCCAGGCAAGCATATGTGCCACTGGGGTCAACAGCTGCTGCTTGCACTACCTAGAGGGAGGAGAGGAGGGAAAGAGGGGAGAGAGAAATGAACAGGGCTGAGGTGGAGGGTGAGGGTGAAGCTGCAGCAGGATGGTGGGGTGGGCAAGTGGGGACCACCTGCGGATCGTGCTGCATATAGGCCTTGCTCCACACAGCGCCACCCACCACAGGCATATTCGGGAGTAGGGGCCGGGGGGATCTCTGCTTATCAGCTCAGGCATCCCATTAACCCAAAAATGATTCCACTGGTTGCCTCCAAACCACATACTCTAGGCCCCATGGCACTCAGCCTCCCTCCCAATTTCCCATTTCTGTGTTGAAAATAAGAGCTTCAGGTTGGCAGGAGTGAGGACATTCTGAGAAGGCAGAGTTCAGCCTGGCATAGGAACATTTGGGATGATCAGATCTCAGACGGCGGATAGAGCTGGAGGAGGCATCTAGCTGAGCCACCAGGGAGGGTGGAGGGTGTGAAAAAGGTCTCTCGAGGGCCATCAGAGGATGGGAGTCAGTCCGCCAAACCAAGAGAGGAGCTGCACAGCAGTGTGCGCTGCCTGGGGAGACAGGCTGCTGCTGTTCTGGGCAAAGCAGGCCAGCTCCAAGCCTTCTCAGGCCATATGAAGATAAATTATGTAGGATGCATATAACCAGCTCCCTCTCCCCAGGGGCATCCTCCTTTACCCAAACGTGTCTCCCACCTCCGCCTCCATGGCTCCGGCTTGAGTTATGCCAGCAGGTGGGACCCTTCTTTAGCCTTTAGCCTGAGCCTTTACCTTCCCTGCCACACTCACCTTCCACCTTTACCTCTATGGCTCATTGAGCTGCTCTGCCAGGGGTGCCAATGAGATGCGGTCGCATAGGGTGTAGCATTACTATCCAGGCCAATCCCATCAGGCAAACTTTTGCTAACTTCCTTCCCCACCCAGCAGGGGAACAGTTTTCCTATTCCTGGTGCTCTAACCCAGATACAGAATCCCCTAAAGTCTCACAGCTACCCAGGGTGCCTACCTGGGAGAGGGTGCACCTGGCAGAGTCAAGGGGAAGAGCACAAGCTCTCTGATGGGACCTGCTGCCCTGAGAACAAGTCAGCATGTACTGAGGGCATGAGAGCGAGAAACTCAGATCAAACGTGTCCAATGACACAGAGAAGCTGTGCTGGGATAGGACACTGAGGAAAATGGGCAGGAAATTCTAGCTGAAATGGGAAAAAAGGAGAGTCTTGGCCTAGTTTCAGGTTTCAGGTTAACCTAGGACCGTGTTCTCACTAGCAGACAGATGGCACCCTGTCAGTGATTATGGAGGCGGTGGAAAGATCACTGCTCTCAGTGGTATCATTTAGTTCTTTGACCTACAACCTAAGAAATCAGATCCCTCACGTGGAAAAGTGAAAGTCACAATACAAGACCTTACAGCTGTTGAGATTAAATGAGATCACATGTAAGTGCCAGTGCTTAGTAAATTGCATAGGACCATAACGCCCTTGAAGTAGGCAGACAGAGGCCTCCATGGCAGGCTCTGGGCTGTCATAACCTCTTATCAAGTACCAGGCCTGGAGCTACTCAGGCTTCACATGGCACTTAGCTATAAGGAAATCCTGATACACCCTGCAGGCCCTTACCTGTGGCCCGTGGAGCGGGAGTAAAGTGGGAAAGAAGGATGAAAAGGAAGAACCATTCTCTGGAGAGGGAGCACGGGTTGCCAGAACGATGGTATAAAGGCTCACCTTGAGTTGCATCTCCAGGAGAAGGAGTATTTGTGGTCCCCAGATGTCCTCCAACATCCCATATCTAGGGACAAAAAAGACAGTCAGTTGTGCTCTATCCCCTGTCTGGTTGCATCTGCTTAATCTCTCCCCAGCTTCCTTTTTCTGAGGATGACTCCACCTTCTGAGCAACAGAAGATTCCAGTGGGAATCTAGACCTTGGATGAATTAAACAGGACTTGGGAGGATTTGCCCTGTCCTCAGGCCATTCTCCTTTCAATCTTTTCTACTTTTGCTATCCCAGCTCCTGAGGTCGTTCTCCCCTCCACAGGCCATTAAACACCTGTCTCGAAGGGGTCTCCTTCAAGGTTAGCTCCTAGTGCAGGTTCAGCCCTGGACAGAACTGGAAAAGTGCAGGGCCCTGGAAGTCAGCCTGAAGATGGTGTGCTGAAGCCAGCTTCCTTCCTGTGCAGCAGCGGCAGGTCTTGGCAATCTGCTGGCATGGTGGACACAGTTTCCCACTACCAACTGGGTCACAGATGGGAGAGAAATCTCCCTAGGAAGGAGTGGGCCATAGAAAAAGAAAAGCCAAGAATGGACACAGAGAGTCAAGGGAGTGTCCGTCACTGGTCTGAGGACTGCTGCATGGTCCTATGCTTCCGTTTCCTTCCCTCATGGTTCTTCACCTCGGTTCCAGGGAAACAGGCTCACAAACCCCTTATCCACTGATGAGACCTTGTTCCCTGGGCTCTCAGCTGGTACTGCACTAAAGATGCCAACAATATGGCCCTTGCCCCATAATCATCTGCCGATTCGCCTCTTTCCCCTAGAAGAATGGCTCTGAGACAGCATGTGAGTCTAATCAAAGAGCTTCAGGGTAATATAGAGACCACAGCTCCATTCCTCTCCACACGAAACTCGTAGCCCCTACTCATTCGCTAATATTTACCATGGCAACCATGTGCCAATCAGGGGAGGAAAACACTGACCAAAATCTACTCCCTGCCTCCCAGAAGCTCACCATTTAATCAGGGCTACAGACAGCTCTCCTTCATGTATCTCAAAGTTATGGAATGGGTGCCCGGAATATCTTTTGCCTACTTCTTGGCATATCTACATTGTTTACATGCTTTAGGAGTTTCAAATGCTGTCTTTTTGATTCTCTCATTATACAGTGTGACTCGGCAGCGATGTCTCCTGCCTCTGAATCTTCAGAGCAGTAACCTGGGCCTCTCTATGACACATCACTTTCTACTTGAATTTTATGTTTTTAATGCATAATTGATCTTCTCTACTAGACTGTATTTCCTGAGAGCAGAGAAAGTGTCTTTTACATCTTCATATCCCTCAGAGCACCCTGCACAGTTCCATGTACACAGTAGGTGCTCAAAAAATATTCATGGAAAGCCAAGCATGGTGGCTCACACCTGTAATCCCAGCATTTTTTTTTTTTTTTTTTTTTTTTTTGAGACGGAGTCTCACTGCGTCGCCTAGGCTGGAGTGCAGCGGAGCGATCTCAGCTCATTGCAAGCTCCGCCTCCCGGGTTCACGCCATTCTCGTGCCTCAGCCTCCCGAGTAGCTGGGACTACAGGCGCCCACCACCACACACGGCTAGTTTTTTTTTGTATTTTTTAGTAGAGACAAGAGGTTTCACCGTGTTAGCCAGGACGGCCTTGATCTCCTGACCTCGTGATCCGCCCGTCTCAGCCTCCCAAAGTGCTGGGATTACAGGCTTGAGCCACCGTGCCCGGCCAATCCCAGCATTTTGGGAGGCTGAGGTGGGCAGATCACCTGAGGTCAGGAGTTCAAGACCAGCCTGATCAACATGGTGAAACCCCACTTCTCCTAAAAATACAAAAATTAGCCAGGCATGGTGGTGTGTGCCTGTAGTGTGCCTGTAATTTCAGCTACTTGAGAGGCTGAGGCAGAAGAATCGCTTGAACCCAGGAGGCAGAGGGTGCAGTGAGCCGAGATCACACCACTGCCCTCCAGCCTGGAAGACAAAGTGAGACAAGATGTTTGTTGGACGAATGAAGGCTTGTTTGTGAAATTATTGGATGTTCCCAGATTTTTAAAATATATACTTTTTTCATTAATTTAAAACTCCTTGTTACAATTTTCTCAATTAACACAAAGCTTGAACTCAATGCAAGCAGCATAGAATTCTTATGCATTCCTTATAACCATGAAAGTAACCAGTCTTATGTAAACACATAATTCTATATTCAGCTGCTTTTGCATCATAACATGTAAGTACTCATATCCTCTATGAACCTTAAGTGTCTACCCTGCTATGTGGCATTAAGCCTGCATCCTCCCTAAATGCTGTGTGGTAACGCTATAATTCAGCCTACAGCTGAATGGAGGCAATACGCTGGCCTTGAGCATCCAACCTTGGGTAAAAAGACTCAGGTTTCCCCATCAAAATCAGCCTACAAAACCATCCTGCCTAGCCAGGTGTGGTG
Source organism: Mandrillus leucophaeus (assembly GCF_000951045.1). Lineage (NCBI taxonomy): Eukaryota > Metazoa > Chordata > Mammalia > Primates > Cercopithecidae > Mandrillus > Mandrillus leucophaeus. The sequence goes on along the minus strand of NW_012103143.1, from coordinate 1,382,969 downwards.
GCTCACGCCTGTAATCCCAACACTTTGGGAGGCCGAGGTGGGCAGATCTCTTGAGGCTAGGAGTTTGAGACCAGGAGTTTGAGACCAGCCTGGCCAACATGGGGAGAAACCCCATCTCTACCAAAAAATACAAAAATTATCCGGGAGTAATGGCACACGCCTGTAGTCCCAGTTACTCAGGAGGCTGAGGCACGATAATCGCTTGAACCCAGGAGGAGGAGGTTGGGGTGAGCAGAGATCACACCACTGCACTCCAGCCTGGGTGACAGTGAGACACTGTCTCAAAACAAACAAACGAACAAAAACCAAAAAACAAAAAACCGTCCTTCCTAGGAGAATGAACTTGCCCAGAAATAAAGTGAATTCAAAAATTAAGAAAAGGTCTTATGGTGGCTAGGGACTGTTGTAGAAATTGTCAGAAACGATAGCTGGGACCTGGGATAGCACTTCCTCTATGCAGTCCCTGGGCTAAAAACTTACATGTGTCATCTCATTTAATCCTCAAAAACCGGAGGTAGTATTAACATTATCCCCAATCTTGCAAATGAAGCAGCTGAGTCTCAAGAGATGTAATAAGTTTGTCCAAAGTCACAAACCCAAGTTTCTCTGACTCTAGATCCCAAGCTGAGAGTCTTGCTCAGATCATCCCAGGTTCCTTTCTTTCTTCTTGCACTTGGGGTGCAATAAGGGGCAATGGAGCCAGCAGTGTGTAACATACTGCACCGTCGGAAGAGACGTTAGGGATCATCCGTTTCAGCCTCCTTATTTTACGGAAGAAGGAACTCGTAGGTCACACAGAGCCAGGGGCGGCTCTGCAACGGAATCGCAATGGGCACTAGAATTCCAGTCCAAGCCTCATTTTACAGAGCGGGGGAACCGAAGCCCACAGGGCCTGGGGGCCTCCCGGGTTCCGAATCCACCAGCGGCTGAGCCAGATCCAGCCCCGGGCGCACTCACCGCCCTGTCTGATTCTACCTCCGCGTTCACCTGCGCCGCGAACCCTCCCCGTGGGCTGCCAGCTCCCGGGAGTACCTGTCGGCCGCGCAAAGGCCCTCGGCTCGCGGTGACAAGACGCCGGGGCGGGCGAGCGGGCCTTCGCGGGCCACAGCCGGACCCCGGCATCGCGGACCCTGGTCGCCTCGCCAGCCCCTTTCCTCAGAACGGCAAGGCCTCAGGAGCGTGTGCACGCCGGGACGCCCCAGATTATTTGGAAGCGCTGGTCCCGGAGGCAAGGCCGGCTTGGTCTCCTCTCCTCAATCCCCCTACGCCGCCCCCTGGACCTTCTGCAGACCAGGTCCCAGCCCCAGAGTACCTCAGGAAAAAACCACACCGCGCCTCGCTGAGTCAAGCGGCCGGGACTCTAGAAGGGGCGAGGTTCCCATGGCAACGAGGGAAAACTATTTGCGCCTGCGCAGAGGCGCTAGGCACGCTGGGAAATGTGGTTTCCGGGTTGTCCCTGGAAGCTAAAGGAACGGACACAAGGTGGCGCGCGAACGTTGCGGTCGATGTGGCTAACCCGGGTCCCCAGCTCCCGGGCGCTGCGGGCACAGGAGAGGCCGCGAAGGTCTGAAAGGCAGTTTCTCTGAGGCGTCTGGGATGCGGAGTGAAAAGAAGGCAGAGTCTCTTCCGTGCGGTTGATTTTGCCGTTTGAAAACTTGGCCTAACGAGGGACCGCCCTGTCCGGGGCGAGGGCGACCGCTTCCGAGGCCCCGCCCCAGCCTGGGCTGAGCGGGGCGCGGCGGAGGGAGGACGCTCTGACGGTGGGAGCTGGATCCGGAGGGAAGCGCGCGGCGGTCGTGCTGCAAGGGTTCCAGGTCTGGTCTGGGCGACGCCTCGCGCTGCTGAGGCTCCTGTGCGGGGTGGGAGTTGAAAGCTGGCTCCGGGAGCAGCAGTCATCCTGATCCTCCCACCCGAGAGCTCCGAGCACTTCTAGATCCAGGTCCCGCCTTGGGCGGAACTGTGCAGTCAGTTGACTGCCCAGGAGCCACCTTCCCCACTGCCGAGTTAGGCTCTTGGAATGAGAATCTAGAAACCCAGGATCTGATTCCGGCTCTGTTAGACTAAGTAGTTACTTCTCTGAGCCTCAGTTTACTCATTTCTAGAAAACGATGGTATTGGGCCGGGTGCGGCGGCTCACGCCTGTAATCCCAGCACTTTGGGAGACCGAAGGGGGTGGAGCAGCGGAGGTCAGGAGTTCGAGATCAGCCTGGCCAACATGGTGAGACCCCCCGTCCTCTACTAAAAATACAAAAATTAGCCGGCGTCGTGACACATGCCTGTGATCCCAGCTACTCAGGAGGGTGAGACATGAGAATCACTTGAACCTAGGAGGCAGGCGGAAGTTGCAGTGAGCCAAGATCGTGCCGCTGCACTCCAGTCTGGGCCACAGAGTGGGACTCTGTCTCAAAAAAGTAATTAATTAATTAATTGCTTAAAAACGGTGGTAATCATAATGCCTGCCCTTTCTCCCTCTGGGAGTGTTGCAAGATGATGACATTGATGTGTAGGCTGGGTAGTCCGTTAAGGACACAGGCATTGCCATTCACTATAAATTGGTGCACTTTCTTGGAAAGAAAGCCTTTGCTTCAAGAATTCTAGAAGTTTTATCCTACAGATTTAATGATCATGTGTGCATGAAAAAGTATATACAGGCCGGGCGCGGTGGCTCACGCCTGTAATTCCAGCACAGGCTGAGGCAGGTGAATCACGAGGTCAGGAGTTCGAGACCAATCTGGCCAACACAGTGAAACCCCGTCTCTACTGAAAATACAAAAAATTAGCTGGATGTAGTGACGGGCGCTTGTAATCCCCGTTACTTAGGAGGCTGAGGCAGGAGAATCGCTTGAACCCGGGAGACGGAGGTTGCAGTGAGCCAAGATGGCGCCACTGCACTCCAGCCCAGGCGACAGAGTGAGACTCTGTCTCAAAAAAAAAAAAAGTATATACAGGGGGGCTTTTTTTTTTTTTTTTTTCCCTCCTGAGACAGAGTCTCGCTCTGTCACCCAGGTTGGAGTACAGTGGGGTGATCTCGGCTCACTGCAACCTCTGCCTCCCAGGCTCAAGACATCCCACCTCAGCCTCCTGAGTAGCTGGGACTACAGGGCCACCATGCCTGGCTACACTTTGATACATTTTAACAATACATGCTATCTAGACATTGCCAGAATTTAGCCTCTACCTCCCTTCCAGAAGAGGAATCCTTGGCACCTATCTGGGTGGTATGCCTAAGGGCCACAAGATGTGGGGTACAGGGAAGCTAGTTCTGATTCCTGATCCATTCTGCTGAGCAAACACTGGGGGCTACCCCCCATTCTGTGGCCAACTAGGAGTCCTACCCAGGCTGCCCTTTCAGTATTCCTAACCTAGGGCTGCAGATGGGTGGGTGGTGGTGAGAGTGTCGGGGGAAGCCAGGGCCAGGCCCTGCCCTCCTGCAGCCTGTGCATCTCAGAAGGCAGGTCTGATCAGGAACTCAGAGCTGTGGGGCTCACTAGCTGTGGGATCCACTAGAATCCAAGAGGATTCTAAGAAGTCAGAAGTCAGCAATCAGGGAAATGAAGACTGGAGGGGAAACTGCATCAAAAATACAGACAAGAGGGCACCAAGTGTGGTGGCTCATGCCTGTAATCCCAGCACTTTGGGAGGCTGAGGCAGGCGGATTGCTTGAGCCCAGGAGTTCGAGACCAGCCTGGGCAATATAGTGAAACCCCATCTCTACAAAACAAAACAAAACCTACAAAAATTAAGAATCCTATGGGTTGGGTGCAGTGGCTTATGCCTGTAATTCCAGTACTTTGGGGAGGCTAACTAAGGTGGTTGGATCACCTGAGGTCAGGAGTTCGAGACCAGCCTGGCCAATATGGCAAAATGCTGTCTCTACTAAAAATACAAAATTAGCTGCGCATCGTGGCGCGCGCTTATAATCCCAGCTCTTTGGAAGCCTGAGGCAGGAGAATTGCTTGAACCTGGGAGACAGAGGTCGCAATGAGCCAAGATTGCACCATTGCACTCCAGCTTGGAAGACAGAGCGAGACTCTGTCTCCAAAAAAAAAAAGGAACCCTGTGTATACACAAAGCTCACACAAATTGCTAGAGGGGCAAAAAATAATAAAGAAGGATATAAAATGAAAAGTAAATCTCGCTCCTACTCTGTCCTCCAGTCCTTCACGTCTACTCAGGCAATGATTTGTTACCAGCTGCCTTTTGAGGCACTCCAGGTACCCCATGCTTATGTAATCAAATATATTGGTATCGGTATATTTTTAAATACAGACAACAGCATGTTAACATACTTTTCTATACTTTGAAAATTTGTTCATATCACCGAGTTCTGCATCGGTACCATGGTGTTATACATACATTGGTTTTCGTCCAGGGCTCCCGGCTCATCATCCTCATAGCCCTTCTTCAGTCTTTTGTTCTAATGTTGAGTGTGTCAGGCCTCAGGAGCAGGCCACAGGAAACAACCTCTTGACATTCTGCCCTCCTTTCCCCTGCCCCAAGGCAGGGCTCTACTGTTCCCCCCCACTTTCAGAAAGACCTTCCTCCGGCCGGGCACGGTGGCTCAAGCCTGTAATCCCAGCACTTTGGGAGGCCGAGACGGGTGGATCACAAGGTCAGGAGATCGAGACCATCCTGGCTAACCCAGTGAAACCCCGTCTCTACTAAAAAATACAAAAAACTAGCCGGGCGAGGTGGCGGGCGCCTGTAATCCCAGCTACTCGGGAGACTGAGACAGGAGAATGGCGTAAACCCAGGAAGCAGAGCTTGCAGTGAGCTGAGATCCGGCCACTGCACTCCAGCCTGGGCGACAGAGCGAGACTCCGTCTCAAAAAAAACAACAACAACAAAAAAGCACATGTTCTATTTGATGGAATCCATCAGTTAAGTGGTCATTTATTGATGAATAGTGACCCGGTCTCAAAAATAAAATTAAATAATAAATAAAATAAAATGCATCAAAATGTAGAGGGGTACTTAGGGATTTCCAGGTCTAATCCCGTTGTTTTACAGAAAGAAACAGAGACTCAAAGCAAAGTAATTCATAAGTGGTGAAGCTGGGGCTAAATCTGAGTGTCCTGCCACTGGGCACTTCAGGGTTAGAGCAGTGCTGGGAGTCCCACCAGGGCCCGGGTGAGAGATTCATTCTTAAAACTGGGTGTGAAGTCTCAGTCACTGAGAATGCTTGGTGCCAGCTCCCATCTCTGAGGACTGCTTTGAGGGAAGGAGTTGAATCTGGCCCCTTCCCCAAACCAGTGTTGTGTATTATAGAGCAGAGAGCATACATAATCTTGGGAAGAGGGATAGAAGTGACAAAGATGGGCCAGGCGCAGTGGCTCATGCCTGTAATCCCACACTTTGAGAGGTCGAGATGTGTGGATCGCTTGAGCCCAGGAGTTCGAGAACAGCCTGGGCAACATGGTAAAACCCCGTCTCTACAAAAAAAAAAAAAAAGAAAAATTAGCTGGGCATGATGGCATGTGCAGGTAGTCCCAGCTACTCCGGGCTGATGCAGGAGGATCGCTTGAGCCCGGGAGGTTGAGGCTGTAGAAAGCCAAGATCATATCACTGCACTCTATTCTGGGTGACAGAGCAAGACCCTGTCTCAAAAAACAAACAAACAAAAAAACCACAAAAGAAGTGACAAAGATATAGCCAGTTAGCTAGGTGTGGTGGCGCGTGCCTGTGGTCCTAGCTACTCAGGAGGCTGAAGTGAGAGGGTCGCTTGAGCCTGGGAATTCAAGGCTGCACGGAGGCATGATCGCCCCACTGCACTCCAGCCTGGGCAACAGAAAAAGACTCTGTCTCAAAAAAGGAAAAAACAGATGGAACGACTAACTCTTCTTGGACATTAAAGTTGAGCAGAAGGAACCCCTGGGCAGGAGGGGAAGGGCCACCAAGGGTCCTTCTTCCCAGGCAGCAATAGGCTGGCTTGGAAAATCAGGCCCTTTTGCATTGTAGCAGGAGGAAGATGATTCTTGGGACCCAAAATATGCCATAGAACTGGCATCAAGTGTCCAAAGGAGTCTTTGCTTTTGGAACAGGCTTGGTCTTGTCCAGGTAGGCACTTCCTCATGAGTAACCCATGCCTGCTGCCCGGTGAGGACTTGTTCCCTTGCCCGACCTGCCTGAGCGGGTGTGAGCAGGTCACATGTACCAGGCCCTGCCCCAGGAGATGGGGAGATAGCACTGACCTCCTCTCTTCTCTTACCCAATCTTCCTCCCGCGCCACGCCCAAACACGGCACTCCCCCAAATAGATCTGTCACCAGCCACCTGGGAATTGTGAGGAGACTGCTGGGAGGAAGCGGCGGCCACCTTCCCCGGCCAGCAGAGAAGGGTCTGACTGCAACACAGACAGCTTCATTGTCACATTGAAAATAACCGAATATGAAAATGTGTTTTATTTCTCAATACAAAGTCAGATACTATAAGGCTATGAAAAACTGACTAGCCAGAGGCCACAAAGGACAAACAGAAGAGATTCTCTGGCCTGGCGCCCTGTAATCTGGTGCGGTGTCACAGGAGGTCTGGGGACAGCAGCAAAGACCTGGACCGGTTGAGGTGGACGAGGGAAGCGACCTGCCAGCCCTTCCAGCCTCCCACAGCTGGGGCCTGAGGATCTGCCTGCCTTTGGGGCCACTGGTTCCCTGGCCTGACTGAGTCCAGGAATGAACTGGGAGAGGATAGGAGGTGCAGGGAGGGCGGGGTGGGGAGAGGCAGGAGCCTTTTTGTGCTGGAAATTCTGTTTTTATTCTGTAACACAGGTGAGTGTTCAGGGCAAGAGCTGAGAATGAAACTAGGGTGCTATTGGCCCCAAAGGCACCTTCAATCCCTCTACCACATCCCAGTAGAAAGTCTCGAGCCCTTGGACAGGTGGACATGGGTCTGGGACTTAAGGCTGTAGGAGGTGAGGCTGTAGTGACAGGGGTGTGGGGCGGAGCTGAGAAGAATGTGTGCAGCGACAGACGTGAGGGTGTTTCTCCAAAGAGTTGTGGATCCTCTATTTAGTGTCTAGGGGAACGTGGGCATGTGTGAGGGCTCAGGCCTCACCCTCCTCTCCGCTGTCGTCCACGCTCGCCTGCCTCACCACCTTCCGGAACCTGGGCGTAGAGGAAACGCAGGGCTCTCCCCGCCCTTGCCCCTGCTCCTGCTCCTGGAAGGCCCGGGTCTGGTTGGCCACCAGGGTACTGCCCTGGAGGGCAACCATTGACTGGCAGGACTTCAGGGCAGGCTGAGGCCCCTTGCCCACCTGCTGGCTTCCCTTGGTCCTTGCGAGCTGTGGGAAGGGCTGTGGAGGCTCTTCATGTGAAGACTCATGGGAAGAGAAAACCTGGACAGGTGTGAGGACATAGAAGCCATGGGGCACCCAAGCAGAGCCAGGAAGATCTGGGGCAGGGGCGCCAAGCACAGAGCCGGGAGGAGGCGAGGGCCGGAATGTTTGTGGCACCCAAGTCAAAAGCCAAGCTGTCCACAGCCATGCTTCCCCAGCAGGGAGGGCAACACCCCAGCCCTGCTGCCTGCTGCTTGAACCCTACCTGCTCGTAGCTTCCTTCTGGCCCCCAGAAGCCCTCCTCAGCTCTCTGGAGACCCAGGCCTCCCTGCCCTCCGCCCCTCCTATCCTTCCTCTGGCTTTGCACAGGCAGCCGGCAGGTGAAACCCGTGCTGGCACTAGCCCCTGACCTGGGCTGGGTGGATGCGTGTGTCCAGTGCTGGGTGAGGACCTCCTGCCTTTCGCAATGCCCACACCCGCCCATCAACCCGCCACGCCTCCCTATCCTTCCCCATCCACACCTCCTCCAGGAAGCCTCTTCCAAATGTTCCTGCCCTCAGTGGACACTCCTTCCTCCAAGTCAGCCATTTGACCTTGAGTCCCATACAGGGCCTGGCTCCCAGTTTTAGGCTTGTGCCCGCAGCACTTGGCATTGAGGGTGCTCACTTAGGCAGGACTTGGGCGGTGTGAGTGTGCACTCTCCTCCCCACCCCATCCTTTGAGGTCCTGCTCCTCAGACCCAGGAGGGGCTTCAGAGATTACCTTAGCCTCCCCACCATGGGGTTAGAGATCGCCCCCAGGGCCGGCAGGGGCCTGTGGAGCTCATGGCCTGGGGAGGGAGCTCTGTCCCTTAGACAGTTAAGTCTTGTAGTCTGGCTGGAACCTGCTGGTGACCCCGGCCGGGGCTGGCTCACCCAGGAGCCCTGGAAACAGGTGCTGCTTCCGCCCTGCCCCCATGACCCCTCTCCAGCCTGTGCCTACAGCGCCCCCACGTGCCTTCACTGGGTCTCAGCTGTTCTCAGGGGCCCAGGATGTGGCTGGTCCCCGTCTTCAGGGGTATTCATGGGACAGGCTGGAGACACTGGGTACTAAGAGGTACTGGACTGACTGTGAAGGAGGCTGGAACCAGGCCCCCTGGGTCCTACCAGGACACCCTGCATGGGTGGGCCAGACTTAGCTGGGGTACGCCCTGCTCAGGTCTACAGTCAAATGCCCATCCTGGTCTTTCCCCATCTCCCTCCTTATGGCCCCCACCCCTGCAAGCTGAGCTCCCCCAGCCCCAGCCTCACCTCTGGCATGTCACTGGCCTCTGAGGTGCTCTCCAGCTCCAAGGAGGGTTCCAGAAGACTGATGGACCTCATGACCCCTCGGAGGTTGATACGTGGCCGTGGCCCAGGTTCTTCTTTTGGGGCTGCCTGGCTCTCCTCCATGCCCACAACCTTCTCCTCCCCACCACCCCCAGGTTCTGGCGGAAGAGGTGGGAATGGTGTAGAGACTTCAGGGGCTGGGCGCTCCTCTGGGGAGACCCCACCCACTTTCTGCTCCCAGACATGGCTCTGGCGGCTGTGAGGAGGTGGCCCTGAGTCAGCTCTGAGTGACCCAGCAGCCACCCCCAGCAAACTCACCTACTCACCCCCTTCCACTCACTCCCATCCCATACCTGGCAGTCAGGATGCCCTGGTAGATCTGCAGCTGGCGCAGGAAGCCGGGGTTGGGGCGGGCAATGGGCCGGAGCTCCTGCACATGGCGCAGGGCCTGCTCCAGGCTGCATTCATACTGCTTCATGGCATAGGCCAGCACTGTGGCCGCTGAGCGGCTGACGCCCATCTTGCAGTGGACTAGCACGCGGGTGCCCTGTGCTCTGTGGAAGCGGGCCAGGTTCAGCACCCTCCCCTCACCATGAAGGACCCACCTCCTGCAGGGGAGGGCCAGTAAAGGGCTCACAACCAACTGAGAGTAGAGGAGAAGGAGCGAAGGACACTGAGGGCTGGAAGGAATGGCACAGCTGATGGCAGAGTGGGCAGGAGGAGGGCACTGGGGGCCGCTTGAAGCCACAGTGGGGCAGGCAGCAAAGCCTAGAGACCGACCTTGCAGCCTCAATGAAGCGGTGCGTCTCCTTCCAGTGCGGCAGCAACTGGGCCGACTCCTCATCCCAGAGGCGCACATTGTGGTAGGTGAAGCGCTCAGGGTAGAAGTTGTCAATCTCCCGGGCCATGTTCAAGATGTGGGTGACCCTGTCCCAGAAGCCCAAGGCCAGGCTGACGTGGGCAGAGGCACCAGGCCCATTGGCCATCAGACCTGGCAGCCCCTGGGCCTCTCTTTAGCTCTAAGTTTCAAGTCACATGGAGGCAGCAGTTATAGTGGGAGGAGAAGTGACCCAGCTGTCAGATGGCTGCAACCTTGGACCAATCATTTTACCCTGCTGGGCTTGTTTCCTCATCTGGTTCAGACAGCTGGCTCAACTGCAACTCCAGCCCTTCCGTTATTCTTGGAAATGAGTTAGAAAACAGCTTTTGACCTAAGCTGAAAGTGGGTGGGTCTGCAGCAGGGGGTGACAGGGGCTACAGCAGGTCTCCCAGAAGCCCCTGGTGGGCAGATGACAGGTACCTGTCAGAGCAGGCAGCCAGGTCCCCATGGGGAGAAGGGCAGTTCCTTCTTCCCTGAGACAGGGCAAGGTGGAAAAGAGGCTTTTTCTTTCTTTCTTTTTTCCTATTTTTTAGAGACAGGGTCTCTCTCTGTTGCCCAGGCTGGAGTGCAGTGGCATGATCATGGCTCACTGCGGCCTCAATCTCCAGGGCTCAAGCAGTCCTCCTGCCGCAGCCTCCCGAGTAGCTGGGACCACAGACACACGCAAGAGGAACCTTTTTCTGCTTGTCCAAGGCAGTTACAGCAGTAGGCTCTGCTGCTTCTCGTCTTGGCGTGGCTGAGGCCCTTTGTTTCTGTCCTTGTTTCACAGTGCGGGGAAGGGAGGAGACTGGGCGGGGGCTGGCCAGTGGGTCTCCTGTCCCCACCTGGGAGCCCACACCAGGGCAACAGCCCCAGAACAGAGTTAGAAGCAGAGCTGGCAGCTGCTGAGGGTGGTCCAGGGGTTTTTGAAGCTGGCTACCACCGAATGCAGGGAGGCCAGGAGAACGGAAGATGGGGTGGGCAGCCCAAGGGGCTCATAGCCCTACCTGTTCCTCTGCAGCTCCTCCAGGTTTGCTGCGTTCCACTCGGAGCCCTGGGAGACAGCGAACAGCACATTCCCCCTTTCCTCCAGCCTCTGCTCCTGGCCCCCACCCTCGCAGCTGCCAGCGGTCCCCAAGGCCCAGGCCCGGCTGCAGCTCACCAGGTAGAGGTGGGGGAAGATGCGGGAGGCTCGGTCCCGCTGTGCCACCAGCAGCAGCATCTGGTTGTCAATGAAGTCACGGTACTGCTGGAGGGGGAGCCCTAGGCGCAGCTCCAGTGCCTGGCGGATCTGCAGGCAGAGCCCAGGGCAAGAGAGGCTGGAGCTCTCCTAGTGCCTGACCCGCCACCTTCCCTCTGGGGCCTCTGAGGACAGCATCGTGTCCCATCTAGATGCATTAGGGCCAAGGCCAAGGCATCCAGGAATGGCTCAGGACTGGAGACAGGCAAGGTGGGGAGGGCTCCCAGGAAAGGCAAGCTCGCGGCCCCTGCTGGAGGGGACTCGTTCCCCGGGCCCCCTACCTACCTCCTTGGAAGTAACGCTTTCCAGGTCACTGGCATCCAACACTTTCCACAGCTCAGCACGGATCGCCTGCTCCATCTGCTCCTGTTCTGAGGGCCTGGGAGCAAAGCCCTTCAGTCAAGGGGCCCCTTCCCCTCTCCGCCATGCCTCCCACTGCCTTATCCTGCCTTCCCCGTCCACCCAGGCCCTCCCCTCCCCACACTGACCGGCCAGGCTCGACACTGGGAGGCCGCAGAGACTCCAAGTCGGCCATAGCCGTCCACTCATTGAGGCAGCTCTGGTCGGAGTTCAGTCTCTCCTGGTAGTGGCTGGCCCAGGTGAGGGCACTGCCACCTGGTACAAGGCTGCTGCCTAGAGCTGCCTCACATGCTTGGTGCAATACCTGGAGTGTGGCCCTGAGACAGGAGGAGAGGCTGGGTCACACTGTTCCCTTGCTGCCCTTCCCCAGGCCCTGCAGCCTCCTTCGAAGGAGAGGCTGGCCTGAGTCCAGGCAGCCTCTGTCCTTACCACATGGTCTGGATGGAGATGGGCTTGAAGAGCCGGCTCTGCCCACCAGACGTCACGCTGAAGCCCCTGCAGGAGACCAGGCGCAGGTGAGGCCGGACTCCAGGTTTTGCGACAGAGAACCTGTCCTTTTGCTGGATACAGCCAAGGCCCAGGAGTCAGGTGCCTTGCTCAGGATCACAGTGAATCTGACATGGAGCTGGGAGCAGTCCCCAGAGTCCCAACCTAAAGTTCTACTGTACCCCGGTGCCCAGGCCCCGTCACATCTGTCACACTCAGTTATTCCACCCTCTTGCCCCCCGACCTCCAGTTGCCACTGCTTACCCGTCTCCATCTAAGTACACCTGGGTGTCACTCCAGAGAGGCAAGACCAGGCCCAGGGTGCAGCTGGGGGAGCTGGCAGGAGACAGAGGGAAAGCCATTGTCCCCCCTGTCCCTCACCTCTTTGCCCCTCCTTTCCTCTCCCTGCTCGAACCTGCTGTCAGGGAAATCCACACCCAGGAGGACGGTCTCATCCTGGCTTAGACCTTCTCCTTCTTCTGTAGAAACTACCAGCAGGTAGCGGAGCCGGGGAGGCCGGGCTGCCTCCAGCTGGGCTGCCTGGGAGAGATGAGGAGCCCAGGGTCAAAGTGGCCCCAAGGACCCTGCTCCCCACCTAGACACCCCAGGCCCAGAACAGCGCTGACACTGCTCCTTCCTCTCCCATCCCCCTTCTTCCCCGATGTAAAATCAGTGGGTAAGGAGGGACTGTGTGGAAAAAAGTGGGGAATGGGACTGACACAGGTTGCACATTTTTTGTTTCTGCTGAGGGAGGAGGTTGTTTTTGTTTTTGTTTTGAGACAGGGTCTCACTCTGTTGCCCAGGCTGGAGTACAGTGGCACCAGCACAGCTCACTGCAGCCCCAAACTCCAGGCTCACATGATCCTCCCGCTTCAGCCTCCCAAGTTGCTGGGACCTCAGGCCTATGTACCATACCTGGCTCATTTTTAAGTTTTTTTATTGAGATGAGGTCTCCCTATGTTTCTTGGGCTGGTCTTGAACTCCTGGGCTCAGGCAGTCCTCCCTTCTCAGCCTCCCAAAGTGCTGGGATTACAGGCATGAGCCACCATGCCCAGCAAGAAGGAGGTTTTTTGTTTTTGTTTTTTAAACCCTGTCACTTGCCATTGCTATCATTTCATTTGAGAAATGTTTATCACCAAAGAAATACTAAGGACAAAATCTCACAATAGGGGATGATATTTCTGTCGTAAATTCAGTTTTACAGAAGATTCACTGCATCCTGTTTGCCATGTCTTGCGGAGGACGGTGAGCTGTCTCCACAAGCATTTGAACACCAGTGCTCCGGCTCCACCTGGACTCCCTTCCTCCATGGGGCTGGAATCCTCCTCCCCTCTGCCCCGGTCCCTCCAGCACACCCACCCCCAGTGGGTGTCCAGCAAGCCTGCCTTGTGAACTGGTCCGTTTAGGGACAGCTCATGTCATCAGGAAAGTCTTCTACTGGTTGAGGAGAAACATACCTCTGGAATTCCCACCTCTTGGACCTAATTTGGCCCTATTGGCTCACACAGGACAAACCTCCCCTGTTCTTTCCCTTCCAGAGACCTGCAGCCATGACCTTACCCTGCCAAAACATCTCTGCCTGAAACAGCAGGGTTACTGCGGTATGGGTAACCCCAACACTCCCCAGGCTGCTCCCTGCCCTCACACCATTGCTCCCCAAGCACACACACACACAGGGCTCCATTCTGCCCTCAGGTGTGTCTCTTTGCCCCGCCCCCTGGAGCTCCAGATGGGCCCTCACCAGGCGGATGTCATCCTGCGGCCTCAGCAGCTGCACCATGAGGTGCAGGTGCCGCCTCTGCTCCTCCTGTTTCTGGGAACTCTGGGATCCTTGCCCGAAGTCTGTCTGGTCCCCGTGGGGCTCCTCCTCATTCGGGGGCTCCTCCGCTGGCTCAGGACTGGCCTCTGCTGCATCATCATTGTCCCCTCCATCCTGCAGCCCCAGGACAGCCCCTCGGAGCACCGCAAAGCTCTGCCTGGTAGGGCAGTGGGCAACTGTTATGGCCCCTCATCCCCCTTAGGGTAGGGGCTCTCAAAGTCTAGCATGCCTCACATTCACCTGCAGCCCTCGTCTGCAGGGATTCATGGGCACGGATTCATGGGCTCCCACGCGGTCGATAGGTCTGGAGTGGAGGCCTGAGCATCTGCATTTCTAACCCCTTGGCCCCTTGGCAATGCTGCCACCAAACTGAGAACCAGTTTTGGGGGCTTCCAAACTCTCAGCCCCTCTACTCTTGCTCACCTGCCAGGGGATGGGGGCTGCTCCCTTTCCCCTCCCACCTGTTTAACTCAGGGGCTGCTGGGAACTTGGTCGGGGACCCAGGAGTCCTCAGGCCCCTCATGCCCTCCTGCCGTTCGGCCCGTGGCCACCACCTGAGCCAAAGCCCAGGGCAGTGGGTGAGGAAGCCCCAGCTGACCAGGGGGACGGTAAAGGCAAAGGTCGCCCTACGGCGAGCCCACCAGCCGGCCCCACCGGAAACGCTGCCCCACAAATTTGGCAGCGGGCTTCGGCTGCGCGTCCTCCGGGGAGCTTTCTGTCCCTGCACCGGGAGTCCAGGACAGCCGTGGCCAGGCCCGGGGCAGACGGAAGTATCTGCGTGGGGGAGGCGGTGCTCACCTTCGCTGGAGTCGACTCCTTCGCTGGACCGCCCGGTCCTGCCGAGAGATCAGCCCCAGGGGAGGGTGAGGGCGGGGAGGGCTGTCCTCTCCCCTCTCTCAGGAATTCTGGGGTGGGGGGAGGCCAGAAAAGGCGCCAGATGCCAATCGTCTTCCCACCCCAGTCCATGCCCCACCGGGAGGCCCCGTGGAGCACTGGCCCAAGGCCAGGTTGGCTGGGTGGGCGCCGAGGGTGGCGGGCGGAGCGCTGAGATCGGGGCCTCAGCAGCCAGGGAGGCGCGCAGGGCTCTGGATTGTGCCCGGGCGCCAGTACCAGAGACCCTCGAGGCCCCCAGCGCCCTCCAGCCCCAGCCCCGCAGCCCCCTCCTCATGCCCCCGTTCGAGAGGAGCCCGCTGGCTGGCAGGACGCGCTCCCGAGTCCGGGCAGCAACTGCGTGGGCGGCACCACGGCCGGTCCACACTCACCCGGGGCCCCACGGGCGTGGAGGCGCCGCTGCCCGGGGGCGAACGGCTCACTGTGACCAGGGCCATGGGGCCAGGCCGGGGACACCTGGGCTGGCACCGGGCACGGCCCCCTCCCTGAACCCCGCGGACAGTCCTGGCCCTGCAGGACCAGGAAGGAGAGACGGCGCCACCCGGGCCTGGCACCTCCTCGGGGGCGGCCCTTAAAGGGACAGACACTCGCCCAGCCGGACCCGCGGAGCTTCTCAGGGCGGCCGGGCCCCGTCCCTCCCGTCTCCGCGGTTCGGCCCGCCCAGCCCCTGGGCACAGGTCGGGGGCGAGGCCGGGGACGGGCGCAGGTGCGGAGCCCGGAGACCCTGAGGGCAGAAGCTGGAGGCCGGGAGTTTGGTCTCCCTCCCAGGAAGCGCCAGGCCCGGCCCAGCGGGAGCACCTGAGCTCTTCTGGGCCTCCAGCGTCCTGTGCCCTGCAGAGGCGGGTCCTAGGGAGGCAGAGCGGAGGCGGGGGGTGGGGGACAGGTCTAGAGAGGATCAGGCACGGCGCGCCCTCGGCCAAGGGCCCCCACCCCAAACATTTCTCCCTGCTGGTCGGCCTGCTAGTTCCCACTCCACAGGAACCACTGGGAAACAGGCTTCCGGGGAAAACGGCCCGGGGTTTACAAATAACCCAGAAGCTCAAGAGGGGCTCTCAGGTCCACCTCGGAGGCAAGCAGGGCAGGACTTCCAACTACGCGGGGGAAGTGGCTTTCGCAATCCCACCCGTAGAGAACAAGCGGCAGTCACCGCCAGGGCCTGGGCTTGGCTGCAGGGGTCGGTGTGGGGGCTGTTCCCAGCTGGAGGTGAATGGGGCCTGGGGACCCTGCCTTTCCCTCCCCAACAGGCACGTGGGCCGGTTTCCAGAAGACCAGGCTGGGAGGCAGGACGAACTGGGTCCCCAGCAGGTAGGACAGGGCACAGGGGATCTGTCACAGGACGCCTGCTTGGTAAGGACATGTGACTCTCGCCAGCTCTGTTCAGCCCTGAGGGGCAGAGGGTGGGGGGTGGTCTCCTCATTTTACAACTGAAGAAACTGAGGCTCAGATAGGCTAAGGGGACCATGGCCAGGATTCAAACCCAGGTCTGAGGCCGCCACCCACAGTGTCTCTCCACAGCGCCCCACCTTCAGGGTCCCCACCACTCCAGCCCAGTGAGCAGAGCGCCCTGCTGCGACAGTCTCTTTATTTCCATCTGTCTCCCCTGCCCGACCATCCCTGGGGCTCCAGGCCCCAAGCCCAGCAGCAGAGAGTTTATAAATAAATAAATTACAAAAGCGGGCAGGGAGTGGCCTGGCCAGCCCTCCCGGGGCTGTGGCTCAGTGCTCGGTGAGTGACAGCCGCAGGATCCGCTGTAAGTCCTCCTCCTCCTGCTGCCCGCGCCGCTCCCGCTCCTCCTGCTCCCGTGAAGACAACTCCAGGGCCAGGCGAAGTTGCTCTTCAAAGCTGGGTGGGCCGGGGGCTGGGGGCGTCCTGGGAGGGGATCCTGGGCCCCTGGGCTCTGTGGACAGCCGCAGGCTTTCCTGGAGGGCCCTTCCAGGGAGGACAGGGGAGGGAAGAGCAGGAGAGTGAGCGCCAAGGCTGGGGCAGAAGCCGAGGGGATGGGGACCGGCTTTGGAGGACAAGGGCAAAGACAGGGTGGCAGGCAGAGGAGACAGGGCAGGGCCCTGCTTCCCCACCCCTCACACCACCTTTGGTGGCAGATAGTGCTGCTGACAGAGGGTGGCGTTGCAGAGGGCCTGGGGTCCTGGCACCTTCCTGCTATCCTCCTCCCCGCCAAGCCCGGGCTCGGGGGACAGGGACCCAGCCAGCTCCATGAGGGGCTCACCGCTCCAGCTGAAGCTGTTCCTCATAAACCGTGGCCTGGGGAGGAGGGCGGGCACCAGGCCGGGTGTTGGTCAGGGCTTCCCAGACGGTCACCTGCAGTCACCAGAGCCCATAGCTGTCACTTCTGCCCTGTGGCTGCAGAGGCCAGAGCCCACCCCCTGCGCAAGTCCCACCTGCTCCGCCTCGGTGCCCGCTTCAAGCAGGCTCTGCTGGATGGCGAACTGCAGGAGGTCGTCGTCCTCATCTCGGAGGGGCTCGCTGCGCTCCGTGCCCAGCACACTGTACCCCTCAGGCACCTCAAACACGGTGGGGTCCACCTCGCACGGGAAAGGGTTCCCTAGGCAGGCGGCAGAGGGGCCACGCTCAACCCGCAGGACTTGGTGACCAGAGAGCTGTGCAGGCCACCTCTTCCTCCCGTGGGGGTACCTGGCGCGGCGACAGCAGAGCTGGGGGCCGGCACCCACACCGAACTCAGGGGTTCATCACAGCCACACAGGTTGCTGAAGGTGATGCGGGCGTTGAGCACGTGGAAAAGGGGAATCTCTGTGAGGAGACAGCCACACCTGAGCCCTGGTGCACAGCCACCTGCACCTCCGGCCCCTGCAGCCTTCCGGGGACTGCGCTGAGGGGAGGGTGCCATGCCTGAGGTCCTCCCGCTGCCTGGGCCCAGCCTCTCACCAATCTTGACGGGGAAGCCAGGTGGAAGGCGCAGGGTGATGAAGTCGCGCAGCTTGGCAAAGTGAGCATTGCTGATGGCCATTAGGTCAATGATGGGTGTCACCTGGTCACCCAGGGAGAGCGGGTGCTCTTCACTCAGCCACAGTGTTGCCTTGAACCTGCCCAGCCGACCACAGGACATGCGTAAGGCACCGCTGGTGGCCCTTCCACTGAGGACTGCCCTCTGGTTTGTGGGCAGCTGCCTTTACCCACCTTCTGCCTGGCCTGGGGTGCCCTGCTCTGCTCAGATGCCACTGCCTGCCTCCCCTGGGAGCTGGTGTCCTGGCCACGTGGCCCAAGCTGCCCTCCTCCCCGGGCCCAGGCTGGGGCTCCTGAGGATTTCGCACCAGCTCATCTGGTCTGGACAAGGAGGCCAGGTGCCAGGCTGCGGGCTTCTCTCTGGGCCTGGCCCATCGCCCCATTCTCCTCCTCAGCCCAGAGCTGGCCTCACGTGTTGCCAAACTTTTGTGTCCAGCACACCCCAGGGCAAGACTGTCAGGGTTTGAATCCCAGCAACTGTGTGGTGGCTAAAAGAATCCTCCTGAGGTGGTGGTGAGAGTGCTAGGCTTGTGCAGGCACTGTGCCTGCTGTTACCACCTACACCTGCTCAGGGCTCCTCACGGGGCAAAAGCATAACTGTTCTGTTCCACCAAGGTGGACGCGCCACTCCCAGGCCATGTCGCTGGGGGCCCTTCCCACCGTGCCACGCTGGCCCCAGCAGGTACTCATGAAATTAAATAAAAAACCATACATGGGTGGCACCATCCATCCATCAAAGACAAGCTACTGGTCGTCTGTGCCAAGCCCTTTCTAAGGGCTGAGGACCATGGATAAGACATGACTCCTGCCTCCAGGAGTGGAGTCCAGAGAGAAGCCAGCTGAGGGAGTGGGCCCCTCACTACAACAGGCCCAGAGAGGGGTCTGCAAGAGCCCCCGTCCCGAGGCAAGTCCCCAGCCCGCTCTCAGACCTCACCTCTGTACTTTGCTGGACATTTCGATGGGGCGGCCAATGTTCCGTGACTCCAGGCTGAAGTTGGGGTCGAAGTACTCCTCAGGGGAGATGGCTGTGGGGTTGGTGGGGCTGGCTGCCTGCTGCACAGGGGCCTGCGTGGGTTCCAGGGCAGACTCAGCGATCAGGGCGATGAAGCGCGCCCTCCCGCCCAGGCTCAGCCCCCGCCGGCCCTGTCTCAGCCCATCCCTGGCTCACCCCGGTGTGGGAGGAGTGCTGCTGGGCCATCCCCAGGAAGGACTGGAACGGAGTCTTCCCCCCTACGGAGAAGGGGTGGGAGCCGGTGAGGGGGCCACTATGCCCGCACTGTCCCCACCCACCTCCACCCTGGGAGCCTCCTGTCTCGGGGAAGAGGGGGCAGACGGGAATGGGGAGGCCTCCCAGCTCATCCCGGGAAACTCTGGCCCCTGACCCCAGGCCAGGGTGGCCCCACCACATGGTGTGACTAGGCAGCAGGCAGGCGCACCTGGGTTTACCTTTGCTCCTCGACTTGTCCTGATCAGAGAGGTGCTCCGTGCGTGTGCGTGTCACCAGCTCCACGTTGGTGGCACTGTACACCTGGGGAGCAGGGGACACGGGGAGCTGGGGGCTCAGAGCCTGCTCCCCACACTCAGCCTCACCAGTGCAGAACCCAAGTCCTCCTGTCCCAGAGACAGATGAGATCTTGCTCCCCAAAATAGAGGAGATGGCAGGGTTTGAACCCTGGGAAGTCATCAACGAGGAGATGCAGCCCCAGGGTCAAGAGGAACACGCTCCTCATTTCATCTTGGTACCCTGGGTAGGGGCCCGTGATGTGGGTGAGCCCTATGTACTCCGCAAGGGATGGGCACTCAGGCCCGCTGAATTCCCACAAACGCTCAGGGTTTCCAGAGCCCAAGGGCTACTCTGGGATGGATGTGGAGAGGAGCTGAGTTCCTGGACCTCATCTCCTACCCCCAGCCCCCCACCACTAGCCTCTCCTGCCTTGGCCTCGTAGCCGCTAACAGTTTCCATCTTCTCAGACCGCCAGCCCCAGATACCACATTTGTTCCTGAAACAGACCAAACAGGAGCTGGTGAGGACCTGCACCCTCACATCCTGGTCAAAGCCTTTCTTTCCAAAGCCCCCTCCAATCAGCCTGCCTGGGGTGCCCAACTCTGAGGGTCCCTTCTCACTGTGAAACATGGAGGACCCCTGAAGAGGGTGCCTGGACAGCGGGGGACACTTGAGCATGGACTTGGGACTAGAAGAAACTGAGGAATTAGCATGAATCTTGTGAGGTATGATAGTGTCGGGGCTGGGTTTAAAAACATCCTTATCTTTTAGAATTGTGCAGAAGCATTTACTAGAAACATTAGGACATCTGGGATGAGCTTTGACATACTCTAGGAAAAATTTTAAAAAAAGGTAAGGAAGGACAGATTCAGTAAGATTGGCAAGATGTTGATAAATGTTGAAGCTGGGTGATGAGTAAGTACATTATCTCTTCTTTCATATATGCTTAAAATTTTCCATAATAAAAAGCTAAAATAAAAGTATGTCAGTTGGAGACTCCAGTACTCCACTTTCAATAATGGATAGAACAACTAGAAGATCAACGAAGAACCAGAAGATTAAGAACAATACTACAGCTAGACTTTATAAACAGGTCAGAACACTCTACCCAATAACAACCACACACACGCTTCTTACATGCACACGGAACACTCTTCAAGACCATATTAAGAAAACCGGCCGGGCGCGGTGGCTCAAGCCTGTAATCCCAGCACTTTGGGAGGCCGAGACGGGCAAATCACGAGGTCAGGAGATCGAGACCATCCTGGCTAACCCGGTGAAACTCCGTCTCTACTAAAAAATACAAAAAACTAGCCGGGCGAGGTGGTGGGCGCCTGTAGTCCCAGCTACTCGGGAGGCTGAGGCAGGAGAATGGCGTAAACCCGGGAGGTGGAGCTTGCAGTGAGCTGAGATCCAGCCACTGCACTCCAGCCTGGGCAACAGAGCGAGACTCCGTCTCAAAAAAAAAAAAAGAAAGAAGATCTCAAATCAATAACCTTAACCTAACCTTCCACGTTAAGACAATGGAAAAAGAGCAAACTAAACCAGAAAGAGCAGAAAGAAATAATAAATATTACAGTAAAGATTAACGAAATAGAGAATAGAAAAATAATAGAGAAAATTAATGAAACCAAAAGCTGGCTCTTTGAAAACATCAACAAAATTGACAAACCTTTAGCTAGGTTGACCACAGTGGGGAAAAAAAGAGAGAGAAGACTTGGCTGGGGGCGGTGGTTCACACCTGTAATCCCAGTGCTTTTGGAGGCCAAGGCAGGAGGATTGTTTGAAGCCAGGAGCTCAAAAGCAGCCTGGATGACATAGTGAGACCACATCTCTACAAAAAAAGAAAATTAGCTGGGCTCGGTGGTGCATGCCTGTAGTCCCAGCTACTTGGGAAGCTGAGGCTGAAGGATCACCTAAGCCCAGGAGTTCAAGGCTGCAGTAAGCTCTTATCATGCCACTGCACTTCAGCCTGGGTGACAGAGTAAGACTCTGTCTCAACAACAACAACAAAAAGACGAAAATTACATACCAGAATCAGAAATGAAAGAGAGGAGCAACAGAAATAAAAAGCATTATAAAAGGATATAATGAATAGCTGTACACCAACAAATTTTATAATTTAGATGAAATGGACAAATTCCTAGTGAGGCACAAGCCACCAAAACTAATTTGAGAATAAATAGATAATCTGAATAGACGGATAACAAGTCAAGAGACGGACTGGTAAACACAACAACAAAAAACTACACACACACACACACACACACACACACACACACACACACACACGCTCAGGCCCAAATGGCTTCACCACTGAATCCTACCAATCTTTTGAAGACGAATTAATACCAATTATTCGCAAACTATTCGATAAAATAGACAAAGACGTGACATTTCCCACTTCAGTTTATGAGGCATCACCCAGATACCAAAAGCAGACATATATCACAAGAAAACTACAGACCAATATTGCTTGTGAATATGGACACAAAATCCTCAACAAAATACGAGGCAACCAAATCTAGCAACATATGAAAAGAATTATACACCACAACCAAGTGGAACTTATCACAGGAATGCAAGGTTGGTTCAATATCCATAGGTCAATTGATGTAATGTATCAATAGAATTTTTTTAAAAATCACATGGTCATATCAATAAACACAGAAAAAGCATTTCACAAAATCCAACGTCCTTTTATGATAAAAAATACTCTAAAAACGAGGAATGGAAGGCAATTACCTTAACCTGATGAAGAGTATCTATCGAAAACTCACAACTAATATCATACTTAATGGTAAGACTGAATGCTTTTCCCCTAAGATCAGGAACAAGACAAGAATAAAAGATGTCTGCTCTAACCACTTTTCTTTTCTTTCTTATTTATTTATTTATTTATTTATTGTTTTAGATGGAGTCTTGCTCTGTCACCCAGGCTGGAGTGCAGTGGTGCAATCTGGGCTCACTGCAACCTCTGCCTCCTGCCTCCCGGGTTCAAGCAATTCTTGTGCCTCAGTCTCCCAAGCAGCTGGGACTATGGCACTCACCACCATGCCTGGCTAATTTTTTTTTGTTTTTGTATTTTTAGTAGAAATGATATTTCACCATGTTAGCCAGCCTGGTCTCAAACTCCTGACTTCAAGTGATCTGGCCGCCTCAGCCTCCCAAAGTTCTGGGATTACAGGCATGAGCCCCTACACCCAGCCTGCTCTAACCACTTTTTTTCTTTTTTTTTTTGACACAGAGTCTTGCTCTGTAACCCAGGTTGAAGTGCAGTGGTGCGATCTCGGCTCACTGCAAGCTCCGCCTCCCAGGTTCATGCTATTCTCCTGCCTCAGCCTCCTGAGTGGCTGGGACTACAGGTACTAATTTTTTGTATTTTTAGTAGAGACAGGGTTTCACCATGTTAGCCAGGATGGTCTTGATCTCCTGACCTCATGATCCACCCACCTTGGCCTCCCAAAGTGCTGGGATTACAGGCGTGAGCCACCATGCCTGGCCAAGAAAAATATTTGATTCATAATTGTATCAAAAAGAATAAAACACTTCGTGGCCGGGCGCGGTGGCTCACACCCGTAATCCCAGCGCTTTGGGAGGCTGAGGTAGGCAGATCACCTGAGGTCAGGAGTTCAAGATCAGCCTGGTCTGACACGGTGAAACCCTGTCTCTACTAAAAATGCAAAAATTAGCCGGGCGTGGTGGTGGGCACCTGTAATCCCAGCTACTTGGGAGGCTGAGGCAGGAGAATCGCTTGAACTCAGGAGGTGGAGGTTGCAGTGAGCCGAGATCATGCCACTGCACTCCAGCCTGGGCAATAGAGTGAGACTCCATCTCAAAAAAAAGAAACAATAAAAGAATAAAACACTTGGGAATAAATGTAATAAAAGAAGTGCAAAGCTTACACTCTGAAAACTATAAAATAATGTTGAAATAAATTAAAGAAGATCCAAATAAATGGAAAAACATCCCATGTTCATGGATTAGAAGACTTAACATTGTTTACATGGTACTATTCCCCAAACTGCTTTATAGATTCAGTGCAATCCCTATCAGAAGCCCATCTGACTGTAGAAATTGACAAGCTGAATCTAGAATTCATATATTCTGCCTACACTGGGTTGTGAGAAAAAAGAAAATAGAATTCATATAAAATGCAAGGGTCCCAAAATATTGACATAACCCTGAAAAAGCAAAACAAAGTAGGAAGACACACTTTCCAATTTCAAAACTTACTGCAAAGCAATAGTGATTAAGGTAGTATAATATTGGCATAAAGACAGACATGTAGACCAATGGAACTAACTTGGGAGCCAGAAAGTAACCCATTTATCTATGGTCAACTGATTTTCAACAAGGGTGACAAGACCATTCAGTGGGAAAAGCATAGTCTTTTCAATAAAGGGGGCTAGGACAACTGGATAGTCACATGGAAGAGAACCTTCCACTATACACAAAAATCAACTTAAAATGGCTCAAAGACCTAAGTGTAACAGCTAAAATTATAAAACTCTTACAACTCAATAACAAAAAGACAACCCAATTTTTAAAATGGGTAAAGGGACAGGTGTGGTGGCTCATGCCTGTAATACCAGCACTTTGGGGGGCAAGGTACGCAGATCGCTTGAGCCTAAGAGTTCAAGATCAATCTGTAGACCCTGTCTCTACAAATAACTAAACAAAATAATTAAATGATATAATAAAATAATTACAAATAATATTTAAAAATTAGCTGGGCATGGCGGCATGAACCTGTACTTCCAGCTACTTAGATCACTTGAGCCTGAGAGGTCGAGGTTGCAATGAGCCATGATCATGTCACTGCACTCCATCCTGGGTGAAAGGCCAGACCCCATCTCAAAATAAGTTAATTAAATTAAATAAAAAACGGGTAAAGGATCTGAATAGACATTTCTGCAAAGATATACAACTGACCAATAAACACAAGCACATGAAAAGATGCTCAACATCATTAGTCATCAAGGAAAGGAAAATCAAAATCACAGTGAGCTATCACTTCTCACCCACTAGGCTGGCTGGATTCCGAAAACAAATGAGTGAATAATAACAAGTGCTGATGAGGATGTGGAGAAACTGGAACCCTCACATGCTGCTGGTAGGAATGTAAACCAGTACAGCTCCTTTGGTAAACAGTCTGGCAGTTTCTCAATTAATGAGTTATCAATAGCCTGGCAATTCTACTCTTAGGTATATACCCAAGAGAAATGAAAACATATGAAAGAGAAATTAAAACATACATCTACACAAAAACTTGCACATGAATACTTAAGAGTGGCATTATTCATAATCACCAAATAATGCAAATAACCCAAATGTCTATTGATGGGCTAATCAATAAACAAGATATGGTATATTCATACAATGACCACAAAAAGGAATGAAGTAGTTACATGCTACAACTTGGATGAACCTTGAATATATTACACTAAGTGAAAGAAGCCAGACACAAAAGGCAACATACTGTAAAATTCCATTCATATGAGAACTCAGAATAGAGAATTCTACAGAAACAGAAAGTAGATTAGTGGTTGCTCAGGACTGGGAGAGGGGATGAGGAGTTTGGCGAAGAGTTAGCTCAAGGGTGGGGGGTTTCTTTGTGAGGTGATAAAAATGTTCTAAAATTGACTGTGGTGATGTACAAATCTGTGAATAAATATACTAAAAGTCATTGAACTGTATGCTTTAAATGGGTGATGTATATGGTATATGAGTTTGTATCTCAATAAAGCTTTTTTTTTTTTTAATGTTTCCATTGACTGTTAAGGCAAGAGGGGTCATATGTTGTCAGAGAAGCTCTTGCTGGAAGGGTCAGGTTCCTAGGCTACCCACAAAGGATCCTGCCCCCAACACAGCCACACCAATGACAAGCCAACATTGGTGCAAATAGCTGCCGTGAACCACAGCCTAAATCTTTGTCTTAATGGGAAAGCATATGAGGTCAGAAGTCAAGAAACTGGGGACATCTTGACCTGACCCCTCCCTACAAAGGTGGCCACAGGAGCCCAACTACCCCGGCAGTCTGAGTGAGACATGGGCTGCAGCAACCCGCCTGCCCCTGAGCAGCCCCTGGTGAGTGAGCCCAGAGGCCTGAACCAGGGTCTTCAAGGATCGCCCTGCCCTCATTAAGGGTGGCTCTTGCTGTCTGTCCCCATCCCACCCACCGTGTGCCAGGCCCCGACCGACCTCTCAAAGGCCACATTACGAGTGTCCAGGTGGGTGGAGACGATAGGAGAGGTGAGGCGGCTGGCCACATGCTCCTCGCTGGGCCGCATGGCGGCCAGCAGTGCTTCGGGCTCCTGCAGAGCGAGCCCCAGCGTCTCCGCATGCACCACCTGCCGGTCATGGTCCACCTCCATCACCAGGGCTCCTGCCTCTGCCGGCCGGCGGGGGTGGACAGAGGGGTGCAAATCAGAGCTAGATGCCAGCAGCGCAGAGAGGGCGATCATGTACTCTCAGCTGCCTGCTGCCAAGTGGGTCAGCCTTGGCCCCTGGATCCCCCTCCTTCCCCAACCTCAGCTTCCACATCTGGAAAGTGGAGAGAAAGGGCAGCACTGCCCTCCCCAGCCGCGGGAGAACCTGAGGGCCGAGATGCTGCAGTGAGTGTGTCCAGAGCTCACCCTGGCCCTTGAAGATGAAGCTCCTCCGGCCTCGCTGCCAGGTCATGTGCTCGAAGCCCAGGAGGCTGGTGTCTACTCGCAGGCTTTCACCCCGCTTCCACACGCGGTACACATCGCTCGGGCACATCTTGGACACAAGGGGCACTGTAGGGTGCACAGGGGTCACTGGGGGTCTTCCCAAAAGCCCCACCCCAAATCCCTGGGAGCCCAGAGGTCCCCACTCACCCCAGCTGGTGAACTCCCACTTCATCTCCACGTAGAAATCGGGGGCCTAAGAGAAACCAGAGCTGCTCGTCAGGGTCCTGCCTGCTGCTGTCTCCAGCAGGCCCAGAAGCCCCTTGTCCACAGCCAGCCCAGCCCTTCTTTTTTTTTTTTTTTTTTGAGACTTGCTCTGTCACCCAGGCTGGAGTGCAGTGGTGCAATTTCAGCTCGCTGCAACCTCTGCCTCCCTGGGCTCAGGTGATTCTCCCACCTCAGACTCCTGAGTAGCTGGGACCACAGGTGTGTGCCACCACTCCCAGCTAATTTTTGTATTTTTTGTAGAGACGGGGTTTCGCCATGTTGCCTAGGCTGGTCTTGAACTCCTGGGCTCAAGTGATCCTCCCACTTTGGCCTCCCAAAGTGCTGGGATTACAGGCGTGAGCCACAACACTTGGCCCTTCATCAAGTCTTGATGCACTGCTATGGCTCCACTACGCCCAACCACTCTGCCCAAGAGAGGGTGGGCCAAGTGGGGCCCTACAATGGTCTTCGGGCAATGAGGCTGTAAGCACCTGGAAGTGGAGGGCCAGCCCCAACCTGGCCATGAGCCTGTGCAGGGCACTGGGGAGCCTTTGCTTCCACTGGGTCTCAGAGTCCTACTCTGTAAAGGGGGCACAGTGGCTCCCTCTGAGCCTGCTCCTCGGGTAGGGGGTATGAGGTAGTATGCTCTGCCAGCCAGGCCCCTCTGCGTGCTTCCAGAAGGGTGCATAGTAGCAGGTATTCCAGGGGCTCAGGCCATAATCCACGGAGTCAGTCTGAAGTCCCCGCTCCAGGTAATCTGCATTCTTCAGGAGGCCCACAGCCGACAAGGCTTCTTTTCCAAAGGGCCCAGTGTCTCCCACATGAGCCTGGCCGTCTTTCTTTCCTACGTGACCCTGAGCTGGGGTCAAGATAGACCTCCTCGCTGGTGGCAGGAGGCACACTGCACAAACTGGGTGTCTTTCCAAGGCAAGGCCTGGCACAGTAACCAGGTGATGCCCTGCCATGGTACCCTACCTCCATAATTGTGCCCTGCTGTACCTGGCGAAGTTTGTTGAGCAGTTCCGGAATGCCCGCCAGCCTCTGTGTAGCCCTCTGGTAGTCCCGATACTGGAGCACCAGCTGCACCATCTCAGGGTCTCCAGTGCTGACTGCCTCCTGCAGGACTGCGGGCACCAGGCTGCTGAGGGGAGCCCTCCAGATGACCCCAGGCCTGGCTGCTCACTGCCCCCCGCCTGCCAGCCTCAGGGGGAGCCCCTGTCCTCTGCAGTACCTGCCCAGCCCTGGCGGTTCTCTTTGCCCACGTTGGCATTGTGTCGAAGGAGCACTCTCACAGACTCCAGGTTTCCCAGAGACACGGCCAGCTCCAGCGGGGTCCGCCCGCGGGGGTCCTCCTGTTCAATGTCGTGCTGGGGGAGACGGGACACTCAAAAAGGGCAGGAGAGAAGAGGGCAAGGCAGGGAAGCTGCCAGGGCGAGCAGAGTTGGGAATCGCTGTGGGAAACAAGGACGGCAGACTGACCAGGGAGATGGCAGAGAGTGGCCTGGCAGGGGAGAGGAGAGGGCAGGAGGGAGGGCAGGGGCAGAGCCGGGGGTCTGGCGGCGGGGCCTGGTCAGGCAGAGGTGTAAGATGTCAGGAGTTTGTCGGAGCCTGGGGACGAGGACCAGGGTTCTTGTTCTCAGCCTGGCTTAGAGGGGATGCGGAAGCGAGTTCGGGCGAGCAGGGCAAGGCCCAGCGCAGGATAGACGAGGCCAGAGGCTCCAGCGCGAGGGGCCGGTGATCTGGGCTTGGGATTGTGCAGGGGAGGAAGGCCCAGGATGTCGCTGCGGAGCTGAGCAGGGGCGGGCGGCCTCCAGGACGGAGGCTACAGCCTTGGGTGGGGGACCCGGGGGACGGGCCGGGT
>NW_012103143.1:1332608-1354704 GCF_000951045.1 Mandrillus leucophaeus | reverse complement strand
GTCCTACTACAGCCGTGATACCTGCGTTTCCCCCGCGGATCCCCTCGCTCGCCCCGGTCTTCCTACCCCAGGTCCCGCGGTCACCGACTCTGCCGGGGGGTGCGGGTGAAGTGGGAAGCCCCGGCTCCCCTCGCATCACCGAGCACCTATCCTGGAGACGAGCAACTAGCAGACGCCACTAAGTGCTCGCCGGCTGAGTGGGAAGCACCTTCCCCTGGCACCTGGCCGGTGTCTGCAGGCCTAGCGATGTGGGGAGGCGGCCCCCGGGGCCCTGAAGTCAGGGATAGGAGTTCGGGGAGAGAGGGGCGCAGGCCCAGGCAGCGGCAGAGCCGTCCCGGCGGAGGACCGCCCGCGGCGAACGGCTGCCTTCGCCTGCCGCACGAGTCCCTTTTGCAGAGGCTGCACTTGGCTGCCAGCGTCAGGAGAGGAAGACGAGTTTCGAAATCAGGGCCGGCCCCTCCACCCACACCGGAACTAGGGTGCAGGCCTCCGTCAGCTCAGTTCCGGCCCTTGATTACTGGAGGCCCAGCCTGGGGTCTTGGGCCCTGGTTTTGTTAGGTGGCCAAGGCTGACCCTCTGCTCTCCGTTTCCCTACGTGGAACATGGCAGGATAGCTTGATTGAGGAGGGCCAGCTAGCTTGAGCGTTACCTCCTGCTGTAGGGCGTCCTCAGTTCTGAGACTCTGGGCTGGAAGGCCTGATTGCCATTTTTACCCCGCCTTCTCCATGTAATCACACGGCACCTGTGCCATGTGGGATCACTTTGCCACCCCACGCTATAGTGTCATCCATGAGGTCCTGGGGTTGATAGCAGCCCGAAGGCTTCTGAATGTCCAGAGCTGTCAGATCAGCTCACCTGCTCACCACTGCTGCAACCCTCCCTGGCCACCACTTTTCTCAAAGAGGCCGTCCCTTCCCTGAGCCCTCCCCAAACTCAACCCGACAGGACTTTCTTGGTTCCAGCCTCTCCTGATTTCTGCCATCTTGAACACAGCTTTCCACTGGCCCTTAATTCCATGACAGTGCCTTCTCAACCCTCTTCCACGGCCTTTTGTCTCTCCCTGACCCCACGTCCCTGGAAGAGAGCCTGTCCATTCCCATTGTCACCCTGATGCCATCCCCAAGTCCACTTACTTTCAGCTTACTCCAGGACATCTCTGTGCCCAGGGGTCCCATGCTATCCCATCAGTGTGTCTGAAGCCAACCCAACCACACCTACCCTTTCCCAGACTCCTGCCTTGCTCAGCCTCAAGTCCAGCCTGTTTCTGCTGGACCACATTCTTCCCATTTGCCCTCTTTTCATCTCCTCCTCTCCCACTGCAGCGGTTTGTCTCCCTGCCTCCTGTCCTTCGCCTCCCTCCCCACATCCTGCACTCAGTAACCAAGCAGTCACTTTAGAGCCAGCTCTCACTACCCTCAGCCCTGTTCAGCGCCTTCAAGGGCTCCCTGAGCACGGCCGGTCTGGACTCCATGTCGTTTGTATCTTCATTCTACAGTCCCCAAGCGCACACCTGGCTCTGGAATAGGTTAAGCCAGGCATTCAGGGCCTCCAGGCATGGCTCCTTCCCATAGTCCTCCGGCCAGCCTGGGCCACTCATGAGTGCCTGGCTCTTCCCTGCCTCAGAAATGTCCTCCTTCCTTCCCACACCAATGCTGGAGGCCTGGCTCAAAAGCCACTGCCCCTGACTCTTTTGTATTCAGCCCAGAGTACCCTGCCCAGCTGCCTGCCTCCCTTCTTTGCCTGGCATGCTGTGCTTTGGCCATGGGCCCCAGCCATGCCCAGCAAAGCCCTGTGTGGAGTGGGCAACACCACCCATCTGTGTAGTCACCCCGGGGGCCCGCAGGGTAGGGACGTGGGGAAAGGGAAGTTGACCAGAAGCCTCTGGGTAGAGGAGAGGCCTAGTGCTGGGGTTCCCCTCAGGCCTCAGGGACCCCTACTAGGGCTGTGCAGTGAGAACAGAGAGGAGGCTGAAGCCAGAGATGGCCAAGGGCCTGCGGCGCGATCTAGAGAGCAGACATGCCTTGTGACTGTTTCTGGGGAGGGGCGTCAGCTTGGAGCCTGCTGTGCAGGCGTGTTCTGTGGGCCTGAGAAGGTCGCAGTCAGCCCAGACGCTGCACCAGATGTAACGCTGCTGGCACCTCCTCCTACAGTCAGCCCAGACACTGCACCAGATGTAACGCTGCTGGCACCTCCTCCTACTTACCTGGTAAGTGGCAGAAGCTGCTCTCTCCTCCCTGAGAAAAGGTGAGGAATGGGCACTGGACAGCCACTAGGCGGGAGGACTGCCAGCTGGGAAGGGCAGGAGGGGGAGTGGGACTCACTGCCTCACCCCACCGGGAAGATGGCCTGGGCCCCAGCAGGCCACCCTGGAAGCCGTGGTGGTGGAGGAGACCTGGTACCACCGAGACCCTCCCCCTCGGGCCCCAGCCCAGCAGAGGCTGAAAAGCAGTCACCAGGTACAAAGAGTCTGAGACAGCCGAATCAGGCACCATTTTTTATAAAAACGCATAGTCTCATTTTTCACTCTTTAAAATCACATTCAAAAATCGGCAAAGAAACGCCCCGGGGAATGAGTAGACGGGAGGGGAGGGTGCGCCAACCCAGCCCCGGGGGGGAGAAGGCGCGACACCACACAGGCAGCGTGACTGGCACGAGGGGGCATGCGGTGGGCGAGGCGGCGCCCCAAGGTGGCGGCACTGACAGGACGTGGGCTGTGGGGTTGGCCAGCCTGGGCAAGGGTACACTGATGGGCCGGGGTGGGGAGCACACTGACAGGCCCCAGCCAGCCTCCTTGATGTGCTGCCCGCCCACCTGGCCGGCCCCGTCCTGGGCAGAAGGGGTCGCACCCGCCCCAGCATCGGGGAGACCTCAGGCCAGGCGAGGCCAGTATGGCCCAACCCACAGTAGCCTTGCTGTGGTCCCTGAGCCCAGGTGCTGGGGGTTGGGGCAAGAGGGGACAGAAGGGAGGGTAGCAGCACCTGCCGCCAATGCCACCCTCTCAGCCGAGCCCTGCAGTGTCAGGGAAGTGGGAGTGGAGGCAGCCAGTGACACCGAGGCTTTTCCTGAATAAGGGCACAGGAGCCCGAGTCACTGTGGGAGGCCTTGGGGACCAGGGAGACAACAGGCCCCTCCTCTCACCAACGCTGTGGGGCAGGACAGTGCAGGGCCTGCCCCTCTGCAGCAGGAGGGGTGCAGTGGGAAAATTCAGTCGGATCCCTGTGCTGCGCCCGCCCCAGTGAGGGAGGCTGGGCCACTCAGCAGTGCCCGTGGGCACAGAGTGCAGCCCACAGAGCCCAGGGTGGCACAGCTTGGTGTGGCATCATCCCTCAGGGAAGGGGCGAGAGGGCTGTGCTCTTCTCCCACAGGAAGACACTGGGAGTGGGCAGCCCCTGGGGTCAGGACGGTGGGTGCCGGGCAGCGGCTGGGTTGGTGCAGCAGGAGCTGAGGCAAGCAGGCCCCTCCCGGGGGAGCTGGGCCAGGCTGGGGCCACAGGAAATCACAATAATTACAAAATAAAACCTTTTCCGCTTGGCGGGAAAACAAATAATAAAAATTCGACAAAATAAATTAGAGGTTTATAAAAGGCGGGCGGGCGGGTCAGAGGCCGTTGGCACTGCCGCGCTGGACCAGCGGCACCTTGCTCAGCTCCACCACGGGCGAGCGCGGCTTGTTCTTCATCTTGGGCACCCGCTGCACCAGCTGCTGGGCCTCGCGGTAGGCGTCACGCAGCTCCTTCTTCCACTGCACCAGTTCAGGGTCGCTCTACACATGCCAAGCCCAGCTCTGTTAGCTGGGGCTCTCCCCAGCCTGCCTGGCCTGGCCCCTCGGCCCTCCCACCCCCAGCCCAGCCCCCACTCACGTCGCACTGCAAAACGAACTGTTTCCCACCGCGGATCTTGAGGAGCAGGCACTTGCGCTCCTTGATCTGCGTCTCCTCCACGGACTGGATCTCCTCCATGGTCAGCAGGCTCTGCTGCAGGGCCAGGGATGGGTGGTGCGGGTAAGAGCCGGGCTGGCCGGCCACCTGGAAGCCCAGCTCCCAGACCCCCGCACGGGCTCCTTACCGGGGCCTCGCCCTCGCCCCGCCACTCCAGGCGGTTAGGGAACAGGTAGAAGTACCGCCGCTGCCACTGGGTCAGGAAGGGGTTGCCCATCTTGGACATGTAGCCGTGCATGATGCAGTCCTTGCCCAGGGCGTAGTCTGAGGTGAGAGACAGAGGAGACTCAGCCGGCCCCACCTGGGTTTCTTTTTTGTTGTTTTCAGACAGGGTCTCCACTCTGTTGCCCAGGCTGGAGGGCTGTGGCAAAATCTTGGCTCACTGCAACCTCCACCTCCCAGGTTCAAGCGATCCTCCCGCCTCAGCCTCCCGGGTAGCTGGGAGTACAGGCGCGTGCCACCATGCCCGGCTAATTTTTTTGGTATTTTTTGGTAGAGACAGGGTTTCACCATGTTGGCCAGGCTGGTCTCAAACTCCTGACCTCAAGTGATCTGCGCTCCTTGGCCTCCCAAAGTGCTGGGATTACAGGCGTGAGCCACCACGCCTGGCTCCAGCCTGAGTTTCAATCCCAGAGCCGCCACTTTCTGGCTGTGATCCAGGGCGAGTTCCTTAAACCCGAGCCAGCTGCTCACTTCTAAGCAGGCAGGGGCCTGGTGCCGCAGCAGCCGGCGACCCTCACCTTCCTCATGGCCCAGCTGCTTGTTCTTGGCTTTCTTGCGAGCCTCCAGCCGGTCTGTCTCGGCGTTGATGGTGTCGAAGACAGTCTCGGCCACCTCCTGCTGCCACCGCTCCGAGATGGTGAGGGGGAAGTTGCGGTAGAGCTCCTGATCACTGTCCAGTAACTTTACCAGGTGGATGGGGCAGGGGCACATGAATGGACAGAGATGCCGGAATACCATCAGCCACAGGCTGCCCAGACCCAGGGCCCTGGGTAGGGATGGTCAGTGCAACTGCCACCCCCAGGGAAGTTGGCTGAGGAGGAGCTGAGGCCTACAAGCTGGCAGGGCTGGCACAGGGTCTCACGGGTGATAAGAAGGGACAGGGATCCTCCCCCAGGCCAGGATCAGAGCCCAGGTACAAGAGGCCAGGCAAGGCCCAGTACCTTGATTCCTTTTGTGTCCTCCTCATCAAAGGAGCCAATGTCGAAGGCGTCAGCCGCGTTCACCTCCCCTCGTGGGGGGATCAGCGGGGGAGGGTACTGCAGCAGAACAGGGCATTAGCTCGGGGGTGGGACTGCAGAGCACCCCCAGTCCCTGTCGCAGACTGTTACCTTCTGCAAGAAGACCATCTGCCAGTCCAGGGAGCGGAAAAAGGGGCTCTCTTTCACCTCCTGAGCCCTGCGGGGAGAGGCCAGTCATCTGGGCTCAGCCCCACCCTGAGCCCTGGGCTTAACTCCTGGTTGAGCCACTTTCTGGCTCTGTGAACTTGGGCAAGTTCCTTAAGCTTGAGCTGTTTCCTCATCTCTCAAATGGGAGAACAGAAGTTCCTACATCATAGGGTTGTGGGTTTTAACATTGGTAAATTTTGCAACCCTATGCCCAGTGCTTAATAAATGTTCAATAAACATAAAAAGCTGCTATTATCATTGTCTGTGACAAGGGCCCCTCTGGAAGCCAGTTACCAGCTGGTTCCAGCAGCTCCAACCCCCAGGGCAGCCCCTCCACCCTGAGAACATTGGACAGGGCTGGCCATGCCCCAACTTGTGAGCTCCTCCAAGGAGGCTGCGACCTTGGAGGGGGTTCTAGGTGATGGGACACAGCCCTTGTCCTCATGGGGGCACAGCCGGCAGCATGCCCAAAGCGCCAGGGCACTCACCCTCGGCCCAGGCAGCCCAGTCTCCGGTTGACGTCTCTCTGCAGCAACCCCTCTAGCAGGGAGCGGAGTTCAGGGGAGAAGGAGTCGGGCAGCTCCACAGCCTTTAGAGAGGAGTGGGACATTAGCAGGGGCTTAGGAAGAGCCCTCGACCCCATCCCAGCTCAGGGGAGAGAGGGGTCCAAGCCCCCAGCAGAGGGACAGATGGGGCGCAGCTTCCATCTGTCAGGTGCTCCAACAGCACGGGGAGGACAAGAGCCTAGGGGCAGGAGGTCTGCCTCGGAGGCCAGAGTAGGGGTCAGTGGCCGAGATCTCTGCTGGCTGGTGGGAAGCAAGAGTCATGCCCTGGCACTCACAGGAGCTCCCCCACCCACCCCCTCCGCAGCCCTGCGCTGAGACCCGCACCCACCATCGTCAGCGTCATGCGGTCGATCTCATGCTTGTCTTTGGTCTTGTGCTGCCGGAAGGGGCTATGCCTGGGCAAGAGAGGCCAAAAACAACGTCAAAGGGCAGGAATGGGGAAAGGGAGGCAGGCAGCATGAATGAGCTGTGACCAAAGTCAAGCACGGTGCCACCCTTAACACCAAGGCAGCTATGGGCTCCCCTCCTCTGGCATCCCACCTGGATTGGGGAGGAACTTCTCTTAGCCCCGACCCACCTGCCCACCTGGGACGGGCCACTCACCCCCGCAGCAACTTGAAGAGCATGCACCCCAGAGAGAACCAGTCGGCACTGCTGTCATAGGCTACGCCCTTCTGCAGGACCTCCGGAGCCATGTACCCGTGGGTGCCCCTGTGGGAGCAAGGGGGCCATGAGCGGGAGTGGTGAGGGGTGGGGGGGGAGAGGGTGGGGGGCACTCACACGCTGGCATGGGGCTTCTTCTTGGAGAAGTCGCAGGCCAGGCCCAGGTCTGAGATCCGCACGTGGCCATGCTCGTCCAGAAGGATGTTGGCCGGCTGTGGAGGAAGCCCAGTGAGCTGCCCAGGGCACTCAGGATGGGGCCCGGCCAGGCAAGATGCCAGCTGGGGCACTGCTTCACTGGAGAGGACGATGGCTCCCCAAGGAAAGGGCAAAGGTGGGGTCCTCTCTCTTGTCCCCAGCCACAACCTGGACCCAGAGAGTGGCTCGGTGGGAAGGGCAGGGGCGGAGATGGGAAGACAAGGGGCGGCCATGTCCCAGGAGCCTCACTCCTCTGGGCCTGGTGGCCGGGATGCTGAGAGGAAGGAGAGGACAGCTACGGAGGCCCAGCCTAGGGACAGCAAGGCGCTCACCTTCAGGTCCCGGTAGACCACGAAGCGGTTGTGCATGTGCTCCAGGCCCAGGATGATCTCGGCCGCATAGAAGCGCATGTCAGCCTCTGAGAAGACCCCGTGCTGGGACAGGTGGTAGTGCAGGTCCCCACCTGAGGGAGGCAGCCCCACAGGCAGCATTCAGCATCTTGCTCCAGCCTGCCGTGCCTGGGCCCAGACCACCCTGGGGCAGGGCCAGCACTCACCATTCATGAGGTCCAGGATGAAGCTGAGCTTGTCTGGTGTGTGGAACGCGTACGACATGCAGACGATGAATGGGCAGTCCTGGGAGGGGAGAAATGAGGGGAGGGGCAGTCAGCAGGGGTGCCCAGGGTTCCAGAGCCTCAGCGGCAGCCCAGCCCACCCCACTCACCCCGGTGCTGACGAGTGAGAGCATGATGCGCTCGTTCAGGGCCAGGGTCTCCCCCTGCTTCATCTTGATGCGCTTTTTGTCCAGGCACTTCATGGCGTACCTGCAGAGCAGAGGTCGGCAATCAACACCTGGGAGCAGGGGCCCAGGGCTGCCTCTGGGGGCGCTTGAGGGAAAGACTAGACCCAGGACCAGCCTGTGACACAAATAAGAGACAGGGAGGGCTGGGGCCAGAGGAGCCTGCAGGGGTAACAGCATGGCAAGACATGGGGCAGCAGGTAGCCCTGTGAAGAACCCAGCCCATCAGGGCCCCCAGGAGCCCGGCTCCCCCAGACATTCCCCCACGCCGAGCAGGGTGCTCACATCTTGCCTGTGTCGGCCTTCCGGCACCCATAGACCTCGCCGAAGCCCCCGCGCCCGATGATGCGATGCACGCTGAAGTCATTCATGGTCAGCTGAGGGGCAGTGACAGCTGCGGTCACCACAGGCTGCCTTGGCCCAGTCCTGGGGCAGAGGCACCTGGGCAGCAGGGGCTGGCCCCACGCCAGGGTCCTCATACCCATGTCCTGGCCATCCTCGCCACACACTTACCTGCTCCAGCCTCCCCATGCCAGGATCCCGGCCCTGACCCCCACAGCCACGGCCCTGGGGGCTAAAGGACAGATACCCCCTGACCTCCCCACTCCCAGCCAAGCCTCAGGCCCAGCTCCCGAGAGAGGAGCAGCAGGGTGCACAGCTTTCCATGCCCACCCAGGCCCACTCACGTGGATGTTGAGCTCCACATTCTTCCACTGGCAAAACCGTGTGAACTTATCGCTGGAAGAGAAGAATCTGGGCTCAGGGGCCACTCAGAATGTGGGAAGGATGATGCTGTTGTGAGCCTGTCCCACCCAGCAGCCACTCCCTGGGGTCCCGTGTGGGTAGATGTGGAAACATCACGAGCTTTAATGTCCTCTTCCAGGAATGATATGTTGAGGGCCTGCCCACCCACAGTGCCAGCCAGGGCTGCTTGGGTACCCAGCAC
Organism: Mandrillus leucophaeus; assembly: GCF_000951045.1. Classification (NCBI taxonomy): domain Eukaryota; kingdom Metazoa; phylum Chordata; class Mammalia; order Primates; family Cercopithecidae; genus Mandrillus; species Mandrillus leucophaeus. The sequence continues at coordinate 1,346,211 of NW_012103143.1, read as the reverse complement.
GGCCCTCGGCCACCTGGCTGTGACTTCCTGCTGGAATCAGATCCACACAGAGACGAGGTCTTCCAGTTTAACCCAGACCTTCTGCTACCATATCCTTGACAAGTGCGTGTCCCATCCCTGCTTGTATACCTTCAGTGACACAGAGCTCACTCCATGGCTGGGCAGCAGTGACCCTAAAAAAGCTGCTCCCTAAAGCTAGCTGAAATCTGCCTACAATTCCCACCCACCGCACCAACTCTGGCTGTGAGGGTCACGGGGGCTGTGTGCTCTCCTGGGCCCACCCCTACCACGACCCTGATGCTTCTCAGCCCGGGTGGGCCAGCAAGGTGCTATACAGCCCATGGGAAAGAGGCACAGGTGGCGCGGCTCTCCTAGGTCCCTGGAGCTCCCTGGAGCTAGGAGACTGCCTGGGATGGGCTTTGAGCTGCCTGGTGCTGAGGATGGCAGCATGGGAGAAGATGACCTGCAGCCTGTCTGACCTCTCAAGGAGTCCTTGCAAGGGGGCCACTGACGGGCCAGCCACCTGCCTGCTCAGGGCCTAATGAAGGCTGGCTTCTGCCCTCCACACCAGCCACACCCTTTTGAGAGCGGCCTCTCCCTCCCCATTCCTCTCCCTCCCCATTCCTCTCCTACACTGCCCCGCTCTCACCTCTCGATGAATTTCTGGAACACGTCCCCACGGAGGTTCTGACAAATCTCTTCAATGTATGGCTAAGGGAGGAAGCTGGAAGTTGGTGACTGAGCCCCGAGAGACCATGGCTGCCCAGGCCCCACCCCTAGCTGACCAGGCTCGCTGACCCGGGGCTGTCCAAGGTGACTTCGCCTGGGCAGGGATTGGGAGGCACACACCTGGAAGAGATCTGGAGGCACCTGCTTCTTCCCCAGGTGGCCTTGGACATGCTCAGTGGCACTCTTGGAGAAGGGCTGGGGAAGACAGAGGTGGCCATGAATTCTCTGCAGGGTCCTCTTTTCCCCTCCCAATCTGCAGGTGACTCTGGGCCAGCACACGGGGCCAGCCGAGGACACTCACGTGCGAGCAGGCCAGCAGCTCCTTCATGATGTATGAGTCGAAGATCTCCCGGCTACGCGCCACACGCTCCTCCTCTGTCTCCAGCTTCTCATACTTCTTGATCTGGAGGACAGGACTCCTGCAGGTCATCTATAGCCCAGCAGGGAATGGGGGTGCCCACACCAGGTGGCTTGTGGATTCCACAAAGCTGCCCCAACCTCCTTCCCTTTCTCTGGGCAGAGCAGGGCCCGGGCCTCTGGGCCTCACCTCCTCGTAGAACTCCACCAAGGGCCTGGCCTCCTCCAGGTGGTTCAGGCAGAAGTCTCGGAAGAGCAGGTACCCTGAAGGCAACAGTGTAAGGTCACACAGCCATGCCTCCGAGGCCTTCCCATCATTGCGGATGGTGTGAGTTGAGCTCCCTGGGCAGAACTGGCTATGGAGATGGCAAAGGTGGTCTCGGCCCCAGGCAAGGGGTGGGCCAGGCAGCCACTAAGGCTGCTGCCAACTTGAAGACACCTGGATTCTGGGTCAGGGCCCCTATGTTTCTACCCTCTTCCTGAAATCTGTTTCCCCAGGTGGCAGCTGGACGGCGATGGGTGAGGCAGAGGAGAGGTGTTAGCTCTGGCATCAGGGAGCCCTGGCTTGGCACCTGGGCCCCCACTCACTGCAGCCCAGGACCCTGTGCCTGCTCTGTGAGGCCGATACCCCGCACCGGGGCGGGCTGTGCAGGTGCAACACGATCCAGTCTGGGGGCCCTGGGATGCTGTGGCCACCGGGGCCAGTTCAGCCTGCAGCATGGGGGGAGGTTAGCAGGGGGCTCTGAGAGGCCACACTACTCCTCTGGACCCTGCCCCACTGCATTGTCTGGCTTATGTGCACAGTGGCCTGAGAAACAGGCAGGAAGGATGGGTCCAGTTGGAGAAACTAGGGCTCAAGGAGCTGGTCAGACACACTGCCTGTGGCAGAGGCTCAAGCGGAACCCAGGACTACTCTACCAAGTGGCAAGTCCCTGGGAAAGAGGTTGGGGGCTGGGGCCTCAGGGCAGGGGGCATGGAAGGGGTATGGGCCACAGGGAACTGGAAAGGCAAGGTGGGCTGTGGGAGGGGCTCTCAGGGGACCCCAGATAGAGTGCCCTCATGCCTGAGTAAGGGGCCTGGGCCTGGGCCCGGGCCCAGGGACCTGGCCCCCGAGCACTACCCGGGGACAGAGGCCCTTCTCAGGCCTCCAGTCTGACACGGGTGAGCTGGCTCAAGCTGGCAGCCTCCCATGCCTTCGGGGACACCGCATGGGCACCTGAGTCAGAGCTGCGGCCATCACTTCAGTCCTCACTGCCTGGCCTTTAGTGCAGGGCTTTTGAGGAATGGGGACCAGGCTTCACAGTGGGCACAGTGCTCTCATCTGACTGTGACAGGCCTGTGCAGTGGGACTCATGAGTCCCACCTCCCAGGTGAGGACACCAGCAGACTCAGAGAGGTGAAGCAACTTGCCCGAGGGCACATGGCACAGGCCTGGGACCCAAACTTTGTGCTTCCTGACACACCGACTCCCCCAGGCTGACGTCCAATGCCTGATCCCATCAGGCCAGGATGCCCCCTGTCCAGAGCTGAGCTCCTATTCTCAGGAAGGCCAAATCAGAGCCATGTGGGGCTGGAGCCTGTTTCCCGAGACCTGCCCCAAGCCTGCCCTCCAGGCCAGGTCCACAGGGTGGGCCGCATGAAACTTCTGACAGCAGGCATCAGACACCAGCTGGAGGAGGAATGGAGGGCCAGCGCCAGGCAGGTTGCTTACAAAGAGGGCCCATGGGGTGGGGCGGGGCCAACCACAGCTCGGCAGGCGCCACAGGAAGGGCCCCGCCTCTTCCTGTCAGTTCTACCAACGGCCCAGAGCAGCTGCGGCCGCGCCAAGGGGAAGCTGCAACTCTCAAAAACAAAAACCCCAAAGGAGGAACTTCCCTGGCGGCCCTGGAAGACTCTGGGCCCCTACCCCCACCACGGGGCTCCCTGGGCCGATGGGCAGGGGCTAGGAGGCACGCAGGGTCACAGAGACTTGGAGCAAACCCTGGGGTCTCGCTGGCTGCTCCACCCTGAGTAGATGGGAGGCCAAATCTCCAGAGAGTGGGGAGCACGGCTGGGCTGACTGGGGTAGGGGCAAGAAGTGAAGCCTGGTGGCTGGCAGAGCCACTGCCATACTCACCCAGCTTCTGGGAAAAGATCTTCTCAAAGGTCACCTCGCCCCGGTCCTCCAGGTACTTCTGCATGACACTGCGGATGCTGTAGGACAGGGGAGTGCAGTAAGCAGAAGCTCCCAGAGCCTGTCGGGGCTGCAGGCCCAGAACTGTGAGCGGAGGGCACTGCTGGTGGTGTCGCCACTCCCTCCAGGAAGGAGGCCACCATGTCGGGCATACTCACTCACCCCAGCCACAGGTCAAACCAGACGGCTTCCAGGAAGCCTTTCCCTGCACTGCCCCCGCCAGGTTGTGTCCCAAAGGCCAGGGTGGCCGGCAGGTGGCCCCCTGCTTAGAGGCCCACTGCCTGTGGGGTTTGGTCCCAGTGCTGCAACCGGCTGTCTTTGGGCACTTGGCCAAGTCACAAAAGCCAAACCTGGTTTGTGAGCAGATGAAAAGACACACATGTGGCATCTCCACACAGGGGCACATGGCTCGGCGGTAAAAGGAATGAGGCACTGACAGGGGCCACAATGCGGATAAGCCTTGAAAACATGAGGCTGAACGAAGCCAGTCACAAAGGGTTGCCACATACTGTGGGAGTCCACTCACATGAACAAACCCACGGACACAGAATGCAGATCTGCGGCTGCCGGGGACTGGAGAGAGGGAGAGGAGTGACTGCCGGTGGGGATGCGGTTTCTTTTTGGGGTAAGGGTTGCACAACATGGTGAATATACTAAAAAACACTAAATTGTATAATAAAATGATGAATTTTGTATGAACTGCATCTCAATGTTTTAAATGGTAAGAAAAGGCCATGCCTTGGTCGTGTGTCCCTAGTACTTGGATATAAAATGTGACCCCTGCCCTGGGTTGCTTGGTATGGCCGTAGGGGAGGGACTGGCCACTGTGACCCCCAAAACCCAACCTGACACCCCCCACCCTGTTTATCTCACCCCCACAATGAGTGCTGTCTGGGAGAGCCACAACAGGCTACACTCCTGGCCTCAAATACCACCTTACTATCCCCTCCTGCCCTCTCCTGGTCCATCTCCAGCCCAGCCCTGCCAGTCTGTCCCGATGGCCAGCTGAGGCCTGCATCTGGTCCTCACTAGTCTGGGCTCCTAGGGTAACGTGTAGCTGCCATACTGAGGGCATGTGCGGGGCTGGGGGCCTGTAGGGCCAACAACCTGAGCCCATGTCATGCTCACATGGCCCTGCAGGATCTATGGGGCCGCCAGCAGGCCTCCCAGGAAAAGACTGCAGCTGGTGGAGATTTGGATCTGCAAGTCCAGATTCTCTGTGCTTGGCACGGCCCCTGCCTCTCTGCACCCCGGCCCTGCCTGCCCCTAGGAGCCCAGTCCAGGGCTGGTCGGACTGGCCACCCAGGCTGTGGTCACGAAGACCTGCTGCACATCTACCCCTGAGGCACCGTGTACATCATGCCAAAGCCACCCCCTACTCCAAGCAGCCCTGCCCAGGGCATGGTTCTGAGCCTGTGATACCAGACAGCGTGTGCAGAAGCCTTGGGAAGGGGAGGAGGCCTCTGGGTCTGGGGAGGCTCTGTGCAGAAGGCGGAACTGCCCTGGGTTCCTGGAGTGCCAGCAGGATCTCGGCAGGTGGCGAAGCCAGGGAGGTCGGTAGACACGGGAACAAGCAGGGGACAGTATGTCCAGGGATAAGCAAGAGGCCAACAGGGCAGGGGAGAGGGCACACAAAGGCCATGGCAAGGGGTAAGGCAGGGCCTTGCAAACTGGGGGGTTTCAGAGCCAAGGAGTGGGTGGGAGAGCAGGACTCAGGAGGCTCAGTCCAGGGCAGCGGCAGCCCAACTCCACTGGAGGCGCCACGGGGAGGAAGCCCAGGCAGAGGCAACACTTGGGCAGGAAGATGGGGAAGAGGGTGGGTGGGAGAAGGCTCAGGCTGTCGGGGACCAGGAGAAGGGTTATGAGTCCAGCCCCATGAGGGCTTCCAGGCTTTGGGCCCGAGGGTCTGGAAGAACAGTGGCTCCAGCCAGAAGAGCTGTCTGCGGAGAGCAGCTCCAGGCAGCACTGACCTGGCCTGTGGACCCTGCCTGGCCACTGGCCTCAGGCTCGAGAGGGGGGCTCCTATCCGTTTCCGCTGGGCACTGTCCTTCTGGGAAGGGCTGCAGTGGACTCCCGGGCCTCGGCCCCTGATCTCACTTGGTTCGAGCCTTCCTCAGGAAAGGCCGAGCAAGATAGCACGATAGCACGCGCACAGCAGGGTTGCCATGAGCACAGTCCCAAGGCCGTGACCCCCTCGCTTGCTCCCCACCCTCAGAGGCTGGGAGGGGCTGTGGCCTCTTCCAAAGTTGTCTCCAACAGGAAGCAGGGCACTGAAGACAAGGATGGGCCTAAGTGACCCTGAGTTCGCATCCTATGACTCCTTCAGAACAGACCCTGCCTGGATGGGAAAAGGGTCAATGCCCCACCAGCGGGGAGTCAGGATGCTCTCTGAGAACTGGCAGGAGCTCCGAGGATGGGCCCCCCGTCCATGCCAGCACACCCACCCCTTCAGGACACATGCCAGCTCATGTCCACCAGCCACTGTCAAGGACATGTTTCCCGGCACGTGGGACTCCCAGGGACACAGGAAACGGTGGACGGAGACTGTGGTGTTTCACACACAGCAGGGCCTTCATAAAAATCTCTTTAACTGAGAAAGACACAGTCCCTGCACTCAGCACTTGCAGACAGGAGGCCTGGGCCCTGGGCGGCCCTCGAGGCACAGGTTATGCACTGGGAGACCAGAGCGTGGAGAAAATCCCAAGGCCAGGGGCCTGCATCTCACCTGGGAGGTAGGCCGGGAAGGCGGGACTCTGGTTCTGCACCAGATTTTTGAGTTCTGGGACATTCTGGTCCACAGAAGAGGATGAAAAAAAGCAAAAAAAAAAAAAAAAACCACACAAAATGACAGTCTTCCGAAATGCCTGTCTTCTGAAATACCTGTCTTCCGGGGCAGTGGAGGGTCAAATGAGTATGATCAGGTGCTGGTCAAGCGGAAGGCAGCGACAGGCAGATGCAGATGACAGGCAAAGCAATTCTAGCATGTAGGGGTCACCCACCAGGAGCTGGGCATGGTCCTGGGAATGGGGGCCACGGGGCTTCAGCAGTAAGCCCCACTGAACCCCAGACTTGCTTCCTAGGAGCCTGCAAAAATGGTGCCAGCTTGGCAGGGCGCAGTAGCTCATGCCTGTAATCCCAGCACTTTGGGAGGCCGAGGCGGGCGAATCATGAGGTCAAGAGTTCAAGACCAGTCTGACCAACATGGTGAAACCCTATCTCTACTAAAAATACAAAAATTAGCCAGGCGTGGTGGCGTGCGCCTGTAGTCCCAGCTACTCAGGAGGCTGAGGCAGAAGAATCACCTGAACCCTGGAGACAGAGGCTGCAGTGAGCCAAGATTGTGCCACTGCACTCCAGCCTAGGTGACAGAGAGACTGTCTCAAAAAAAAAAAAAAAAAATGGTGCCAGCTTGGCAGAGGGAATGGCCACCTAGAAGCCAGGGAGTAGCCACTGCCACTTCTCAACTGGACATACAAAATCTCCAAGGGGGAAGCATGCTCGCTTCCCTGCCTGCGACATCCAGGGGAACCTGCCGGGTAGGCCCTTTCTCCTTCCCAGGGGCTCTGCTGTCGGTCCCCGCCTGGGAACAGCAGGAAGCAGAACCTGGGGCTCTGAGGCCATCTCTCCCCTCAGCAGCCACGCCTGGGCATGGCCACCGCATTCTTCCCAGCCCACAGCACTCCACTTTCTTCCTTAAAAAGAAAAAAATGTTTTTTAAATAAAATAAACAACCCCCCTCCCCCCAGCAAGAAACCAAACACGAGGTCAGGCCTGAGCACAGTCCTTGAATGGAAGGCCCCCAAAGTGGCAATTTTAGGGTTTCCTGTCTATTCCCATGGGTCTGGCTGCCAAGGGAACTGGCAGGTTGGAAGAACTTGCCACTGGGGGCAGCTCCTGCCAGGGTGGCAAGCACAGGCGGGCATGGGGGCGGTGCAGCCTCCTGGGTTGGGTCACCTTGTCTCCAACACCGCTCCCTGATACTGGCAGAGTCTGGAGTGGCAGTGAGCCCAGAGCGTGTCCCTGCCCCTACCCAGGTCAGCAACCCTGAGATCCAGGGGAACGTGGCTCCCAAGATCTACTCTGGAGCATCAGGAGAACCAAGTGGCCTCAACAGTCCCAGACGGAAGGGCCCTAAGGATCCCAACACTTTTGGGCAAGGGCCTTGATCTTTGCTCTGGCCGTTGGATGGGTGCCTGGGTTCCAAATGGCCCTTACCACCTGGTCACAAAGTTGAAATGTCCAGTTTCCCCACTTGTAAAATGAGGATGTCAATGAGATGCTGAATCGCCACCATCACACTGGCCATTTGCAAAGCCTGGGTGGACACGGCAGAAGGGGGGCTCCTAAGGTGCCAGGCTGGCCGTGCTGCCCACCGTGCCCTGCCTGCTGGGCCATGGGAGAGAGCCGCCAGAGCCCTGTTCCTCAGCGCCCCACAGCTCACGGACAGTCCGTGCTGGACCACACAGTGGCCGGTCTTGCCCGACCCTCTGTTCCACATTTGCTGTGTTCTTGGAGGATGGGGCCTTGGTGGATGGGGCCTGTGGCCAGGGCTGAGCTGAGCAGGGTGGTTGGGACTCCCCTGCTCACAGACCAGCTTCAGGCACTGCATCGCTCTACTGTGGGCCCAGTGGGTAGAGCCTGCAGCCTGCCCTGCCAAAGCATCAAGGGCTCCTTGGCACAGAGGTGCTTGGTGCCTGCTCAGCCTTGGGAAGGAGTGGTCAGTCCCACCTTGGCACCCCTGCAGCTAGGGCAGCCCGCACCAGCTCCTGCTGCTCCTGGAGCAGGCCCAGCCCAACGCTGGGGGCAGAAGACAAGTGAGCAGCTGCAGCACTGAGCGCTGGGTGACAGGGAAGGAGTGGGTGCTGAGAGAGCACTTCCGGTCCCTTCTGGCACCTCATGGTTCAGAAGAAATGCAAAGTCCAGGCCATGCTCTGTGGCCTGGGCTCTCTCAGGTGGCTCCTGCTCGGGGTCAGAGGCTGCAGTTGTGTGGACGGGAGGGAGTGACAAGTCAGAGGCCGACACACTCTTGCTGATGGTGAGGAAACCAAGGCTGGGGGAAGCTGGCTGGGCCACGTGCTCCAAGGCCCACAGTGAGTTAGTGTCAAAGAAAATGTCCAAAGGCTGCCTGAGAAACGGCCTCCCACCACAGCACCCTCCATCCTCCCCTTGACCCCTGTGAAAGAGCTGGGTGCAGGGCTCAGAGGACCCTGACATGTGCCCAGCCTCTGGCCTGGAGGCCCTCCCGCCCCTGACCAGGGGCTGCAGGAGGCGGACAGCCCCCTTCCCTGGAACCCAGGATGAGAGGCAGCCTTGGCCGGCAGCTGGCAGCCAGGAGCCATGGTTCCTGTGCCTGTCGTGCGACAGCGATGCTAAAGCTTTGCCACGCCAGGACGGTGAGAGCTGGCACGAAGGCTACAGGCCTGGCAGGTCTGGTGCGGCCACTCTGGGAACCGTCCCCTGGGAGATGGGCAAGCGTTCACCAGCCAGCGCAGCAGGGCTTGTGGCTATGGCCGAGGTGCTCCCTGTGGCATTTCCAGGAAACCTGACACCAAGGTGCCAGCAGCAGGAGGAAGTCCCCTGGGGCTTCTTAATGTTTCTCAATGACTCTCCCTGGGGCCAACAACATCCTCAGAGCTCAAGGACGGGGCCACAGACCAAATAGGAAAGACCAGCCCAAACCATCAGTCCAAGGCAAGCCCTGAGCAGTGGAGAGAAAAAGCCAGCTGGCCCGGCACACAGCCCGGGCTCCGGAACGTCGCGTCGGCCACAAAGCAGCTCCCTTGCGGGGATGCTCGGGAAGAGGCACTCTGGCGGCCTTGTCAAATGTCACGGCTTCTTCACAAATATGACATGAGCACCCACACCCTGCAATTTACTGCCGACATGGAGACCGTAATCTGCATCACGCTAGAATGCACCAAGAACAAACTTCCAGAACTCTGTGCCCTGTGGTTCCCAGGAGGGCGCTGTCCCCCATCACAAACACGAGATGGCTCTAGAGTCAGAAAATTGCCCCTAACTGGGAACAGAGCTGCCAACATGTTAATACCAGAAAACCCACTTCTGCCAGCATAGACCTGGCCCTTTGCAGTAAGCAGCAAAGCAGAGAAGGGATATTATTGTTTTAGAAAAAAGCTGCAGACAAACATCTCATTTTTAGTATCTCAGTTGCAGCAAAGCAGAAATAACGTGAATATAGCTCCATCCAGCAGCGGAAACTGACCTATGGGGAGCCGAAGGAGAGTAGGGAAGGGGCTTGGGAAAAAGGGGCAGGTGTGAGGGAGGCTGTGCGTCCTCAAGGGCAACACTGTGCTTTTGGTTCCTGCTATGTGTTCTGAGGCAAGAGCATATCCTGAAAGCAACAGCCAAGCCAACCCAAACCCACTAGCCTGAGCACTCAACCCCTCTGCCAAGCCCACCTGGGTGCAACCTAGGCACGGGGAGGAGATGCTGGCTGCGGAGCACGCCTGCACCTGACGTCACCGGGAACTTACTACTAGGAATTGATTGTGCATTAATAGGACACCTCATTCTGGGTTAACAGCCCAAATTCCCCTGCACAGATTCCAATCTGCATTGCTCACACTCCCTGCAAATCCATTTATCCAGGTAACGGCAGGCGGGCGACTTAACGGCAAATAAGTGAAACCCATGCTCTGGAAAGGAAAGCAGATGAGAAACACATCCCAGAGACCCATTCCTGGGGAACGGTGGGGCTTCAAGGGCCCCGAGGGAGTGACTGCAAGAAAGATCATCTTGTTTTCAGGGAAAGGAGTCAGGAGAATGCTGCCACTGAAGTGGAAAGTTCTGGGTAAGGGACAAAGGCTGGAAGCAGCAGGGTTGCAGCTGGTGCCGCAGGAGTGGAGGAAGGAGGGAGGGAAAAAGCTTCCCGCTGCACTCCTTCCCCCACAAATCAAGGGCAGGAAGTTCTGGCTGCAAAGAGTTAACAGGAACGAGGCAGCGGAGGAACAGGGGCAGGGTCTGGGGAGACAGGGAAGCCAGAAAGGGGCAGGAAGGAGGAAACTCTCGGTGGGGAGGGACCAGGAAACAGCCAAGAAATCGGGAGGCTGCAAGAGACACCCGGCTCCGACAATCTGCTGCTGGGGCTGCCACTGTCACTGGGGAGGGCAGAGGAACCTCCTGGGAGCGCCCAGGCAGGGCTCCTCAGCTAGGAGCCCAGAGATTAATTACACCAGGCCTCAGTGGTCGTATCAAGCAAATGATGAAAATTACAAGACTGCTGGCTGCCGGGAAAGGGAGACAGCAGTTCCTTCAGGGCAAGGTCCAGACCACAGACCCTGAGAGTGAAGGGGCAGCCCCCTAAATTTACCAAGGTGGAAACCGAGGCAGGCCCAGTCAGGCTAAGGGACTGGCCTGGGTCCCATGTGGGCTGGTGGTAGAGGGAGAAGCCAGGTCTCCCATCCTCCAGATACACAATGCTGCCTTACACTGCCTCCTTCTAGAAGAAGGTCGGGGAAAGGGACTGTTTCCTCGGATTCTATAGGGTGACAGAAGGGGAGGCCCCTGTACCAACTCAATGTGGCACTGTGCCTAACCACTCCCATTCCCTAGCCATTGGAACTCAGAGCTGTGATGCCAGCCCCAGCTCTCGGCCAAGCCACATCCCCAGGCACCAGCCATGGAGGGACTGCCAAGGTGGGCCACCTCAAGGTGTGAACAATTCCCAGAGGCACCCTATCACGGGGACAAGCCACAGCCCCTCTCCCTGACTCTGACCTTGACCTTGGGGGTATGGGGAAGACAGGCTCCTGCATCTGATGGGACCCTGGAGTGGAGCTGCCCCTCAGGGCAGTAGCTTTGCCAGGGCAGCTCAATTCTCCATCCCAGCCAACAGGAAGGGGGCTGAGCCTTGTGAACTGTGACAGCCAATGGCCCCAGACAAGCGGTGCCAGTCAGCCCACGCCGCAAAATGTGGACAGGGGTGAGAACAGTGGTGTGCAGGGGTGGGTGGAGGGGATAAAGCACAGCAGAGAAACAGCACTGGCCTGTGTGGTCCAGAAACCTGAGGCCCCATTCCAGCTTTCTTCTGTGATGAGGACACGACTCCTCCCCTCCCTGAGCCTCAATGACTTCAACTGCTAAAGGGGAGAATCCCATCTGCTGGGCCTGCCTCCCACAGTTGTCAAAAGGACAAAATGGAGTAAAAAGCACTCTGCAAACGGAAAAGTGTCGGGCAAACATGAGACATGGTCAGGATCACCATCGGGGCGGCGGGGGGTGCGCTCTGCCCCACTGGGTGTGCAAGGCAAGGCATTATGCAAAGGGTGGCTTGCTCCCTAATGCCCCAGGCCTGGACCCCCATGTAGGGGTGGCCCATAGCCCTTCCCAGGCCTTAGCACACTGACATTGGGCGCTCGCACCTCCAGTCCATTTCACAGATGTGGGCAATTTGCGGAAGGCCATGCTGCTGATGGTGACCCAATGTGAAAACCTGGGCTGCCTGGCTCCGCCTCCTGCTGTCCTCCTAGAATCCTATCCAACCTTGTTTCTGCTCAGGACTGCCTGGGGCGTCACACAGTCCTGGTATTTCTTGAGCAACTACTACATGCAAGGCATGGCCTTGCCAGCTTCACAGGTTGGTTGAAGAATTGAGAGAACAGATGTCAAAACAGGTAAGTCAGTAATAACTCCTATCATTATTGCTATCATCGCCATCACTGCTGTGGATGGGAAAGGGGACAGGAAAAGAAGAACATCTCGTTTCTCCGGGTTCTGACACCTGCAGAGCCAAGGCAGCACCCCATCAGAAGCAATGCATTCTGGGGGGAAAAGTACACGAACACAGACACTTCCAGAAAAGGTCCCACCTCACACATTGCCGAACTCCATCCTGTAGGAGGGTCTCAAGGCTGCGGCCACCAAGAAGAGCCGTTTTGAGCCCTAGAGGCTGACTCCCCCATTTCCTCCCTCGTGGGTTTGTCATTTCTGAACTCATTTCTGCACTAACCGTCACTGCTCCCTGGACAGCCCCCAGCCGACAGTCAGTCTGGTTCCTGTTTTGAGAAATCTGATTGCAAATATCTTAGAAAAAAAGGCCCTAACGGCCTTTTCAGAATGCAGACCAATTTTCCTCTCCCCGGCCTGACGTTCAGTCAATCCAAACACCCAGTGAGCAGGGCATGGCAGAGGGGGCCGGTGAGGGCCATGGGCATGGCACCCCTGCAGCGTCAGCCCAGGCTTAGACAGACACTTCAAAGGCTGAGGGACATCACAGAGTCACAACTCTTATTTCACGCCATCCACATTTCACAGACGAGAAGACTGAGGCCCAGTGAGGGAAGGGACTTGCCCACAGTCACAAGATAAGACCACAGCAGTGTGGACAGGCCCCATTCCCAGCCTGCTGGGGCACCAGGAGGCTAACTCTCAGGCATGCACGAGGAGTTGCCACACGACACAAAGAACCGTGGCGGGCACATCTGCTCCCTGGCGCAAGCCAGGGCAGCCAATGAAATGTAGAACCGGAAGTCTGAAGCCCTGATCTGTTGGCCAGGTGCCACCTGAGACTACCTGTGTGACTTGGGGCAGGCCACTCACCTCTGGAGCTTCAGTTTCCCCACCTGTTCCACAGGGACAAAACCACACCTGTCCTGGCCACCCCATTCGCTGCTGAGAGGCTCACCCAGTGGAGAGATACTCCATCAGCCATAAAGAGCTGGACAAACCGCAGCAATCGTCCACATCCTGTGTACTTTTGCACCTACATCCTGAACAGTCTAAACTTTGATACCAGGTGTGATGTCAGTTGTCTTACAGGGGCGGCAGCTAAGGTCCAGCTGTTGCCAGTGTGCTGGGAGGGCCCCTGGTCAACAGCACCCACCGGGCACCATATGCAGTGCACGCCCGAGAAGGAATGTGGGGGAGAGGGCACGGGATGTTTCCCCCACCTGAGCGCGGTCCGAGGGGGAGGGCGCCCGCAGCACCCTAGGTCCTGCTCACCACGCCGCCCCGAAAGCACTCTCAAGCCCAACTACAGGATAGCGACTCCACCAGAGGGTGGGAGAAGAGTCCGGAAAACTGGCTGTCCCCCCACACCTCACACAAGTGTAGACTGGAGGGGAGACGGGTGGGGGTAGTAGAAACCCCAAGGCGGGTGCCGTGAGCAGGGACAGCAAAAGGGTGGGTGACATCGTCAGGCGAGGTAAATGGTGGCCGGCGGAGGGGAGGGGACCCCACAGGGACCAAGGGCTGCTCGGAGGAGGATGAAGGGGCGCGCCGGGCCCCTGTGGGAGAAGGCGGGAGCTAGGGGCTGACAGCGACTGGAGCGGAGGGCCGGCGGAACGCGATAAGGAAGCAGCAGGGCGGCCGGGGGGACCGGAGCGG
>NW_012103143.1:1327913-1331803 GCF_000951045.1 Mandrillus leucophaeus | reverse complement strand
CAAGTGGCCGAGCCGGGCGGGCGATGGTGCCCCCTGGAGGCCGCGCGGAGTCTGACCCCGAACCAGACCTGCGACAGAGGGCTCAGATCCTGGCGGTGACCTCGGGTCTGGACGGAGACCCGGGCCTGGAACAAGACAGGGACCCGGCACGGAAGACGATCCCAGACCCATTCCTTGACCACAACCTCGGGTCACATCTCTGAATCCCAGGCTCTCCAGTCAGGCCGTGGTCCTGACAACAGACATGATCACAAGGAACCTGGACGCTCACCAAGACACAGATTCAGACCTCTGAACACCATCCCGGGGCTTTCATCTCAGACCCTGGCTATAACCCCAGACTCCCTGACCTTTGACGTAGTCCACGACCTGACACCAGACTCCAAACAGGACCCCAGACTCAAACCTTTGCCCACCACCTCAGACTCTAACCATGACCTCAGATCACAGCCCTGGGTCTCCAACGCCATACCCAGACTGTGACACTCACCCCAGACCCCTAACAGTTCCCCAGATCCAGATTTTGGACCATGACCTCGATCTTATCCTGGTTACTGACCCCAACCTTGACTCTGACCCTAGGCCACTACCATGACCCTGCATTCTAGACTTGGGGTCAGGGCTCAGACCTAGATTGGACTATCAACTCCAGACCACTGTCCTAGGCTCAACACCCAGAACTGTGGACACAGACTCAGGACTAGGACATCTAACCTGGGACCCACATTGGACCCAGAATCCTTAGTAGGTCACCCAGAACCTGGGACCTGACAACTGCAGTCCAATTACAGCCTTCCCCCATCCCCGATCCCACCCCTCCTACTCTAGAACCAATCCTGGCCCCTGCAGGCCCACTCTGGATCAAGTACCCTGCACCCAACCCCACCCACTAACAGGCTCGTAGACCCAGGTCCCTGGCCAGCACTCTTGGCAGCTCCCTTCCGTGTACCCCATCCCATCTAGACGCTCCTTCAGGATGGTTCCACATGTAGGGTGAAACCTCTCCCAGCCTGGGAGGGCACAGAGGTTTCAGTGCTGCCTGGTAGGGGAAACCACCCGAGAGCCCACCCAGAGTGGGGAAAGCCAGGTGTCTCAAGGCAGCACTCCTATCTCAACATGCCCCTCTCTAGACCCTCTCTTTGCTTTTGAAGTGATAGGACCCTCCTCCCAGCCCTGGGCACATAGAGCTCAAATCTCATTACCATGTTGTGGGCCAGCAACCAGGATCCTTTTGCAAAGCAAGGCTCCCATCTCTGTGCACTTCTAGGCTACCTTCTTGGATCAGTCCCAACAGAACCTGGAACCAGAGCATATCAGAGCTGGTGAGGTTCTCCTCTCAGTGAGTGGTGAGCCCCAGGTTTCTTTTCCCTAACTGCTCCTTCATTTTCTCCCCTTCTCTAATTTGTCACTATAGTCTCCTGTCTGGCCTCCTGAGAATCTCCTTGAATCTGTCTACTTCTCAGGGTCCTATGGCCAGCCACTGCCCTGATGCAGGCCCTGACCAGAGATGCCTTTCCCAGGTCTAGATCTGATGGAGTCACTGCCTGCTTGGCACCAAGAAGCAGCTCTCCAGGCCTTCTGGGGCTACTGAGAGTGAGAGACCTAGAGGGGTCTCTAGGACTCACCCCACTCTGCCCAAAGCAGATTAGGTGAACAAACTCCTTAATCTGCAAGTCAAGATCTTGGAGGACTTGGACCTTGGATGCTCCAGTTTGTTTTGCTACCATCCTCTGCACCTGGAGCTCCCCCACCAACTCACCCACCCATTCTCACTTCTGTGCCTCTGCTGTTTCCTGGGCCTGGAAGCCCTTCTGTGTACCTTCCTCCCTGGCCAACTCCTACTTATCCGCTAAGACTCACCTCCTCCCGGCAGTCTTCCCTGACTCCCTGACCCCAACTATGTACATCTCCAATTCTACACTTACCACCTTCTAGGCCCTATTTTCCATCTTCAGTTGCAAGATGCATCGTTGCAAGATGCATCATTGCAAGTTTTGAGAGTGGGGAGTGAAGTCTCATTACATATCTGCATCAATTGGAAAATGCATCGTGATGTTGGAAATGCTGATATATATATTTAAAGAGTACATACTGTCCCCCACTGTCACTGGTGCTCCTAGTTCATCCCTTGCTCCCAGTGTCCACCACAGGACCTGACTCAAAGGCGTCAATGTTTGATGAGTGAATGAATGAGTGAATGAGCTGTTGGAGCACATGGGGTTTGGAGTGGAACAAGGCCAGATGCCACAACATGAAGCCTCCAACCTCCTCTCCCCACTGCCCTGTCCTGACTCTTCTGGACTGTGAGCACAGCCACATGTCAGTCAGGGTTTTCGGGAATAACCTCTATTGAAAAACTTCTGCCTGATGAACTTGTCAGACCAGAGTCTGTGTGTGCGTTCTGAAATGCCAGCCATTCTGTTCCAAGAGGTGGCCTTACCTTCCCACTCCCACCTAAAGACTCAGTCCCTCCCACCCACAGCCCAATCCACACCCCCTGCCAGGCCTGAAGCTGGGGTCTTTTGAGGGGGGCTGGTCTCCCTTCGTTGATTCCTGAGCCCAGGAAAAGTGACTTCAGGAAGCCCCAGGTTCAGAAGAGGTTGGTGTGAGCCCCAGGCCTGGGGAAGACTGGTTTTGGGGATGGTGCTGTCCGCTGTTGGTCCTGGGAAGGTCGATTGCCTTTGCAGGTCAGTGTCAGGCATTTCTTCTCTCTACAAACCTTTGTCCTGTGCCTAGACTGCTCCTGACCAGGATGCTAGGAGTGCAAAGTGGAGTGGAGCCCCATCTCCGCCCAGCTGGCAGCCCCACAGACACATCATTACTTGGCATCGCCACTGGATGACTAATAGATGTTGCAAACTTAGCGCGGCCCACACACTGAGCTCTTGCTCCCACTACCCAGCCCCTGTCCAACCTGCTCCTCTCCCGCCTCCCCATCTCAAGCATGGATCCTCCATTTTCCCAAAATCTAGGAGCTGTCCTCGATTCCTCTCTTCCCTCATCTGGCCCCTACCCCCATGTATACCCCTGCTGTCATACAGCATCTCTGGCATATCTGTCTCTGAAGTACACCCTCGATCCTTCCACTGTGCCCTGCTAAACCCTGGCCTGAGTCTCAATCACCTCTTGCCTGCATGCCTGCACCAGCCTCCTCTCTGCACGCCCTGCTGCTCCTGCAGGTTGAGCTTCTATAGATCTAAATCAAAGCCCACCCCCAACGATTGCCCCTGCACTTAGGATAAAATCCACCCCACTTCCTGTGGCCTGTAAGACCTGCACAGACTGGTCCCTGCCCATCTCTCTAACTCGGCAATTTCCATCCTTCCCCTTCCTCTTAGTCTCCAGCCTCTCTGGTCTTCCTTCTGTCACTAGAACAAGCCAAGTCCATTTCCACCTCTGGGGCCTTAGCTTTACAGTTCCCTTGCCTGGACTGCCCTTCCCCACTTCCGGAGTGGCAGGCTCCTCCTTGTGCTGCCACCTTGTGGGCGGAAGAGCTCCTGCTCAGAGGTCTCTCCCTTGGCGTCCCTGTTTGTCCTGGTCACTGCTGCACCCCTCATCCCTAGCACAAAGTAAGGCCTGCAAAAAGAATCAAGACTCCGTGTTAGCCTAGTCTAGTAGGGGAAGAAAACACCTAAACACATATCTCCAATTAACCTGACAAGAGCTATAGTTTAAGGAAGTGAGATCCCAGCACTTTGGGAGGCCGAGACGGGTGGATCACGAGGTCAGGAGATCGAGACCATCCTGGCTAACACGGTGAAATCCCGTCTCTACTAAAAAAAAATACAAAAAAACTAGCCGGGCGAGATGGCGGGCGCCTGTAGTCCCAGCTACTCGGGAGGCTGAGGCAGGAGAATGGCGTAAACCTGGAAGGCGGAGCTTGTAGTGAG
>NW_012103143.1:1324693-1326698 GCF_000951045.1 Mandrillus leucophaeus | reverse complement strand
CATCCTCAACCCAGAGCCCCGCCCGGCCTGCCAGGAGCCTTGCCCAGCGCGCATGCGCCCCGGAGTCGCCGAGCAGCCTGTTCCCAGAGCCGCTTTGCGCCTTGACGCTCCCAACTGGCTTGAGTGTCCGACTTACGGTCTCGTCGCTCCCACTGGGCCCACGTTGTGGCCGCTGGTACTTGCCATGTGTCGAGGGGTGGGGTAGGAAAGACTTGGGGGTAGGATCCCAGTGCCACCTTCTAGGAACCCGGCTGGGTGCCCTAGGCAAGTTACTAACTTCTCAGAGCAGGGTCTTTTTCATCAGTACAAAGGGCGTTCCAGTGTGGCCTCACTGGATTGTTTTGAGGATTAACTGAGATAAGATGTGTGAAGGGGGCCGGTCGCGGTGGCTCACGCTTGTAATCCCAGCACTTTGGGAGGCCGAGGAGGGCGGACCACCTGAGGTCAGGAGTTCGAGACTAGCCTGGCCAACATGGCGAAACCCCATCTCTACTAAAAATACAAAAATTAGCTGGGCGTGGTGGCGGTCGCCTGTAGTCCCAGTTACTCAGGAGGCTGAGGCAGAAGAATCGCTTGAACCCGGAAGGCGGAGGTTACAGTGAGCCGAGATCACACCACTGCATCACAGTCTGGGCGACAGAGTGAGACTCCATCTCAAAACAAAACAAAACAAACAAAAAAACAATGTGTGAAGCGTTGGGCTGGGGAGACGACCCGCCGAGTGGCCACTGTCACACTAGAGTATCTTGGGCCTCATTTATGTCTCCCCGGCTTCCTCCATGGTCTCTTTTCTCTCCGTTTCTCTCTACCTCTTTGCCTTTCCTCTTCTGGGTCTTTCAAGGTGTGTTTCTCTCCCTGTCTCTCTGCCTGCTATCCTATGGCACGCTCTGGGGAGGTAGAACTCCCTGCCCATTGGATTGGGGTGGGTGCGGAGGGGGAGGCAGAGGCTGGATGACAGCATTGACGGGGGAAATTCAGGTGTCCCTGGCCTCTGGGGCCTCCTGCCCTCAGTTTCCTGCACATACTTGGGTGTCAACGCTGAGATTTCCTTCTGGACCTGGGCTCTGAGAGTTGTGGCCTGGAAAGATGGTGAACAGACTGGTCTTTTTTTGAGACAGGGTCTCAACTCTGTCACCCAGGCTGGAGTGCAGTGGCACAATCATGGCTCACTACAGCGTTAACCTTCCAGGGTAAGGTGATTCTCCTGCCTCAACCTCCTGAGTAGGGGGGAGTACAGGCACATGCCACCTTGTCTGGCAAAGGGTTATTTTTTTTGAGACAGAGTGTCGCTCTTTCACCCAGGCTGGAGTGCAGTGGTGCGATCTTAGCTCACTGCAACCTCTACCTCCCGAGTTCAAGCAATTCTCCTGCCTTAGCCTCCCGAGTAGCTGGGATTACAGGCACATGCCACCACGCTCGGCTAATTTTTGTATTATTAGTAGAGATGGGCTTTCACCATGTTGGTCAGGCTGGTCTCGAACTCCTGACCTCAGATCATCCACACGCTTTGGCCTCCCGAGGTGCTGGGATTACAGGTGTGAGCCACTGTGCCCGCCTATGTGTTTTTGTGGAGAGGGTTTTGCCATGTTGACCAGGCTGGTCTTGAACTCCTGGCCTCAAGCGCCCCTCCCACCTTGGACTCCCAAAGTGCTAGGAGTCACTGTGCCTGGCCTGATCCAGTCTGGAGTAGAGGAGGAGATGGTTTCCCAGAGAAAAGTAATAGGTAAACTGAGTAAGGTATACCAGGTAGAGTGAACAGGACGTACAAAGACCCAGAGATGGTGTTAATTGAAAAGTTGGCTATGAGTGGAGAGGAAGAGGAGGGACAAATGGTGGGCAATGAAGCCTGAGGGCCTGGCAGCCTCATGGGCCACATTACATGCCACATTCAGACTTTATCCTGAGATGAACACAATGAAGGGTTTTAAGCAGGGGAGGGAAGTAATCAAATCAATCTTTTTCTTGGCGGGGGGGATGGAATCTTGCTTTTTTTTTTTTTTTTTTT
>NW_012103143.1:1320381-1321518 GCF_000951045.1 Mandrillus leucophaeus | reverse complement strand
CTACTCGGGAGGCTGAGGCAGGAGAATGGCGTAAACCTGGAAGGCGGAGCTTGTAGTGAGCTGAGATCTGGCCACTGCACTCCAGCCCGGGTGACAGAGCGAGACTCCGTCTCAAAAAAAAAAAAAAAAAAAGGAAGTGAGGGCACTCGGGAGAAGGTCGGGGAGGGTTGGGTAAAGTCTTGAACGTGACATTGTGTGCGTGAGCAGGTTGGAAGTGGCATGTGCCAACGCCCAGGAGTGAGAGTTTTGTCCTGCTGAGACCTCTTTTCTCCGCCTCCAGCCTGGGCTTTGCAGAGCAGGAGGGCGAGCTCGGGGCTCCCTTGACCTCAGCAGGTGTGTGCCAGATTGATCTGGGGACACTCTTCCCCAACATGGACAGCCACTCCTCTGATGTCGGGTCCCCAGAAAGTGTAAGGCTCTGGCTGGGATGCTGGGAGTTGATTCATTCACTTGATTATTTGACAGTATTTGTTGAGCTCCTACTACATGCCAGGCACCTGTGCTTGGCCTTGCGGATCCAACACGGGAAGACACGGGCGGGGAGCTTATGGGCAAACCATACGTGATAACAGCTGCTGACAGGTATTGGGTTCTCTTATGTGCAGGGCACTGCAGAGCCCAGCTGATCTCATCCAAAGCGGGAACATCCCTATGAGGCACATGACAAGTTCTAAGACTCAGGAGCCTCCTCAGGGGAAGTCAGGGAAAACTCAAGGGCGTTTTTGTCAGAGCCAGAGGATGGGAGGGAAGCAGTTGTTTTGGGGGCAGAGAAAAGAGCTTTTCAGGTATGCGGAACAGTAGATGCAAAGGCCCCGAGGGAGAAAGGGCCCTGGTTATCTGGGAGGCTCCAACATCACCAGGACGCCCGGGCCCTTCGCTCTTTCCTGCAGAGGGCAGGGACCTTGGGCGGGGGCTGTCAGCCCGCAGGCGCCAGCCCACCAACCATGGCAGGGCTTCAAGACCCCTAGCTCCTCTCGATCCGCCTCCCACGAGCAGCGCCTCCTCCTGGAACTCTCTGGAAAGTTCACACAGTCCCCGCACTGCCCCCGGATCCAAGGTCCTCTTCCGCGTCGGAGTTTTTGCCTAGACTGGGCCCCAGCGAGCTGCCAGGCCCGGCCCCGTCCCCGAACCCCCGCC
>NW_012103143.1:1316634-1317891 GCF_000951045.1 Mandrillus leucophaeus | reverse complement strand
AGCTCACTGCAACCTCCACCTCCCGGGTTCAAACCATTCTTCTGCCTCAGCTTCCCAAGTAGCTGGGATTACAGGCACTTGCCACCACACCTGGCTAATTTTTGTATTTTTAGTAGAGACGGGTTTTCACCATGTTAGCCAGGCTGGTCTCAAACTCCTGACCTCTGGTGATCCGCCTGCCTTGGCCTCCCAAAGTGCTGGGATTACAGGCATGAGCCATTGTGCCCAGCCAAATCAATCTTTTAAGATAAATGTCTGGCTACCAACATGGAGGACAGGGGACTGGACCAGGGCCCTTAGGACTTTTCCTGTCGTTGAGGTTCTAGACGGTGGTGGCTTCCACTAGGGTGGCAGGGATGAGATTAGTAAGAGGCAGATGCATTTCTGAGATATTTAGGGGCAAAACTGACACTCTTCCTTCCCTGGAAACATCCAAACATGGCCACATCCATATCCATCCTTGGAGAAACCAACATTAAATCAGCCCATTGTGCAACACCCTTGTCCACTTCTAGACTGTGC
Organism: Mandrillus leucophaeus; assembly: GCF_000951045.1. Taxonomy (NCBI): domain Eukaryota; kingdom Metazoa; phylum Chordata; class Mammalia; order Primates; family Cercopithecidae; genus Mandrillus; species Mandrillus leucophaeus. The sequence goes on along the minus strand of NW_012103143.1, from coordinate 1,317,369 downwards.
TCCAGAATCGGAGACGGTCCTTTACTAATCAGTTTGGGGAGCAGGATGGGCAGAGATCCCCAGATTCCTTTGGAGGCAGTGATGGAAGCCTGCTTAGCCTCTCCCAGATGGGACTGCAGCCCTCCTGAGACTCAGCAGCCAGGTAAGGAGGCAGTTCTCTGGCAGCATCTGGCGCACATAAAGACTAACTTGGACTCAACATGCTGTGTGACGAGAAGAGTAGGATGAGGTAGGAGACACGCTGGTCACAGCCTGCGTGGGCCAGACCCTGCTCAGGGACTTTTCTGCAGCTTTAGCAGATGGAGTTGGCCCTGGCTGATGGCTTGGCAGTTGTGGGGATGAAAGATTAGAGATGCCCCAGCCCATTCTAAGGAGTGCACCACTGGGTGCCTCTGTGGGGCTACTCTGCCTTTTTGGGTGGGAGAATGTCAGGTAATCTCACACTTAAAATGTTCACATCCACTAAAAAGTTCACCTTGGGGCTGGGCGTGGTGGATCATGCCGGTAATCCCAGCACTCTGGGAGGCGGAAGTGGGCGGATCACCTGAGGTCAGGAGTTCAAGACCAGCCTGGCCAACATGGTGAAACCCCATCTCTACAAAAACACACACATACAAATTAGCTGGACATGATGGTGAGTGCCTGTCATCTCAGCTACTCCAGAGGCTGAGGCAGAAGAATCGCTTGAATCTGGGACGCAGAGGCTGCAGTGAGCCTAGATTGTGTCACTGTACT
>NW_012103143.1:1288092-1316583 GCF_000951045.1 Mandrillus leucophaeus | reverse complement strand
GAGACTTCGTCTCAAAAAAAAAAAAAAAAAAAAAAAAGATAATGATGATAATAAGAGCCACTATTTAGTGAGCCTAGACTGTGTCACTGTACTCCAGCCTGGGCGACAGAGCGAGACTCCATCTCAAAAAAAAAAAAAAAAAAAAAAAGTTCACCTTGATGAAGTAAGCACTGTGTTTCTAGAATCAAGTGCTGCTTTTTGGTGTTTAAAAAATAAGCTAAGGAAATCCAAGCAGTACAGATGCCCCCCAGTTCTGCTACTGCCACTGAGAGGTGAAGCAAGGGCTCCTTGGCCTTAGCCTTCTGACTTACTTGCTCACACGCACACACCGAAGCAGAAAAGGTTTAGTTTTTGTTTTTAAAGCCTTTTTATTTTTTTTTAAAAAAACAAAAAAACCCCAAACAAAAACAAAACCTAAATTAAAATATTTCCCATTGGAGGCTATTTCTTTTTTTGTCTTTTAAAAATTTTATTACACAAATATCACCCATTCCCACGTGTCAGAGGAAAGATGTCCTTGCTCTCTCTAAAACCAATAGTGGAGAACTTTTAGAAAACAAAACAAAGTCCAACTAGCTTCCTCCTTCCCTGGCCCAAAATAACCTCAATGTGTCAACTGAGATAGCATAAGACTTATCCCCTTAATGCTTACATTTAATTTAAACTTTTTAGCACAACATTGGAGATTGACTCTAAATCAGCAACAAAAAAATATATATTTACAGTATTTCTCCGAAAAACAAAAAACACAACCAAACCCTTTAAACATAAGTGACTTTAGGAGTTTTATTTATGGAGCAGTTATTTTTTTAATCACCAAGTGATTTTATATTATATATATATAAATTTTCTTCCTTTCCTTTGTGGTTTTTCGCCCCGGTGCTTGGAAAGATGGAGGCAGGGGTTCTGGTCCTGCAGTCTGAGGGCAGGCTCTCCTGGCAAGGCCGTGTCTAAGAGCAGATTGTAGGACATGCGATGGACTCCCCAGGTTCCTCTGTCCCCCAACAGAGACACTTCTTTCCTCCACATGGACCAACCCTCACCTCTAAAAACCATTTCCCCTCAGTCCCAAAGAAAAGGAAAACCCAGCAAGGGCATGGTCCATCTGCTGCCTCTTCTGGGCTCCCTTTTCTGCTGACCAATTTACGTGCACGGTAAAAATGCATGTTTTTCCAAACCCCCAAAAACAAACATAAAAACCAAAACCCAAAAGAAACCATTGGCTTGGAAATTTCTGTGGATGAAATGTCCCAAAGTCAGAGGCACTCTCCCGGCACAATCCCTGCTCTGAAGGGGTCTCTCCACCTCCCCTTTTATAAAAAGACAACAAAATAAAACAAAGTAATCTTTTCAGTATTTTCCACAGGAGCAACCAAAGAAAAAGGCAGGAAGCTTCCAATTATAGGTCATTAACAATAATAAGGTTTTTGCTCAATACCCAGGGTTCTTTACAGAGAAGTTCCCCTAACTGAGGCACTCTGGAATAAGTCACTGGCATTTCCTCAAAGTTTCAACCCCAGATTACTGGGGCCTGGAGACCAATGGAAATGGGCAGAGGGTCATGGGAGCAGACTGCTGTTTGTAAGGTGCAGCCAAAAGATTCAGCAGATTGGAAGAAACAGACAAAATGCCACCCCCTACCAGGACCCAGTTTCTTCTAAGACGGCCAGTTAATGCCAGGGTCAAAACTGGGCTAGGTGGCAGAGGGGACCCCTCTGCCTCTATTGCTTTGGAAGTGGCAAGGGTGCAGTTGGCGTCTCTCTTCTGGGTGGCTCACACTTCAGACCCCTGGTGCCTGGGCTCCATTCCCTACCTCTGTAGGGCTTCAGGAGGAGGAAAGCCTGAGACTGGGCTACAGGAAGAGGGACAGAAAGGGACTGGGTTGGAGGACCAGAAGGCGGGGCGGTGGGGGGAAGAAGAGGTTGTGCTATCAGTATCCTTACAGAGGGGGAGCAGAGTGCAAATTTGCATCAGTCATTTATAAGCTCTTGCCATAGGCTGCTGCTACTGAGCATCTCCTCACACACTTAAAAATATTGACCCAAAAGAAATTCCGACCTTTCTTTCTTTTTTTTTTTTTTTTTAAAGTGCAAAAAGCTCTCTGCTGCCCTAGAGAGAGGATCTTTGGACAGGCCGTTCAATGCAAAGTAAAAGGGGGCAGCTGATGGGACTCGACAAAGGGCGGTGGAGCGGGAGACACCATGCTCCCCTCCCTCCCTCCCTCCACATACACGCGCGGAATACACTCAGCCACACACACAGAGGCACATGCACACCCCCTTCCATGGCTGCAGGCAGAGGGCAGGTGACTGGCTTCTAAGCAGGACCCCCTGGCTGCCCTGAAAGGTCAGTGAGCCACTGGGGCTAGACACAGGCCTAGGCTCAGGGGGCTCTGCTAAACCAGAGGCCTGGAGGAGCCTGGCTGGGAGGCAGGTTGGGGCTTGGCCCAGTCCTCTGCCGCCCCCAGCTTGGGGGAGATCGGCTGCTCCCTCTGAGGACGTGCATCCTGGGAAAGCCTTCTTCAGGCAGAATGAAGACACATGGAAAAGGGCAGTCAGTGGGAGGCAAAAGAGAGAGGGGGAACAAGGAGATGGTGCCTGTCTCAGAATCCACTTGGGTAGCAACGAAATGGGTGTGTCCCTGGGGTAGACAGTTCCAGCTCCTCTGAAGAGCTTCAACCCCAATAAGTGCAATAAGGACCTCATAGAGACTAGCAAGGAAGTCGGGTAGGCTGGGGTGGGAAACCTAATTATGTGAATGAGCACGAGTGCTGGGCAGAAACAAGCTCAAGGGAGAGGAAAGGAGGGAGAGCACAGTTAAGGACGTGAGGTTTGGGACATCTCAACAGCACCAGTGTGATCGGCACGGGTCTGGAACTCCTGGGGCCGCTGGCCCCTCCTGCGTAAGCCGGGAGAGTGTGATGGAGGAGAGACACGCACTGGACACCACAAGGAGAACCTGGCCGTGGAGACAGGGCCACTTTCTTCCCTGGGAGTTTGCTCAGAACCAGGCACTGCTGGGGACCATGGGTGAGGAGGAGGGGCACAGGGCCCAGTGCAGATGAAGGTTGCACAAACACCCCAAACTGAGAGCCCGGTCTCCTGGCAGGCGAGTAAGCGAGCAGGCACCTCGACAGCACAGCCTGTGCTTTCCCCTCAGATGAATCTGCTACTCCCTTTTCCTTAGGAGGGAGAGGAGCAGGCAGGTAAGCCTGGTGTCCACCACCCTCTCTGCCCCGCCTGTAAAGGAAGGGCTCAAGGGACAGGAGAGCAGAGAGGGAGTGTGATGCTGGCCTCAGAGCCCGTGCAGGGTCGAGGAGAGGTTCTCCTCGGTGGGGAGTCAGGGGAAGATCGGTTTCCTGTTGAGTCTGGGCTGGGTGTGTCTTAGCTGATCTTCTGTATCAGCTTCTCGTCAGACAGGCAGTAGAGGCTGTTGATGGACAAGTCTGAGATGAAGTGCTCGCAGGCTTTTCGAGTGATCTGCTTGCATCCTCGAAGGTCGATCAAGGTGACGTTGGCAATGCGCCGTAGGTAGATCAGGGTCTGGTCTGTCAATTTATTGCAACCTGTTGGGAAAGTGGACATAATGACAATGCTCACATACACACAACCTTCCTCTGCCATTCAATTCCCGTAGCCGTCTTCTTTCAAAATGCTAAACAAAAGCCCTCTTTGTCCCACAACTCCCTGGCTCAGAGACCAAAAGTGCCATCAGCACCTCTAAAGGGACCCTGCTGCCTCACTCCCATCACCATCTGACAACAAGCACAAGGGCTGCAAGGCTGACCAAACTCCAGCTGGATGTTGGCTGCGCACACAGGCAACCAACTTAACTACTCAAGGCCTCAGTCCCCCATCAAGTTAAAAAAGGGACAGAAATCCATGTCCTTGTCCAGATGTGAAGAAATGAGCTAATGGAGCTAATGTGAGTCAATGAACAGGCCCAAGGTCATTCTGGTTTACTGATCAAGTTCCAGGGAGGGCTGGAGGCAGGGGGCACTGCTGCTTATGAACAACAGTAGTGGCATACCTGCCATATTGAGCTCTGTGAGAGAGTAGCGAGTGGAAGACCCAACAGCGGTGAGTAGATTGGAGGACTGATCTGTAAGGTGGCTGCAGTGACTGAGGTCGAGTCGAGACAGGAGGGGCATGTGGCGAATGATGAGGCGAAGCGTGGCATCTGTGATGTCAAGGCCTGCCAGCCGGAAGTCAGTCATGTTCCGGAGCTTGCTGCGATTGTCCTGACCTGCACAGGCAAGACAAGAGTCTAGATCAAAACTCTCAATTCTCTAATCCAGCTTCAAGGCTCCAGGCAGCAACAGCTACTTGCTGGCCAGGGCCCCTGGAAGGGGTTAAGTAGAACTGCCCACACCCAGCCCTGCCTTCAGGGTGTGAGCACTGTGTGGGCAGTTTCTAGGAAACCAGACAAGTTTTCTTTCTTCTCAAGCTGCTAGATTATGCCTCATGCACACAGCAAAAGGCTATGTGCAGAATGCTCCTCCCCTTCCAATACCACCACACTTTTCTAGACCATCATGCAAACAGCTTTTGACTCCACCTCAACCATAAAGCCTTCTCAGACTTTTTCAGGCTTACACTCTCTGGGCCCCAAACTCCACCGACTCACAAAATGGACTTACTCCATTGTTTGTAGGTAGTTATCTGCTTATAGTTACCCTATTCTTGTACATAGTCCATCATTCTGTTTTCATTTTGTGCTCTTCTATTCTTCCACAGCATCATTTCTGAGACTACCTTAGCTTCTGAGGACGAGGTCTGTTTGGAAGACAAAGCTACCCCAAGACAAGCACCAAGAAGTCAGGCCCAGAGCATACCTGGTTTATCAGCCGGTGGAGTAAGCAAGTCCCGAATTTGAGGGTCCTTGATTCCTACTGCCCACCGAAGATCAAGGGTCCTGAGAAGGGGGCAGCTGGAGGTGCTGAGGGCAGAAACTGCAGACCAGGAGCAGCCTGCTAGGAGGAGGTCTTTCAGTCCTGCAATGGATGGAATGAGACACGTAATAATACACTGTTTCCCAGCATACTCAGAGCTGTAACGATCTGAGCAAAGTGAACAGACTTCCAGTCTAATAGGAGAGAAGGACTATGTCTAATCTTTTAGTTATCCAGCTCAAAGATTTCCACGGTATCCTATACTACATCTTCTAGCTTTAGTGGTAAATTGATTGCTTAGTTCCCACCAGAGTAATACAAGAAGGAGTGACTTCCTGTCTTTCCAAGAGCTCAAAATGCTGAAGAGAACAAGGGCTTATAAGGAGCTGACCAAAGTAACATCTGACTCAAATTTCCCCCTTAGTGGTTATGCTGAGGAGAAATGCAGGGCTGGCAGCAAAACTGATTCCATTCTCTTTGCTGTCTACTGCAGTGATTGGCCTGTCAGTCCAGAGTGCTGCCTTGGAGACTGGCACTTAAGATGGCCCTGGGTAAATCTCTTGCTAAGCAACAATGGCATGGGACTGCTGCCCTACACTGCCCTCAAGTGATGCTAAGAAGCACGGCCAATAATGCAACTTTTCTTGCCTGCTCCTTCTGGGCCCCTGGAAAGACAGTGGCAGGGCTGGTCACTTACCTGGCAGCCTATTGACAAGCCATGTCAGTTGCTTTTTAGAGATGTTGGTCCAACTGAGGTCAAGGCTGACTGGCTGCCTCTTGATGATGCCACTGAGGGCCTGGGGCACAATGGCCTTACACCTACTCAAGTCAATTTTTGTCCAGAGTCTCTTGTCGCAGCACCTGTGATAGAAGGGAAGAGAACTTGCCTTCATTAACTTGATATACCATCAGTGGAGCTCCCATCACAGGCTGCTGATGGCTTCTGGGTAAAGCAGAGCACCTGAGGCTCATTCTCCCTGCGTTCCTCTACAAGTGTACAGGGATCACACCTTACAATTTTTTGCCTCACAGAATAGGCAAAAAAATTGCCTTGGGCTCTACAACAACTAGATGCTTTGCAAAGCTGTATGTTGATAGTATATAACTTGACCACTTTACCCTGATTTATTCTGGAGTGTTTGAGAACATAACAGTTGTTAGGGACACACAGCAAGCAACAGTCTATAATCCCTTTATCTGCATTAAAATGGCATGGTTCCTGCTGAAGTGTATATAAGGGAGCCTCTTAAAGTTTCTAGACTTCTTACTGTCTAAAGCTAAGAAGGCTGCTCCATTCTGTCCCTTGTCAGTCACTCGCAGCTGCCTGAAATGCAGGGTGCTACTCAGCACATCCACAATTCACCCTGCCTTCAGCCTATTACTGTATCAGGTCGAAAGAGGCTCTTTATCAGGCTTACAGAGTCCTCTCCCACCCTCAAGTTCTGCCTTGGTGCTATCCTGACATTTTCTAGCCAGTCCAGACCAGAAGTGAAAGGGACAGGCTTGGCTTTCCACTGCAGTCTACAAATCTACAGGCCACAAACCACAACATGCTGGCTTCCATTTAATATTTTATAGCCCCTGCCCCCCAGCCTGGTTGGCAGGGGAAGAGAGACAGCACATAATGGGAATCTGATGTGCCTTGCCCTGAAAACCAAGAGGTAGAGTCAAGCAGTCCTACTAGTCCTATACAGATAAATATTAAGGAGAATTTAGATACGCTATGCATTAATTCAGATTTGGGAAATAAACTCATGTTTGCAAAGAACAGGTCTATTTAAAGACTGAAAAAATTTTACCAGTGGCACATGAAGCTTCTATGGCAGAAGCAAGCTGCTGACAATACAGTAGATTTTGCTGCTGTAAACCCGAGCATGCATCAGAGTCCCCTGGAGGAGGGCTTGTTAAAGCAGACTGCTGGGCCCACCCAAGAGGTTCTGATTTAAGAGGCCTATGAGGGCCCTGACAGTTGACATTTCTAAAAAGTTCCTGAGTGAATGTCACTGGTCAGGACACCACACTACTGTAATAGGATGTGTGTGACCCAGATAAAAAGGATATCTCCTACAGTAAATATATACCAGAGCTTAAGGAAAAACCAACAATGCCCAATGGGAAGCTCCTTGTTCATTATCACTACGAATTTTTTCCCCCAAGTGTCTGTCCAACTTAAGAAGAAATGGTAGCTCTCATTAAGGAAGCTTCAAAACTGGACTCTGCTTGCTGGAAAAGGGAATTCTGATCCAGGTTTGCGGGGATGAGCATTGAAACTGAAGAAAAATATAAGCACCTTCAAATTCATCTTGAAAAGCATGCCCACTTCTCTCACTGAATGGGAAGGTAATTGAGTCAGGGGCTTAAGTGAGGTCATCTGTGTTATCAGCACCAGAAGAGTGAACAGAACATCACAGGCTCTCAACCAACACGTGATGAGTTCAGCTGACTTGAGGAGGAAATTTTCAGCCCGCAAGACTCTGAAGTTTTAGCACAGACTACAAACCTATTCCCCAAATCAGTCTCCCTCCCCATAACAAAGAGAGATGGGAAAGTATAGAGCGGGGCCAGGAGGCAAATGGCTAAAGTTCCCTAATGACATCTGTGGGCACAACTGGCCCACATCTTTAAACAGGACCCAAAGTTTGGGAAAAAGGGTCAATTCATTCCTCATAGGACCCCACAGGCTTTCAGATGCTAAGGTGCATGCTGTTCTCATATGGAAAACCTGCCACCTACTCCCATACCCCTAATTCCTGACCCCCTGAATCCCTGCTCACCATTTATACCACGTCTTGCACACTCGCATACATTCACAAAGTTCTCTGCGGCTGAGGTAGCGGAAGACAGACATCCAGACCTCCCGCTGCATCCAGCTTTCGTCTCCATCCTGAGCCCAACTGCCCCGGCCATTCAGCCTGGCTGCACCCCCCTCCTCTGCACTGTCATCTTCCTCCTCCTCCTCCTCCTCTTCCTCCTCCTCTCCCCCCAGCCCCTCCTCATCCCCACGCTGGGGGGTTCGGGCTGGGCAGTGCTGCACTAGCACACGGGGGGAATGGCGAAGGTTGGCAGAGGAGGCCGTGATGGCCTGCAGCTTGGGCACAATGGATGTCCCGTGGAGCTCTTTGGTGGGCCTCTGTAGCGTGACAGTGAGGTACGATCCCCGGATCTTGGCTTTCTCAACTTCAGACAGCTCCTTTTTGCCGCTGGGATTGTTCTCCTTTTCCCGTACCATGGTGCGCTCTGTGGCCTGCAGCCGCAGCAACTGCCGCCGTTTGAAGCGCTCATCGCGGCTGGCACTGTGGTGGTCGCTGGGGCCAGCCCCAGGGGATGACCGAGTCACCATACCCCGGGGGGAAACCGGGTCATGGATGAGCTGCAGCATGGAAGTAGGTGAATGAGGCGGGGGCGTGAGAGGCTCATCGCAGCTCCGCAGGGGCCGCAGGACTTTGGCTTGCACGGCTTCTTCGTCACTCTCTTCCATTTTCCGCTTCTGCAAAACAGGCCCAGAAAAGCAACATCAGTGCTTCCTTTCTTCCAAAGCCTCTGAACAGACAGGGTGGACCTCCCTTGCTCTCAGGGGACCAGAGAGAAGAAAGGTCACTGTTGGAGAGGGGGTCATTCCCTCAGAGTCGGCCCAGGCTGGTCTCCAACTCCTAGGCTCAAGTGATCTGCCTGCCTTGGCCTCCCAAAGTGCTGGAATTATAGGTGTGAGCCACTGCACCTGGCCTGACCATTTTTAATTGTGTCTCTGACTTACCTCTTTCACCCAAGAGACGTTCTGTTTCACGGTGGAAAAAGCCCACATATACCATTTGAACTAAGATCCTGAGTCTGACAGCGGTAAACACCATTGGCTTCTAGCTCTACCAGAGTCTAAGTTTGACTCTACCAGGCTGCATCTTCCACTCCATCCCCCACGTGAATAATAAAGCAGAGAACAAGAACCTCTGTGAGAAACTGGGTTGCTACAGGGAGATTCACTCAGGAGTATGGTGAGGAATCCCACAAGAGCCCTCAACTTTATCTGTGGCATTGGTGCTCTCCAGATACTTGTCCTTTCCTGGAGCCCACTATGACTATGCTATGACAAAGCCCAGTAAACATGTTCCACTAGGAACCATATCAGTAGTTCAGGTTTTTTGCAAGGAGACTTTATGTCTCTAAGCAACAACCCTGGTATCTGCTCTTTTCCTCCTTACATTTTTTGATCATTATGGTTGGAAGAAAATTACCACCTTTTGGGTGCTACCTTTTCCAATGTATTAGAAGATAATACTAAAACATAGCATCTGCCAACACATCTGCTACAGCAGAGATGCAAACACTCAACATCACTAGTGAAGACACATGTAAATGCCACTAGCTCAAGAACTTGGGAGAACTTTGGCCCTAGTCAACTTCAAAAATCCTTGCCCTCAAAGACAAATAGATTGAAAAATTCAACTATCTTAGTATCCAAGTGGGAAGAAATAAAAAGAAGGTAAGAAAATTCCCTTCTGCCCCCTTCCCCGCTCCTGTGCAAGGGTCCTTGGAAGACTGGCACTCGGAAAGCCATCTCCTCCTGTAGGTGTCCACAGCTCGTCTTGCCTTTTCAGCCCGAGTAACTACAGTCCTTTTGGCCCTGACATTACTGGCAACCACTGGTCAGCAACCTCAGCTCCTTTGGGCCAAGGTCATAGCGCTGGTCCTCTCTGGGGGAGGGGCTGCCTCTGCATGACACATTTGGGCATGTGGGATGGGCAGGGTAGGGCTTTCTGCCAGGCCACAAAAGTGAAGATGACAAAAATGTGAACCTGCTTAACTGGAAGCTCAAGTACATTGCTGCACTCACTGGCTGCCTCAGGCCACTGCCTCCCCTCTAGTTAACATTCCTTAGGCGAGATCCTACTCACCTAATTTCTCTCCTCAAATAGCCCAGTCGTGGTTCCTCTCTTTGTAGGGCCCCAGAGTATAAAAGGACCTTAGGAATTTACAGATTCCAAGTGGAATAATATTTAGTAATACAAAAAACAATGCTACAAACTCTAACAAAGAAAATACTAAAAATTAACCAAAGAAAAAACATACCAAACCAAACAAAAATAATCTCCTAGGTCAGAGAAACCATGTGAACACTAACGCAAAGGCAAAAGTATATCAATCCCCCACATTTGACGCCTCTTTTCTGTCACAGTGCAAATCTGATAAGGTTCCTTTACCTGGGCTTTCTCCGAGTTGTCCTCCTGGTAGCACTTTGGACATTCCCAGCAATTTGGCAATTCTTCATTAAGCAACCCCTCTCCATCCATCTATAGGAAGACAGAGATGTTTTTGAAAGCCCATCTCTCAAGCTTCCTTTATCAAACAATAACACAGTTGGGAAGAGTTACTCACTAATCAATAACATTGGTCCATAAAGGGAGAAAAACTGTGAGCAATCGAGCCCCAAATAGCCAATGGTGCTGAACCTGATCTTGACAGTGGGGCACAGGTTCTGATAGCTTGGGTTTAGGGACTAATGCTCTAGTCTCTGTGACTCAGTGTTCTCCACTGTAAAATGATGGCTGACATTACTACCTTCACTCTCCCTCAGGAACTAACACACACAGAGGTACAACATTATAATTGCCAGGGATACAACAAAACCCACCTTATAGGGTTGTGGTGAAGATTAAATTATTCACTGTGTAAAGAATTTAACAAAATACTTGGCATACGGCAAACCCTCTGTATTAGCCATTATCATCATCATGGAATACCCTATTTCACCAATTCTATGGGTTTGAGGTATGTTAATAGATGTAATATGTACCATTTAAATCTTCACCAAGTTATAACTAATCGAACAAACTTTTAAGATTGTAAAGCTGGCCGGGCACGGTGGCTGACGCCTGTAATCCCAGCACTTTGGGAGGCCAAGGTGGGCGGATCACTTGATGCCAGGAGTTCAAGACCAACCTGGCCAACATGGTGAAACCCCGTCTCCACTAAACACAAAACTAGATGGGCATGGTGGTACATGCCTGTAATCCCAGCTACTCAGGAGGTTGAGGCAGAATTGCTTGAACCCAGGAGATGGAGGCTGCAGTGAGCCAAAATCTCACCACTGTACTCCAGCCTGGGCAACATAGTGAGACTATCTCTCCAAAAAAAGAAAAAAAAAAAAAAAGATTGTAATGCCGTTGAAATATCCTAAGAATCAGGCCAGGCACAGTGGCTCACACCTATAATCCCAGCACTTTTGGAGGCCAAGGCAGGTGAATCACTTGAGGTTAGGAGTTTGAGACTGGCCTGGCGAACATGGTGAAACCCCATCTCTACTAAAAACACAAAAATTAGCTGGGCGCAGTGGCACGTGCCTGTAATCCCCACTACTAGGGACGCTGAGGCAGGAGAATCACTTGAACCTGGGAGATATCCTGCCACTGCACTTTAGCCTGGGCAACAGAACAAGGCTATGTCTCAAAAACAACAAAACAAAACAAAACAAAAACCCAGTTCTTCATTCAACATATGCTTAATGTCTCCATATACTGACCTATTAATGTTTCTGTTATAGATTTGCTGCTATATAGTATTCAAAAAAACCAAAAATCTATAAAAGGTATACTTTTCACATTTTAACCTTTCTGAAATTGGGCTGCTTCTCATGAATGACAGTGTCTTATTATCACTGTCAGGCAACAGTCATGATTTTAGCTGATAGAGCAGTGATTCTCCACAGGCTACACAATTCGGATCACCAGGGGAGCTTTTGGAACACAAGGCCCATTGCTGGACTCAATCTCTGAGGCTGAGATCTGAATTTATTACTTTTTATTACTTTTTTTTTTTTTTAAAGCTATTTAGCTCTGCACTGAGCCTGATACACACTCAGCACTCATTAAATGTTACCTGATACTATTACCCTCACTCTCCCTTAGGAACTAATATCCAGAGGTACACTGAAGTATGTATCAGAGATGACTAAAGGCTTGAGGCACTGCAAAACACACCATGCAGTTCCATTATGGCCTGGGGACTCTACATACGCTGTCCAGAAGCCAGATTGTAAGCTCCATGAGGACAGGAAGTGGGTATGTTTTGTGTACTGTTCTATCCTCAGGGTCTAATGCAGTGCCTGACACATTGTATGTATATGAATCAAGGGCTGATGTTAGACCACTGCATTATGTGGCCACAGAGGTGATGGCCTACAGTAGGGATGCTGGCACTCCCATGACAGGTGTCCCATTCTGTTGTGTCACTCACTCCATTAGCTGAGACTTAAGGAACCCCTTATAGCTCTCCTCACCTGGAGGCAGCCAGGATGAACAATCTCATTGCAGATACAGCATTCCATGAGTTTCTTCTCAAAGTCTTGTGTCTCTTCATTCTGATCCACCTCTCCACAGAGGGAACATGTGACTGAGTGAGGCAGTCTGGGCTACAAGAGGACAAAGATAGGATCCAAGAGAACTGACTCAGATCCTTATCATTTCAGTTTCCCTTAAACTGAAGATGGGAGATTTGGGTCCTATAATTCTCTAGTAAACACCTGGAAGCATGGAGGCAGGGTGGAGAGAAGGGAGGTTTTTGGTAGGAAAAATGACTGGGGAAGAGGAGGACTCAACCACCTGGGTACTAGAGACTAGTTTATTTTCAGTTGGCCTATCCTTGGCCTCCCCAGTCCTTTCTAATCTACTTGAAGAGGGGAAAGAAGGCAATGATTTGCCCTTCAAATGCTGGTCTCTTGTTTGGAATTAGGTAAAGCCAAAAGATTAAATTGGATTTTTAGTACTGGATACCTTCCATCTAAACCTGGGGTACAAAATAAAGCCAAAAAGAGAGTATAAACCTTTTCTTTCCAACTCTAAAGTCTCTTTAACTTTACACTATATGTATTTCAGTTCCTTTGGCACTGCCACCCCTCCCCCAAATTCTTTACCCAGCAGATCACTCACTGCCAAGCACTGCCGGAGGACACAGGACTGCTTCATGCGTCCAGGCCCCCCAAACTTCTTCATGTCTCTGCAGTAGTGGCAAACACCACACTCTCCTTGCACACAGGCTTTGCATTTTCGACATCGCACTCGTCTCCGTCTGGCTCCTGACACAATCGGGGAGGCAGCAGCTGGCCTCACAGGTGTTAACCGTGGAGCTGGTTTCATAGTGTGAGGCTTTGTAATGGGGATGGTAGGAACCCGCACCTTTGGCCGAGTGGGGAATTTAAGCTGGAAAGAGAAAGCAGTGAGGTCAAATATATCAGGTTGCTTTAAGACTGGAGAGGGTAGAAGATTACATGGTAGCATACCTAGCCCGGGGCTTGGCCCACTATGGCCTACGGGCAGATCTGCCCACTGCTTGTTTCTAGAATAAATTTTATTAACACACAACTCATCTTTTGTATTATCAATGGCTGCTTTTTTTTTTTTGAGACAGAGTCTAGCTCTGTTGCCCAGACTGAAATATAGTGGCTTGATCTTGGCTCACTGCAAGTTCCGCCTTCCGAGTTCATGCCATTTTCCTGCCTCAGCCTCCTGAGTAGTTGGGACTACAGGCGCCCGCCACCACGCCAAGGAAATTTTTTTGTATTTTTAGAAGAGACGGGGTTTCACCATGTTAGCCAGGATGGTCTCGATCTCCTGACCTCGTGATCCGCCCGCCTTGGCTTCCCAGAGTGCTGGGATTACAGGCGTGAGCCACCACACCTGGCCAATCAATGGCTGCTTTCATGCTACCATGGTAGAACTGATAAATTGTGACTGTGTGGCGTACAAAACCTAAAGTATTTACTATCTTGACCTTTACAGAAAAATTTGCCAGCCCTTGTCCTAGCCCTTTGGCCTACTAATTCAGCTGCTTCCCTTTCATTTTGCAGAGCTGTTAAGATTCATCCCTCCCTGAGCTTTCTGTGTTAAGTGCCATGTACCGAAGTCACTCCAGGAGCCCTCCAATATTTCCTCATCCTGACTGCTCAGATTATACTCCTAAAGAAGACAGTAAACTACCTTAGGGTGAAACGAGTCTTGCTCATTTCTTTAGTACTCCAAATCTAAGCATACAGCCTGCTACACAGCAGACCCTCCAATAATATTTAAGTGTGGAACACACTTCTTAGCATTCGTATTTACCCTGCTGGTGACCTTTTCAAGGACAAGGACCATGTTTCCTACTACTTTAATTTCTTACCATATCTTAAACACTTTTCTGACACAAAATACTCAAAAACCAGAAATGACTGAATTGTTTTAAGGCAGTCCCCTGTGGCCAAGCAGAGGCCAAGTGGGACTCCTCCCACTAGGGACGAGGAGGTGATTCTTTAAATATATTGTTCAACTCCATACCTTTATATTCTGCCTAAACACCCCTGGAATGTGATGGCTTTGCAAGTTTCAGCTACAGAACAACAAACAGAAGCCTAATTTATTTGCCAAATTCATGGCCAGGATCAGAATGCTATCATTTATTTAATATGTAACCTTGATAGAGGACAGTATGGGCAAAAAAAATTATACAGGATCTAAACTGAAGAGGCATGAAAATTCATAATTGACAGTTTATTAGCTGACAGTAATTCCTTTCTTATTTTTTTTTTTTTTTTTGAGACAGAGTTTCGCTCTTGTCGCCCAGCCTGAAGTGCAATGGCGCGATCTCGGCTCACTACAACCTCTGCCTCCCGGGTTCAAGCGATTCTCCTGTCTCAGCCTCCCGAGTAGCTGGGATTACAGGCATGTCCCACCACGCTTGGCTAATTTTGTATTTTTAGTAGAGACAGGGTTTCTTCCTGTTAGTCAGGCTGGTCTCAACTTCCCGACCTCAGGTAATCCGACTGCTTCGGCCTCCCAAAGTGTTGGGATTACAGGCGTGAGCCACCATGCCTGGCCCCTTTCTTCTCTTTTCAATTCCATACTGCAAAGTCCAGGTTAAGGGGATTTTTGAGAGAATGATCTCACTACATCAAAGAAAACCTGTGCTCCTTTTAGATATCTATGTAATTATTTTAACTGGCTTTCAATCATATCTGTGAAGATAACTGAGTAACTGGTCACAAGGACAGAAGCGGATGCATTTTGATGAACAAATGCACAATTTGGCATCTGAATCTGGAGGGAGGCCTCCCAGTTTGATAGTTCCGTTAAGAGAGTCACCTCCAAAGATAGCCAATTACCCTGACTTACAAGTCAAAACAGAACTGCGTAATGATTTTCTGTCAGTTTGTATTAATGCACCAAAAGCCATCTGCCTCTAGTTGTTCTTTTTTCCCCCAGAATGGTAATCATCAACTAACAAAAGGCTTAAGCAGCCTAAAAATCAAACAACATAGTTTCTTACCTTATCCCTTTTTGGCCACTGTACTATAGGAACTCCAGTGAGGGCTAACTTGGGATCGCTGTTGGCAAGCTCTTCCAGCAAAATCTAAGGGTAGGAGGGGAAAGAAGGAAAAATCAGGGCAGGGTGAACAAAGAGCCAACCACCCTGAACAGCATCCAGACTCTGCCTCAGTACCCTTGAGTAGCAAGGGAGGCAGGGTGGCAACTGTCTGTATTTGCCCTTCGTACAGAGACTCACTGGAAAACAAATAAATCAAAGGTGAAGGAGAAAACTCAAACTTAGGCTGCTGCAGTATTATGAAAACTTTGAGGCTGGGCACAGTGGCTCATGCCTGTAAGAGGTGGGAAGATCACTTGAGCCAGGAGTTTGAGACCAGCCTGGGAAACAGAGCAAGACCCATCTCTACAGGGGGCGGGTGGTGGTGGTGGGGGAGCAGAAAGGACTTCAAACTCACCTTTGCTCCCAATCCCTTACTTGTGTACTCATTATACTAACACACTGAAACAACTAACTTACTGTGGCGACAAGTGTTACTTCTCATACAGCTTCTCATACATATGACAGTAAAACTTTATTATTGCTTCTTCACTTTTTACACCAGTTAGTGAATATTATCAGGTAATTAAGTATTGCCTTCATTTCTCATATGTGAGCCAAGTGGCATAAAAATGATTGGCTAATACAGAATTAATGAGATGAACGGTACAGCCTAATGTGCTGATTTAACCCAGGGCTCTTTTCTTCTAAGGCTGATTACAGAAATCTCAATCTCAAATCTCTCTCTCTCTCTCTCTCTCACACACACACACCCACAGAGTCTGTTATTTGCCTTTATTCCTTTAAATGGGGAAAGGAACAATCTTAGGGGCAACAGTTCTCATGGCATTACCAATAAAATTTAAATGACTTACGAACAATGATACAGTGAGAAAATGCCACTTAAGTGAATCACACTGGTTGACTGTTACTTTGGAACAAATTTTTTTTTTTTTTTTTAGATGGAATCTCACTCTGTTGCTCAGGCTGGAGTGCAGTGGTGCTACCTCGTTCACTGCAACCTCTGCCTCCCTGGTTCAAACGATTCTGCTGCTTCAGCCTCCTGAGTAGCTGGGATTACAGGCACCTGCCACCATACCCGGCTAATTTTTGTAGTTTTAGTAGAGATGGGGTTTCACCATGTTGGCCAGGCTGGTCTCGAACTCCTGACCTCAGGTGATCCGCTTGCCTCGGCCTCCCAAAGTGCTGGGGTTACAGGCGTGAGCCACCACAACTGGCCAAATCTTTTTGTTTTACACAGAAATTCCTGAAGCCCAAATCTTCTAGTATAATGAAATCCTTCTTCTTCTGACCTTATGAGCCCTAAAGCAACACCAACAGCAAAATAACTCAAATCTGGGAGACAAGTTACATGATTCCTTTTCTGGCTACCCTAGGTATGTACAGGACGGTAACTGTTTCAGTAAATACTAAACTCTGATCCTGGACAGGTTAGCAAGTCTGGGCCATTGCTAATAATTGTTCTCATAATCCTGTGTGCTCTACCCCAGAGACCAGGACTGTTATGTATTTTCATTCTTAACTTAAGGTTCCTGCTCCAAATCCCAAAGTTGGGACTCAGAAAGACCCTTTATCTCATAGCCAAGAAGCTCCTCTACTAAGATCCCTTTTTGCCAAGTCTCCAGATGCCTCTCACCTTCCCCCAAACTCATTTCATTTGCCGACGTTTTATTTACTTCAAGTTGCTATGGCATCCTTTTCTGTTAGTACCATACAGCGTGGGGGTGAAGAGGCGGGGTCTGGTGCCACGTGGGACAAGGCTCTGGTATGGGCTCCTAATCTCCCTAGGGTGAAAAATTCAGGTCCATTCAAAATGTGTGCTAGGGAGTGCATGGCTCCCCTCCCCCACTTCACACTGCCGAAGAGTAGGACTCTGCCCATTTCCTCTGCTAAGTGAACTGAGCTGTCCACAAATGGGGACTTTCCACTTTCAGCAAAACAGACTGCACAGTAAGATCTGCGATTGTTTAAGAGTAGAAAAGGAACTTAACTGTTCACCAAAAGCAGTCTAATTCTACCTGCAAGATTTCTGTGGGGAGTAGGGAAGGGTAGGCAGAAAACTGTGTCGGTGTGTGTGTGGGGGGCGGCAGCTGTTCACACATACAGGACTCAGTTACTGGGGTATGTGTGGGTGTGGAGGGAAATGCAGATTTCCTTCCAAGCCTTATTTTGCTGGGGCCATTCAACCAAGCACGCCCTGCTTTCATCAAAAAAGGCAGACTCCAGCTGAGGCCCTACAAGAAACCATATAAAGAAGCCACCACCCTTCACTAGAGGGGGTTTGGGATAGGAGAGCGGGGGTGGAGTGCGGGAAAGGCTGACGCCTATCTCGGCTCCAGGCATTCGGGAGAACATTTAAACACAGGCCCACACCCTACAGATCACAGGAAGGGAAAGAGAACAGAAGGTGCCTGGGCAGAGAGGGAAAGGATTCTCAAAAGCCAAGCAACCCAATTCAAAAGCACATCCCACCAGGTGAGGGAACAAGTGCAATGACGGCTCAGGCAAGTAACAGCATTGTCCTGGACTCGCCCGGCAGGCAGCAGACAGTTTCTTCTGCCTCTTCACTGAGACAAAAGTCCCTATAGTTACACGCACCCCAAACCAGAAAGGGTTTGCCGATCGACCGCCTGACCTTTCGTTTCCCGTCGCTCTGGAGCTGCCGAGGCTCTTGGTGAAGTTTCCCCAGCGTCTTTGTTTTGTTTTCTGTATTGGAAGTTCTCCTGAAGGAGTTAGATATTCTGCCTCTAGGAAAATCCGGATTTACTTGAATATTCTGGAATCTCCCAGAGCACATACGGCAGGGCAGTCCAGCTCTGACCCTTCAGACTACCCAGAGAGAGCAGCGTGCAACGCTCTGGGTTCCTTCTCGAGCCCTTCAGCTCAGCCGCGGCTTCCTGTGCCTGCGAACAATGCTGCTGCGTCACCCACATGCAGCTCCCAGAAATGCTTTGCAACGGAAGATGGCAGGAGGGGGAGCCGAGCGAGAGTGAGCGAGCCAGGCAGAGGGCCCAGCCGTTCTGCTGCAGAGCCGGGAGGGGGTGTGTTCAGCAACTGCTTTCTTCCTCGTGATTGGAAGAGGCCCTGCCAGGGAGGGGAGCTCAGCCACAGCCCCCGCCCTGTCTCCCTCCCACCACCACTGCAATAGGAGAACCTAGGGCCAGCCCCCTGAGGGCTCCCGGTGGCAGACTTCTGAAGGCGCCAGCAAAAGGGAAGGCTTTAACTCATTCTGCAGGCTACACTAGGCACCTTGGCCCACATTTGTCCTTGTCTCAGTCTACACCCTTCCCCTCAGGGTCACCTCTCACTGTTACTGCCAGAGCTCTCTGGCTGACTGCACACACACTTATCTCTCCCCTCTCAGCAAGTATAGGGGGGTCGCCCAAAGTTCCGCTTCTCTGGATGAACTAGGCACGGGAGCTGAGTTCCTGGAGTTATCTTCTCCTGCGCACTGCCTGCTTCACCTGCCCTCGCTAACTTGCTCCCAGCCCACAATCCAGAATCTGCCTACGTGTTCCAAAAAACCTTCAGAAATGGCCCATGTCAGCCAATATTGAGATATTCAATAAAACATGGCTAACATCAACTACATCTAAAACAGATGCCTGCTTCTGATTTTGACAAGGACTCCACCCCCACACTACAGTACTAGAAATGTCCGTGCAGCAATCCTGCAGCGGTTCCACCGGGAACAAGTCAAACAACTGAGGCACAACCTAAGGGCAACATACTTTGCCCTCCTGTCTCTAAACAAGGTGCAGGAAACCAGGGAATACACTTTCTCCCAACTCTGGCAGTCTCCTCTGCCTATAAGATTATCCTCTTGGATTTCCGTTTCTATTCAAGTCTGTTTGCCTGTCTCATTCTTGATATTCCCTAGATGAAGCAGCCAGTCCTGCATCCTGTCAAGACACCTCACTACCTTCTTACAGCCACTCAGACTGACAGGTATTGCTCACACCTCTACACACCGAACCCTGATTCCTGGATCCCCAGCTGGGATGAAGCTCAGACTGAACACACACTCCCTTCAGTCTACAGGAGGAAGAGAGGGTGCACTCTGGTTGAGTTTCTAGGGATCCACAGTGTACCAAACATCAGCATGGGAGAACCTCAATAGGAATCAAATACTTAGCAGAAACAGTTTGGGTCTGAATTTATGTGATTTTTAGACTTTTACAAAGGTAACTTGCCTTTTTTGCAGATGCTTTGATTTAAACATCTAGCTCTTAAGCATTCTTATTTATTTCCAGGACAGTTGTTTCAGTGAGTTTCTGGTACAGATTTAGTGGCTAACTAGGCTTTCTAAAGTCTGGGGCTTTGCTACCAGGGGCTTCATATGTTATTTTCATTGTAGTTTACCAGAGGAAGGAGAGACTTTTGTGCTCTCGGCTGAGCTCCTCCTGGAAATGCTTATATGAACATCCTAACCCTAAACCTCTCCCTGGCACTGTATCTTAAGACTCAAGACCCAGTGCAATCGGCTTATTTTTGTTTGAAAAGCTTTCCTTAACAGTGATCTAGCTATTGAGAGGTCTTCTTGGAAAATGCTTATTTTGATCTTCAGTGCTATTTATATTACAGAGATGATAAAGTATGAATACTTAAGATAAAACATATTACTTTAAAACAAACATAAGTTCAAGTTGCAGCAAGTACAAATTCTAGAGACCACCAGGAAAGGACAAAAATCAGATAGAGCACTAGGAAACTCACTCCCATTAAGTTTCCAAATCACAAATTAAACCAGGCCTAACTTTTCCCCCTCCTGCTAATTCAGAGTAAAAGATAGGCAAAAAAGATAAGAATTACTAAGACCATGACATTACATAATACAAGAATATAAGGAAAATATTTAAAATAATTATAAGTGCTTTAACCATATAAGACTCATAACTGAGTTATATTACTTAAAACTTTCTATTCAGTAAGAATGTACGAATTTTTACAAATATCTTATTAGTAAATATTGCAAATAAAGTTTTATTTGTATGGTTGGCCTTTTTTCTTTTTTAGACAGGGTCTCGCTTTGTTGCCCAGGCTAAAGTGCAGTGGTACGATGACACCTTACTACAGCCTAGACCTCAGCCCCCTGAGTAGCTGGGATTATTAGGTGCACACTACCATGCTCGGCTAATTTCTTGATTTTTTAAAGATGGAGTCTTACTATGTTACCCAGGCTGGTCTTGAACTCCTGGCCTTAAGTGATCCTCCTGCCTCAGCCTCCCAAAGTGCTGGGATTATAGGCATGAGCTACCACATCTGGCCTAGGTTGCTTTTTTTAAAAAACAAAAAAACACACATCTGTAAGCCTGGACCCAGGACAAAAAAAAAAAAAAAAAAAAAGCTGACTTGGTTGGGTAAGGTGGCTCATTCCTGCAATCCCAGCACTTTGGGAGGGTGAAGCAGGAGGATTGCTCAAGGCAAGGAGTTCAAGATTCAAGACCAGACTGGTCAATACAGCAAGACCTCATCGCTAATAATAATAATAATGAAAAATTTAAAAACATTTAAAAATCTGGCTTAATGGAATAAGAGCTAACTATACTGGGTCTTCTACTAGTTCTTTTATTAGTGTCAGAATAACCCCCAAATTATCAGCTGAAGATAATTCCTAATTAGTATTTCTGGAGTTATTTGCAACCATAACTGTTTCTGCTTCAATCTCATCATACTCCTGGGATGGGGCCTAATATAAATTTTTAGATCATAGTTCCAAAATAAAATGTTAAGATTCTTAGATAAGAGTATCAGTAGCCTATTACATCACAAATAACAATTTTCCAATTTATAAATTGAGAGCTTTTACCACTTATATAATGTTGTAGTAATAAATTTATATCCTATAACAGGAAAGTTTATTAGCTGATGAATTAAGACGACGAACATCTATTTCCCTCAGGATAGACTCTGCCACTCTCACTCATTTGCTCTGTGCCCTGTGTCATGCCAGGCACCTGCAAACCTGGACTGCACTTATTTCCTATTACTTAGCTCACTTTTATATCTGCTTTGCCACTGAACTCCAAGGCCCTTGAGGACTAGGACCATGGCATGTCTGCATAGTTTCCTTAACACTCAATCTGATTCCTGACACAGAGTAGGCAGGCATTATTCAGAGCAGTGGAATAAGTGAACCTCATATATTTGTAACATCTAATTTTTTTCTGGCTGTAATAATGCACTGCTTATTAAGTATTTTACTAATCTTGTTAATTTTAACAATAATCTCACAGAGATATTTTATAGAGGAGAAAATAGGTTTTCATAAGTTTAGTAACTTACCCAAAGCTCACAAAGTATGATTGGCAGGCTTATCAAAATGTTTAGAGAAAACAGGAAGGTAGAAAAGTATTCAACAACACCGAATTTGCTTTATTAAGTGAGCTGGGCAGCCAGATATATTGTTATATTGAAAACTTCTTTTATATAGGCACCTATGTTAAGAATTCCTTTATCACCAAAATAAATACCAACAAAAACAACAATCTGATTAAAAACTCAAATTCTGGCTGGGCGTGGTGGCTCACGCCTGTAATTCTAGCACTCTGGGAGGCCTAGACAGGCGGATCACTTGAGGTCAAGACTCAAGACCAGCCTGGCCAACATGGTGAAACCCTATCTCTACTGAAAATACAAAAATTAGCCAGGCGTTGTGGCACACACCTATAATCCCAGCTACTCTGGAGGTTGAGGCAGGAGAATCACTTGAACCCGAGAGGCCAAGGCTGCAGTGAGCCTAGATCACGCCACTGCACTTTGGCCTGGGTGACAGAGCAAGACTTCACCTCAAAAAAAAACAAAACAAAACCAAAACTCACAAAAATAAAGAAACCTCAAATTCTTCCAGATGACTACTACCACCCTACTATGCCCTGCTATCAGCAGGTTGGGATGTACCCTTCTAGATTCCTCTGCAATGCACAAACACGCATACACTTTTTCTTACATTAATGGGACCGTAGTATACATACTGTTCCATGTCCTACTTTTTTATTCAACATATATCAATAACACAACTTATCAATTTTAGAAATGTTAAGACGATCTTGGCCAGGCTCAGTGGCTCACGCCTATAATCCCAGAACTTTGAGAGGCCAAGGCAGGTGGATCACAAGGTCCGGAGTTCAAGACCAGCCTGGCCAATATGGTGAAACCCTATTTCTACTAAAAATACAAAAATTAGCTGGGCATGGTGGCACGTGCCTGTAGTCCTAGCTACTCAGGAGGCTGAGGCAGGAGAATCGCTTGAACCCAGGAGGCAGAGGCTGCGGTGAGCTGAGATTGCGCCATTGCACTCCAGCCTGGGCAAAATGAATGAAACTCAGTCTCAAAAAAAAAAAAAAGAAAAAGAAAAAGGCCGGGCACGGTGGCTTACGCCTGTAATCCCAGTACTTTGGGAGGCCGAGGCGGGCAGATCATGAGGTCAGAAGATCGAGACCATCCTGGCTAACACGGTGAAACTCCGTCTCTACTAAAAATACAAAAATTAGCCAGGCGTGGTGGCAGGCGCCTACAGTCCCAGCTACTGGGGGACTGAGACAGGAGAACTGCATGAATCTGGGAGGTGGAGCTTGTGGTGAGCCGAGTTTGCGCCACTGCACTCCAGCCTGGGCGACAGGGCGAGACACCGTCTCAATAAAAAACAAATAACAACAAAAAAACAAACAAACAAACAAAAATTCTCATAGTAGGAGAACCCCATTCTACCTATGCACACTTTCAGGAGTCAACATTACCCACAACCCCTCTCAAACAGAACCTTATATACACGCTGATAGCTTTACCAGTAAGTCACCTTTTTTTTTTTTTTTTGAGACGGAGTCTCACTCTGTCACCCAGACCCAGGCTGGAGTGCAGTGGCGCCATCTCGGCTCACTGAAAGCCCTGCCTACTTTCTTTCTTTATGAGACAAGGTCTCACTCTTTTGCCCAGGCTGGAGTGCAGTAGTGAGATCGCAGCTCACTGAAGCCTCAACTTGACCAACTGAAGTGATCCTCCCACCTCCACACCTGGCTAATTTTGTATTTTTGTAGAGATGAGGTTTCGCCACATTGCCCAGGCTGGTCTCAAGTGATCTGCCTGCCTCTGCCACCTAAAGCACTGGGACAAGAGGTGTGAGCCACTGGGCCCTGCCTAAGTCAGTACTTTTTAATGTCCTGCTTTTTCACTTAATCCCCTTTCAACTCTATATTCTATGACTTGTTCTTCAACACTGTAGAACTTAACCTTTAAGAATCTTAAAAGCCCTCCCCCTTTTTTTTTTTTTTGAGACGAAGTCTCGCTCTGTCGCCTAGGCTGGAGTGCAGTGGCGCGATCTTGGCTCACTGCAAGCTCTGCCTCCTGGGTTCACGCCATTCTCCTGCCTCAGCCTCCCAAGTAGCTGGGACTACAGGCGCCCGCCACCACGCCTGGCTAATTTTTTTGTATTTTTAGTAGAGACGGGGTTTCACCGTGTTAGCCAGGATGATCTCGATCTCCTGACCTCGTGATCCGCCTGCCTCGGCCTCCCAAAGTGCTGGGATTATAGGCATGAGCCACCGCGCCCGGCCCAGAGCCCTTTTATCACAGCACTGAAATGCACTATTTTTTCCTTGGAATATTAGGAATATCTCATCTACCACTTTCCCCCTCATCTCTTCTACTAATTATTTCTGAAAGCCAGATAAGTTACAACAGCAAACAATTCCTCTCTCTGCAGGAAGGGTAAACTGCATTAGCTTTGTCCCGCACTGAAGTGTAGCCAATCAGTGCTATAAGCATCAAGTTTTCTAGCATGCAAAGTCCCCAGCTGTGGAGTGATTCAGTACCTACCCAATCTAATGCTTTTTTCTTTTGAGTGATGCTCAGATTCTCAAGGTATTCAAGCTCTAAGCTTGCTATATCTTTTCTGAGATTTAGCAAAACTGATCAAATATAGGAATAATTAATCTATTTGATCTTAAACTACACCTGCAGAGTTGGAATCTAAATCTGTTGTCTTCTGATGTCAGCTACATTTTGACTGTGGTTTTGGGTAAACGAGAAGGTGTGGATAAGTCTCCAGAGGGAGAATTCAAACACTGTCAGCCTGTGTAGTCATCTCACTGGCTATTTGTTCCTCATGCTCTGGCCTCTGCCACTATATCTTAGCCAGTGATGGCAGTCACGTTTTTTCAGTGGTCCCTGATTAACACAAGCAAGCTCTCTCCAGACACTTTTCATAACGCTAAGCCTCCTTTTTAGATGTTTCTTCTTAACTCATCTCTCTTCTTGCTAACTCTGCTTAATATTTAACCCAAATCTTTCTACTTTTTCCTTTGGTATACCACTGTACCACTCTGTCACCTTAAATCTCCTTATTTAGCTACTTTAACTAGTTAAACTACTCCAATGTTTTTTTGTTGCTGCTGTTGTTGAGAAAGGGTTTCACTTCCATCACCCAGGCTGGAGTGCAATGGCGCAATCTCGACTCACTGCAACCTTCGCCTCCCGGGTTCAAGTGATTCTCCTGCCTCAGCCTCCTGAGTAGCTGGGACTACAGGTGCGCACCACTATGCCCAGCTGATTTATATATATAGGTATTTTTTCTAGAGATGGGGTTTCGACATGTTGGCCAGGATGGTCGCAAACTCCTGGGCTCAAGTGATCCGCCTACCTCAGCCTCCCAAAGTGCTGAGATTACAGGCGTGAGCTACCACGCTCAGCCTCCAATAGTTTGAGTGTGTGTATTTCTGCCACACTTGACCTTGTATAATTGATTAGTGGATTATAATATGGCTTTTTACAACTGAATTCAATGAGGTCAAATCTATCTACAGACATTCCCTAGGGCTGAAAAGACTTTTTTGAAAATCATGAATTAGAAATACAGATACCCAGGCCAAAAGAATGTTAGAGGTGCAACCTTGTAAGTCTTTTTTCTTAGGGTCCCTAACAATTATACAAGTTAAAAGTCTCAAAGGTCACAATTTAGGCCGGGCGTGGTGGCTCATGCCTGTAATCCCAGCACTTTCGGAGGCTGAGCCGAGTGGATCGCCTGAGGTCAGGAATTTGAGATCAGCCTGACCAACATGGTGAAACCTCGTCTCTACTAATAATATAAAAATTAGTTGGGCCACCGTGGTGGCACGCTCCTGTAGTCGCAGCTACTCAGGAGGCTGAGGCAGGAGAATTGCTTGAACCCAGGAGGTGGAGGCTGCAGTAAGCCGAGATCACGCCATTGCACTCCAGTCTGGGCAACAAGAGCAAAACTCTGTCTCCAAAAGAAAAAAAAAAAGTCACAATTTAAAGTTTCCCACATGCATCCATAATGGAATATAAGTCTTACCACAACGGAAATGAAGAATCTGAATATCCTTTGTCCATTTAAGGGTATGAAGTGAGTCTGGGAAAGTATGGCTAAATTTGTTTTGTTGCACATATAAATCATTATAGAAGTAGGACCACACCTACCTGGAACGTTGTAATTTCTTCCCATAAATGAAAGCCATGATAGTATCAACTGCCTCTTCTTATAGCAAACATTATAAAACCAAACTATAACACCAACTGTCCAGTTTCTATCACTACTAAGGAGGACCAACTTTATCAGGTTTTTGCCCCTTTTAGGCCTCTGTTATTTTTTTACCTTTTCACTGACACATAAACAATATAAGATCTAATTAAAATGTTGATTTTAAAAAGAATAAAAGATGAAGTCCTATCCTAGTCTTTGGAATTCTTTCCTGAGGTGGTCAGGAGAAGCTAAGGAGCACCTCATCTGGTTATGTGGTGGCCACAGAAAACCTGAATGAGGAATCAAGGATGGAAAAGACCTACTATGAGACATGTAGTCCATTTTCACTGAGGTCACAAAATTATTCTCTTTAAGTTTTTTTTTTTTTTTTTTTTTTTTGAGACTGAGTTTTGCTCTTGTTGCCCAGGCTGGAGTGCAATGATGTGATCTCGGCTCACAGAAACCTCCACCTCCCAAGTTGAAGAGATTCTGCCTCAGCCTCCCCGGTAGCTGGGATTACACGCACCCGCCACCACGCCGAGATAATTGTTTTTTTTTCTTTTTAATTTGAGATGGAGTCTCACTCTGTCGGCTCACTGCAACCTCCACCCAAGCCGGATTCAAGCGATTCTCCTGCCTCAGCCTCCCAAGTAGCTGGGATTACAGGTGCCTACCACCATGCCTGGCTAGTTTTTGTATTTTTAGTAGAGACGGGGTTTTACCATCTTGGCCAGGCTGATCTTGAACCCCCGACCTTGTGATCCACCTGCCTCGGCCTCCCAAAGTGCTGGGATTACAGGTATGAGCCACCGCACCCGGCCCTGGGATGAATTATTTTAAAATGATGCTTTTCTCGATGGATTTGTCTTGATGCTAAATAAATGTGAATCTAAAGATGCTAAAGCTACTCAACGTTAACCCAGCATAGAACAATTTCATTTCCCTCAATCTGCTTAGAATGAGATTCCTATCAGTCACTTTTGTCCTGCTTTTTATCTCAAGGTAACTTAAGTTTAATGTAACATTTCTTAAATATTTTCTTAGGGTCACCTTTATTTTTGGGGTCGGCCT
Organism: Mandrillus leucophaeus; assembly: GCF_000951045.1. Classification (NCBI taxonomy): domain Eukaryota; kingdom Metazoa; phylum Chordata; class Mammalia; order Primates; family Cercopithecidae; genus Mandrillus; species Mandrillus leucophaeus. The sequence goes on along the minus strand of NW_012103143.1, from coordinate 1,289,797 downwards.
GAAACCTATGTTTAAGACTAAATTTAAGTCTTCAATGAACACACAAATGTTAGTATTTTCAAAACAGGGACATAACCTCATTCTAGGAATGAAAACATTGAGCAGCAATAACAAACACATAGGCATATTAACTTCTCTCTGACTGTACCAGAGATCATCCAAAATTCCTATACTTTCTCCCACTGAATCTGGAAACTGACTGCCATAGCTGGATCAGTAGTTGTCATAAAACACATCAAATCCTTACCTTTACATCAGCAATGAGAGCATCTTCATCTTCTATCCCTGTGGGGACACATTTCTTGTGCAGTGGCAGAGACTCCAACTTATCTACAAGGCAGCGAAGGCCTTCAAGCTCAAAATGGGTCAGATGCACTTGCCTGTCCTTTCGGGGAGCACACTGGGGATCCCACACTTGTCCATTGTGGGATCCCCGGCTAGAGTCAGAAGATGAGTCCCCAGACAAAGTTTTCTTCAGACTTGGAAGACTTCGGCAGGTTTTGCCCAGTCCATCATAATCCAGGTTGACCCCATTCGCGACAGGACTAGTGAGGACAGAACGCCTGCTGCTCAAGCGTCGGGGTTCTCGATCCACTGTTTCCTCATCCCCATTCCCAGACTCCAACCCATTTAACTCCAAATCTACCAATATGAAGAAAAAATGCAGTAAGAACATTTCACTTTGCCATGTGATCAGCAAGAGAAATAGGTGGCATGACAGGGGCCTTGAGGCTATAAATGACAAAATCACCACATTTAAAAAAATGGTCTATCTTTATGCCAACCCATTTGTCCACTGTTGAAAATCACAGTTACAGGTAAAAACAGGATCCTGACCTAGGAGGACATCTAGGTAACAGTCAATTGGGTTTTTTAAAGTTTGGGTAGGACCTAGTCTTTGAACTGTGTACTAGAAATCAGTTACTTATCAAAGTGGTTGTAAGTTAAAGTTAAAGCTTGAATCTGGGATTATAATTTCATTACCTTTTAAAAGAGAAGACAGTAAGAAGCACATATCTTTAAAAAATAGTTTTAGTTTGGGCAACATAATGAGACCCCATCTCTACATTAAAAAAATTAGCTGCATATAGTGATGCATGCCTGTGGTCCCAGATACTAGGGAGGGTGAGGTGGGAAGACTGCTTGAGCCTGGGAAGTTGAGGCTGCAGTGAGCTGTGATCATACTACTGCACTCCAGCCTGGGCAAGAGAGTGAGACCCTGTCTCAAACAAACAAACAAAACAACAAAAAAAATCAAACTTTTTTTTGGGGTCTAAAGTTTTGGTCTTAAAATTAAGCTTTGGAGTTGAAATCCTAACAACATAAATAACAAAACAAAGTGACTATTTTTGAAAAGGAAGATTTTGATAGTCAAAACACAGTGATAATGTTCACTGGTCTTTTCTATTATAATTTAGAAAATGCAAGAAGATGCAAAGCAGTAAATAAGTCATTCCTTATCCCTCCACCCTACGATAACAACTGAACAGTACAATATATTTTCTTTCCATGTTTTAACAGATGTGTATTATTAGATGTGGGGTTTTTTTTTTTTTTTTTTTTTTTTTTTTAGATGGAGTCTCGCTCTGTCGCCCAGGCTGGAGTGCAGTGATGCAATCATGGCTCACTGCAACCTCAACTTCCTGGGCTCAAGCAATCCTCCCACATTAGCCTCCCAAAGAGCTGGGACCATAGACATGCGCCA
>NW_012103143.1:1270999-1288042 GCF_000951045.1 Mandrillus leucophaeus | reverse complement strand
AATATATTTTCTTTCCATGTTTTAACAGATGTGTTTTTTTTTTTTTTTTTTTTTTTATGTTGTGGTTTGTTTGTTTGGAGACAGGGTCTCACTCTGTTGCCCAGGCTGGAATGCAGCGATGCAATCATGGCTCACTGCAACCTCAACTTCCTGGGCTCAAGCAATCCTCCCACATTAGCCTCCCAAAGAGCTGGGACCATAGACATGCGCCACCACACTCAGCTAATTTTTTAAATTTTTGTAGAGACAGGTTCTGGTCATGTTGCCCAGGCTCGTCTCAACCTCCTGGGGTTAGGTGCGCCTTCCACCTTGGTTTCCTAAAGTGCTGAGATTACAGGCATGAGCCACCATGCCTGGTCTATATGTGTTTTGTTGGTTACTTTTTGAGATAGGGGTGTCACTATGTTGCCTAAGCTGGTCTTGAACTCTTGGACTCAAGTGATCCTCCTGCCTCAGCCTCCCAAATAGCTGGGACTACAGGTGCACACCACAGTGCCTAGCTCTATTAGATTTATTTTTAAACAAGATTAAGATCATGCTGTTTATACAATTCTGTATCCTGCTTTCATATATTGAGTGAACATTTTTTATTTTCTTATTTATTTATTTTGAGACGGAGTCTCACTCTGTCACCCAGGCTGGAGTGCACATGCACGATCTCGGCTCACTGCAACCTCCGCCTCCTGGGTTCAAGCGATTCTCCTGCCACAGCCTCCCGAGTACCTGGGACTACAAGCATGTGACACCACGCCCGGTTAATTTTTGTATTTTTTAGTAGAGACAGGTTTCACCATGTTGGCCTGGCTGGTCTCGAACTCCTGACCTCGTGATCTGTCCGCCTTGGCCTTCCAAAGTGCTGGGATTACAGGTGTGAGCCACCGCGCCCGGCCCATTTTTTATTTTCAACTGAGAATACAAACTATGAGTAAAATTATGCAGTAAAAGTAAAATGCTAAAGCAAAAAGTATCTTGCTTGGATTAAAGATTGCATAAGAACATGTGATCCCAGGATATTATGGTGTTGAGTCCTTACCAATTTCAGACATAGAAGGAGTCTAAAAATGTATACTGAAACTACACTGTCATCTAATTAAAATATTTCTCTGATAGATGTTGGGGTAACCTGAAAGCACAGAGATTAAGAGCATAAACTGTAGAGTCTGACCAACCTAGTTTAAGCTGTGAAGCTGAACCAGGCTGGTCAGACTCTAAAAGCTGTGGCTTTGCCACTTACTAACTTTAAGAGAACCTTAATGTTCTCATTTGTAAAATGAGGCTAATAATACCTACCTCTCAGGTAATAATAAGAATTTAATAAATGTAAACTGCTTAGTATAGTGCCTAGAATATAACAGGTTATTTTGATGATGTAGTCCTAGTTTTTATTGTGCCAAAGACCATTCTTTATACAATAAAACACATTAGACAACCAGGCCAGGTGTGGTGGCTCACACCTGTAATCCCAATGCTTTGGGAGGTGGAGGCAGGAGGACAGCTTGAGGCCAGGAGTTTGAGACCAGCCTGGGCAACACAGCAAAATCTCATCTCTACAGAAAGTAAGAATTAGCTGGGCGTAGTGGTGTGTGCTTGTAATCCTAGCTACTCAGGAGGGGGACTGCTTGAGCCCAGGAGTTTGAGGTTACAGTGAGCTATGATCATGCCACTGCAATTCAACTTGGATGACAGGGTAAGGCCCTGTCTCTAAAACAAAAACAAAAACAAAAAAGCGTATTAGACAACTGATCATCTTTCTTTCTTTTTTTTTTTTTTTCGTGACAGGGTCTCACTCTGTCGCCCAGGTTCTGGAGTACAGTGGCATGATCTCGGTTCATAGCAGCCTCGACCTCCTGGGCTCCAGCGGATCCTCCCACCTCAGCCTCCTGAGCAGCTGGGACTCAAGCCACCATGCCTGGCCAATTTTCTGTAGTTTCTGTAGAGATGGGGTTTCACCATGTTGCCCAGGCTGGTCTAGAATTCCTGGGCGCAAGCCATTTGCCCACCTTGGCCTCCCAAAGTGCTAGGATTACAGGCGTGAACCAGCATGTCCCACTTGATCACCCTTGAGGAGCTAATAGCAACTCAGACAAAGACCAGATCCAGAGTATTTCATTTGGCCATTAACTCACATCTGGGTAGGTAACCGGTAACTGGTATTCAATTCCAATGAATGAATTTGGTACTTCCAAGTAGATGAATTAAAAAACCAAGAACATATTGAGTGACAGCCTACTGAGTATTTCGGGCCTCACCCTCAGTCCTAAGTGGTGTCTTCAAAGTTCCTATAGACAGAATACTTACCCATGCTGAGGGACTCTTTCTGAAATTCCTTGGTTAGGTGGGAACGGTTGGTTATGCAGTACACATAGCGCTCCAACACATACCAACACATCTCATAGTAGAATGGATAGCGAAACTTATTTGGAACCTACAGAGGAATATAATAGAGAAAAGATGACCATTTTCAAGGAAAGAGAGTACAACAAACGGAATCACTGCAATCATTAACCCAGGAAATACTCTCACCAGTCAACCTGCAAACCCAGCTTGGCATCTGAAGCAAAAACTTAAGTAAAACCATCAACTTAGAAAATGTTGGTCTTGAGAAATAATCACTAAAGATAAAGGGTACTTAGGAGGCCCAGATGGGTGGATCACTTGAGGTCAGGAGTTCATGACCAGCCTGACCAACATGGTGAAACCCTGCCTCTACTAAAAATACAAAAATCAGCCAGGTGTGGTGGTACACACCTTGTAATCCCAGCTACTCAGAAGGCTGAGGAATGAGAATCACTTGAACCTGGGAGGCGGAGGTTGCAGTGAGCTGAGATCATGCCTCTGCACTCCAGTCTAGGCTACAGAGTGAGACCCTGTCTTCAAAAAAACCAAAACAAAAAAAAACACCCCAAAAAACGGTACTTGAGGAAGACCATTTAGAACCACCAAGAAACTGTCTTGGTTAAGTGGGAAGGCATCAAAATGAAAGTTTGGGTTTTGGGACAGAGTAAAATGTAAGAGTAAGACACAAAATACTTGAGAAAAAGGTATGCAAAGTACTCTTGCTTTACTATGTTTGCCCCTGAATCAGAAGGCCATGGAACAAAGAATCTCATGGAAAAACAGGACATGAGATGAAGTGACATGTTAATATTATGTAATTACATACACTAAAGTTTGACGAGAGACTCACTCTCAGACCGTGTCTAGTCTAGGGCACCAAGCTGGGTATTTTCCCCACTACTGATGCTCAGTTTGCCTGCCTCAAACTTTGTAGTCTGCCAAAATGGTATGTCCACAAACCAGATTAACGTTCCATACGACCTAATCAATCACTATCTTAATTTTCTTTCCATTCTCCCCAAAAGAGCATTTTCATTATTATTTCAGCTGGATACTAATTTTAAAAAGTACTCTTCAGATATATCACAGTCCAGGAAAGGACAAATCAGCACAGATTAATCAGTGAGGAAGACCAATGATGGGGACTATCCTAAATATATTTTGTTGCCTTTTTTAAAAACCATTTTTTAAACTTTTATTTTTAGAGGCAAGGTCTTGCTCTTTCACCCAGGCTATCATCCCCCTACCAAAGCCTCCCCAGTAGCTGAGATTACAGGTGTGTGCCACCACACCTGGCTAATTTATTAACCCATTTCCCTTTTAGAAAATAAAAGAGCAGCTCGCGGCCAGCGCTCATGTAATTTTACATAAACATGCTTTTTGATGCTGAAGGAAATCTGATTTTCAAGGTGAGAATAAAATATAAAAACTGTCCTTGGAGTTATTTCTAAACAAAACAGCAGGATAGTCTGAATCGTCAGGATTGTCTATTTCAGAAAAATCGGATCCATCAAATGAATCTTTGGCCAAAAACTGTTCATGAATGATATATTATTATTATTTGGGTTCAAGCGATTCTCCTGCCTCAGACTCCTGAATAGCTGGGATTAAAGGCGTGTGCCCCTACACCCGGCTAATTGTTATTTTAAATTAATTAATTATTTTTACTATTTTCTGACATGGAGTTTTGCTCTTGTTGCCCAGGCTGGACTGCAATGGTGCAATCTCGGCTCACTGCAACCTCTACCTCCTGGGTTCAAGCGATTCTCCTGCCTCAGACTCCTGAATAGCTGGGATTAAAGGCGTGTGCCCCTACACCCGGCTAATTGTTATTTTAAATTAATTAATTATTTTTACTATTTTCTGACATGGAGTTTTGCTCTTGTTGCCCAGGCTGGACTGCAATGGTGCAATCTCGGCTCACTGCAACCTCTACCTCCTGGGTTCAAGCGATTCTCCTGCCTCAGCCTCCCAAGTAGCTGGGATTACTGGTGTGCACCAACACGCCCAGCTAATTTTTGTATTTTTAGTAGAGACGTGGTTTCACCATGTTGGCCAGGCTGGTCTTGAACTCCTGACCTCAGGTGATCTACCCACCTCGGCCTCCCAAAGTGCTGGGATTACAGGCATGAGCCACTGCACCCAGCTATATTTATTTAGAGTTCGGCTCTTGTTGCCCAGGTTGTAGTCCAATGGCGTGCTCTTGGCTCACCGCAACCTGCACCTCTGAGTTCAAGAGATTTTCCTGCCTCAGCCTCCCAAGTAGCTGGGATTACAGGCATGCGCCACCACGCGGGACTAATTTTGTATTTTTAGTAGAGACACGCTTTCTCCATGTTGGTCAGACTGGTTTTGAACTCCAGACGTCAGGTGATCCACCCGTCTTGGCCTCCCAAAGTGCTGGGATTACAGGTGTGAGCCAGCGCGCCTGGCCAATTGTATTTTTAGTAGCGATGGGGTTTCACCATGTTGGCCAGGCTGGTCTTGAACTCCTGACCTCCAGTGATTTGCCTGCCTCAGCTTCCCAAAGTGCTGGGATTACAGGCGTAAGCCACTATGCCCGGACAAGAATGATGTTAACATCATGCACAGGAATGCTACGTTTTCTAGGATCTGACATTTTCAGCAATCAAGAATAACTATATTTTGTAAGCGGAAATAGCACTACTAAAAACAGAATGCTATAAATAGATTGATATCTTTTTTTTTCAAAGTCAGTATACTGGAGTGATGTGAAAATAATAGTGAGACAGTTCATGACAAAGTTATCCTGGGGTAAATGCTGCAGCCGCTGGGCGTGGTGGCTCACACCTATAATCCCAGCACTTTGGGAGGCTGAGGTGGGCAGATCACGAGGTCAGGAGATAGAGACCATCCTGGCTAACACAGTGAAATCTCGTCTCTATTAAAAACACAAGAAAATTAGCCGTGCCTGGTGGCGGGCGCCTATAGTGCCTGCTACTCGGGAGGCTGAGGCAGGAAAATGGCATGAACCCGGGAGGCGGAGCTTGCAGTGAGCAGAGATCACGCCACTGCACTCCAGCCTGGGCGACAGAGCAAGACTCTGTCTCAAAAACAAACAAACAAACAAACAAAAAAAAACGAATTTGAGACCCGCCTGGTGAAACCCCATCTCTACTAGAAATACAAAAATTAGCGTGGTGGCACATGCCTGTAATCTCAGCTACTCGGAACGCTGGGGCAGGAGAATCGCTTGAACCTGGGAGGTGGAGGTTGCAGTGAGCTGAGATCACGCCATTGCACGCCAGTTTGGACAACAAGAGCGAAACCGTGTCTCAAAGAAAAAAAATAAAAAATAAAAATTGCAGCTGCCAAGTGCCACTGGTATTATTGGGGAAAATTGGAAAGGGGTTAATTTTTGGTAGGGATGGGGTCTCACTATGTTGTCCAGGCTGGTCTCAAACTCCTGGGATTAAGTGATCCTTCACTTCAAACTCCCAAAAAGTACTTGGGATTACAGGCATGAACCACCGTGCCTGGACATACAGCTTTCTTTTAGAGAGGTCATATTTCAAAAGGATAAGCCAAATGATACTTTTAAGATTGTTTTGAATATGCAGCTCCTGAGAATGTTCCCATCTCCTCCCATATTGTAGGAATGACTTCACCTACCCCTTTTCAAACTCTATATCAAGTAGTCTTCCTGAATCATGGAGAACTAGATAGGAGTCCCTTTTCAAAAACTGTCACCAGGCCACAGGGCATCAGTGGGGACTAAGGAGATCACTCTCCCCATGGCAAGGCAGGAGAGATGTACTTTTCATGTCAGACCCAATCAGTTTTCTAATGCATAGTAGCCAGACCCTGATTCTGGGTTCTTATGTGGCTAAAACTTCAACAACTAAAAGAATGACTCTCTTACACAAAAGTAAAATTAATTTATTTCTGACTAAGGGAGACAGAGGAGAGAGACAACCAATAGGTACTTGGTCCCTCAAAATTAAATATAATACACTATGCCTCTCCATTAGCCTTTTAAGTGTAGCAACATTTTCTGGAAGGGTTTTTATTAGGAGTTCAGGACAACTCCAAATTCTGAAGCCCTCTGGAAATCAGCTGAAAGCTGAGTAATAATGACAGTTTTAAAAAAAGAAGAGTCTGGGCACAGTGGCTCACGCCCATGGTCCCAAGACTTTGGGGGCCTGAGGCCGGAGGATTGCCTGAACCCAGGAGTTCGAGACCAGCCTGGGCAGCTTAGTAAAACCTCATCTCCACAAAAAAATAAAAATAAAAAAATTAGCCAGGTGTGGTGGTGTGTGTCTGTGGTCCCAGCTACTTAGGAGGCTGAGGCAGGAGGATCACTTGAGCCTAGGAGGTTGAGGCTGCAATGAGCTGAGATCATGCCACTGCACTCCAGCCTGGGCGACAGAGTGAGACCCTGTGTCAAAAATAAATAAATAAATAAATAAATAAATAAAAAAGAAAGAAAAAAGGAAGAAAATATGAAATACAGGCATTAAAATTTTCAGTTTTTGCTTGTAACTTTATAAGACTGTATTAATTAAAGCCAAGAGATACCACATACCCAACCTGACCCCATTACGTTTTACTTATGCTGCATATCAATTTCTAAGACTCGGTTAGCATTTTTTGGAAAGAATTTTTAAAACTCCCCATTATAAAATTATTGAGCCTTTAAGCACTATTAGAATAATTACCAACACTTAAGTAATAGTAAATTTCTACATTGGTATGGTAAAAGTGACCAGAACATTGTCTTGTTTGCAACATGCTTTGTATTTCTTTGGTAAAGCATTCCCTATACATTCTCTTAACTTTATAGAGATTTTTATAACTTTATAGAGATTAGTAACATATCAAATGAATGCCAGGTTGACATTTTCACATAAAAAGTTGGTATGGAAAGCAATAAAAAATTGCTGTGTGTACAAATATACGAAACACAATGAAATTTTATGGGACTACAGAAAGATTTTATTTGAAATTAAATAAGCCATTCTTAGAAAAAATAGAAAAACAATTGATTAGACACTGAAATTTTTGATACAGTTTAGGAATCAGATAAATCAAGATGAGTTTTTCCCAGTTAAGAGTTTGTAGGACTCTTTTTTCCATTTATTTATTTATTTATTTGTTTGTTTGTTTATTTTTTGAGACAGAGTTTCGCTCTTATTGCCCAGGCTGGAGTGCAATGGTGCAATCTCGGCTCACTGCAACCTCCGCCTCCTGGGTTCAAACAATTCTCCTGCCTCAGCCTCCCAAGTAGCTGGGATTACAGGCATGTGCCACCATTCCTGGCTAATTTTGTATTTTCAGTAGAGACAGGGTTTCTTCATGTTGGTCAGGCTGGTCTCAACTTTCCGACCTCAGGTGATCCGCCCGCCTCGGCCTCCCAAAGTGCCTGGATTACAGGTGTGAGCTACTGTGCCCGGCCTTTTTTAAAATTTTTTCTCTTATTTTTCTTCTCTTTATGCAGAAAACTCTGCATGCAGGGATAAGGTGCTCACTTTATGTTACTGAATATATATTTTCCTTTTCTTCCCTGAAACTGAACCAGTTAAGCCCCAGATATAAGAGTCATCTTTGGCCACAAAAAGTGAACGCACTCTAAAAACTAATTTTCAGACTGAATCTTAAAATGGGTACATAATTACCTCTAAGAATGACAGAGAGTTAAATGGGAGTATTTTACTATGGAATTATACATTTTTTCTTTTTTGAAACATTTTCCCTATTTTAGAATACTTTCCCTTTTTAAAAAAATTTTTTTTTTTTTTTTTTTTTTTTTTTTTTTTAATTAACAGACTGTGTCTCACTCTTCCAGCCAGGCTGGAGTACAGTGGCACCATGATAGCTCGCTGCAACCTGGAACTCCTAGGTTCAAACAATCCTCTCACCTCAGCCTCTCCAGTAGCTAGGATTACAGGCATGTGCCACCACACCCAGCTTTGTTGCCCAGGATAGTCTCAAACTCCTTGCTTCACGTACTCCTCCCACTTTGGGCTCCCAAAGGGTTGGGATTACAGGCATGAGCCCCTGTGCCTGACCTGTACTTTTGTTACTCTTAACAAATAAACAGAAATGTACTTTTATAAAATGTCTTGAAGAAGCACTGGCTTCCTATCTTAATTCTACTAGTAGGGCAATTCCTGTAACTCCAACAATAATACCAATGGTGTATATAGTGATAAGTAGCTCCTACACCAAAATAAATTTTGCAAAATAGGCACTATAATGGTTTACTATTATTGCAGTACATGGGTCAGTAACCATTCCTCATAAGAGGTGTGAATTCTTCACTAATTACTATTTTTAAATTTTTAATACTTTTAATTCTACCAAAAGGTTCCAAGAGCAGTACCATAATACTTCTACGCTCTTCTCTACAATTCTCCAACTGTTAACATTTCCCCACGTTTGCTGATCTTCATACTAGCTTAGTATTCTGCTAAGCTACTTGGGAGTAACTTAACAAACATCGCAACCCCCAAATATTCTAATTGCTGTTTAATCCCAGTATCATCTATACTTTCATATATGATTTAGCCCTTACCAATTAGAATTCTGCTAAATAAGCCCTCATTCTCTACGATGGAGGCTAGCCAGCAAACAACACTTAGTGGATTTGGCCTGCTGCCTCTTTTTATGATTCCTGTGAACTAAGAGTGTTTTTTACCTTTTTTTTTTTTCTCCGGGTCAGACAGGTAATGTGCTGACGTGTTAATAGTAACAAGGTTCAAGGGTGGCACCTTTCACGTACGTGCACGAACACCTAATCATCATGCTCATGAACTATAAAAGGATCGCTTTTTACATTTTTTAATGGTTGAAAAAAAACTTGAGTATTCTGTGACACGTTAAAGTTATGTGAAATTCAACTTTCAGTGTCTATGAATAAAATGTTGTGTTATTTGAGCCATACTCATTTGTTTAAGTATTTCAAGCTACAAGGTAGGGTTAAACAGTCACAACAGATACTTTATGACCTATGAAGCCTAAAATATTTACTATCTGGTCCTTTGCAGAAAAAGTTTGTCAACTCTTGCCTTGAGGTATCCATTGTATATAATAAATTAACTTTTTTCTATGCCTCTAGAATGGTATCAGCTGTGTATCATCCTAGGGAAAAACTGAGAAAATAAGATATACAAATTATTTTATTTTGGGCTTAATTCTCTCTTAAAACCCCAGTTGAGAAAAATAGTATATACATTTATATAATTAAAGTAAGATGCATAGTCATCAGTGTAGAAAAAGATACATTAATTTAAAGTTCTAAAACTTGAGTTAAGCCCCATTACACCAAATTATTCTGTGAGCATAAAAATGAAACACATGGCTCAAGAGATTACCAGAGGTCCATGTCTGGCCTTATAAAAATCCAAGATACTGCTGGATGCAGTAGCTCACACCTGTAATCCCAGCACTTCAGGAGGCCAAAGCGGGCAGATCACTTGAGCCCAAGAGTTCCAGACAAGCCTGGGCAACATAGCCAAAAACCCATCTCCAAAAAATACAAAAAAAATTAGTTGGGTGTGGTGGCGTGTGCCTGTAGTCCCAGCTACCTGGGAGGCTGAGGTGGGAGGATCAATTGAGCCCGGGGAGGTTGAGGCTGCAGTGAGCCATGACTGTGCCATGGCACACCAGCATGGGCAACAGAGTGAGACTCTGTCCCAAAAATTAAAAGAAAAAAATGTTACTTTTCTCCCATTCACAATGGTGTTGGCTAAAAAATTAAGGAAAAAAAAAAAAAAAAAGGAAAGAAAAATCCAAGATACCAAAAACCTCACAGAATTGGAGTCCCCAAAATTGAGTATGTAAATTGTGTTAAAATTTTTATTTGGCCAGTCACAGTGGCTCACACCTGTAATCCCAGCACTTTGGGAGGTTGAGGCTGGAGGACTGCTTGAACCAGGAGTTCTAGACTAGCCTGGGAAACGCAGCAAGACCAAGTCTCTATGAAAAAAATAAAAAATTAGTCAGCTGTGGTGTGCGCCCGTAGTCCCAGCTACTTGGGAGGCTGAGGCAGAAGGATGCTTGAGCCTGGGAGGTTGAGGCTGCAGTCATCCGTGATCACGCCACTGCACTCTAGCCTGGAAAACAGAACAAGATTCTGCCTTTAAAAAAACATACATTAAATTTAAAATTTTGTGTGTTCCTAAAATGTCAACATTGCATTTTAACTGAAAGAAAAATGGAAGTTTTGACAAACCATGAATGAATCTCTTGTAACATCTATCTTAACTGGAGTAAACCTCTTCACATCCAACTGTTATATAAGATTACTTACCCGTGTCCGATCTTCAATGTTGTATATTTTTAACTGCATAGGGATGTTGAAGCTATGCAAAAAATTGCCCCCAAACACTAACGTGTCTGTAGGAGTATACACAGCATGAATCCAGCCTAGAAGAAAGGGAACAGAGGGCAGTGGCTGAAAATACACATTACAGTAAGTCTCTCTCAGAGAACTAGTATAAGACCCCTAGATCACACTCTTCACTCTGATTCTGCTTCTCAGTGGTTTGTCAAGTTAATCTCTCAAAGCCTCAATTTCCTGTATAAAACCAGGATAAATAATACTTCTTATGGTTGCTCATGAGCATTAAATGAGAAAATGCACATCAAATGCTTAGCACACAATAAACATTTACTGGAGCACCAACTATAAACCAGGCTCTGTACAAGACAGTTTACAATTCAGGGCTGTCCAATCTGTTGGCTTCCCTGGGCCACACTGGAAGAAGAATTGCTTGGGCAACACATAAAATATGCTAACATGGCCAGACGCGGTGGCTCACGCTTATAATCCCAGCAATCTGGGAGGCCGAGGCGGGTGGATCATGAGGTGAGGAGTTCAAGACCAGCCTGGCCAACATGGTGAAACCCCATCTCTAGTAAAAACTCAAAAATTAGCTGGGCATGGTGGGGCGCTCCTGTAATCCCAGCTACTTGGGAGGCTGAGGCAGGAGAATTGCTTGAACTGGGACCTGGGAGGCAGAGGTTGCAGTGAGCTGAGACTGCGCTATTGTACTCCAGCCTGGGCCTACAGAGCAAGACTCCATCTCAAAATAAGTAAATAAATAAAATAAAATATACTAATACTAATGACAGCTGACGACCTTGAAAAAAATTGCAAAAAAAAAAAATCTCATGTTTTAAGAAAGTTTATGAATTTGCGTTAGACCACAGTCAAAGCCATCCTGGGCTGCATGAGGCCTGTGGCCTGTAGGCTGGATAAGCTTGGTTTACATGTGTTCTCATTTATATTCCTTATAACAAAATGAGACACAGATTTAATTATTTGCTCTAAGCGTAGTATCTAGCAGGTAAATGCATAGTCAGAATCCTAATAGAGGTCTGTGACTCCAAAATCTGTGATCTTTATAAGCACTTACTTTGATTTAATGACTTGATCAAAAACATCCCTGACTTGAGCACTCTAGCCTTCACAGTCATTCCCTAGAATATTAGGCAGCTCTTCAACATAGATTGTGTATCACCTGCAGAACAGGTCCTATCTATAGAGATTCTAAATTACTAGGGCTAATGCAGAGCCCAAACGTGTATATCTGAAAAGCCTCTGCTGGCAATTCTTAACATACTTTATTGGAAAGCCACTGCCTTTTCAAACTGAAAAGAAAACAAACAAAACCTCAGCATCCACTCCATCATGACAGGAAGAAACACTGTTGTTTTCTGCAGACCCCAGCATCGTAACTATCCTTGGTGGTTATCCATCAATTTCTTTTTCATTAAGAAAAAAAGTGGCTAAATAACCCACTGTTCCCATTTTGCTTACCTGAGGGAATGACGAAGGTATAGCCCTGCTTGAGCTCAATGCGCTGACAATCCGATACCCGGTCACCCAGAAAGATGTCTCCCTGTTTCCCTGACAGCAGCCAATTCTCGTACAGCTCCAGGTTGTGGGCTGTAGGGGGGATGAGCCAGAAGACCTGTGAGTTAAAAAACTTTAGTCTGTTAACAGCCATTGACATGACCCAGTCGTCTCCCTCAACTGATAAACAGGTACAAAATTAAGACCACCAGGTAGAAGAAAGGCAAGCAATTTTCCCAGCCTATAGAACTTGACTATTTGGTAAACCTTAGAAGGTCCAAAGCAGTAGATCTTTCTTATCCTCCACTTGATCCAACAGCATTAAGGCTTCCCTGGGGGTTGACTAGGGAACCCATCCAGGACTCAGAGAGAAGAGGGACATTCATCTCATTACCTAGACAGTCCCTTAAACACCTCTGACTGTCTGGCCTCCAGAGTCCTAAGTAGCACAGTTAATTAGGCACAGTATCTTCAAGAGACTGGCTCAGGTTGTTTTGTCCAAGATAGTAACTAAGATCAACAGGGCTTAAAGGGATCTGAAGTAAACAAAATGACTTTTGGATTTGGAGACAGTTGTTCTGCTTAAGACTTTTTTTTTTAGATGGAGCTTCACTCTTGTAGTCCAGGCTAGAGTGCAGTGGCATGATCTTGGCTCATTGCAACCTCTGCCTTCTGGGTTCAAAGGATTCTCCTGCCTCAGCCTCCAGAGTTGCTGGGACTACAGGCATGCACCACAACGTCCAGCTAACTTTTGTATTTTTAGTAGAGATGGGGTTTCACCATGTTGGCCAAGATGTTTTCAATCTCCTGACCTTATGATCCGCCCACCTTGGCCTCCCAAAGTGCTAGATTACAGGTGTGAGCCACTGTGCCCGGAAAAGACCTCATGTTTTTGTTGTTGTTTGTTTCTTTTTTTTTTTTTTTTGAGACAGAGTTTCTCTCTTGTTGCCCAGGCTAGAGTGCAATGGCACGATCTCAGCTCACCACAACCTCCACCTCCTGGATTCAAGTGATTCTCCTGCCTCAGCCTGCCAAGTAGCTGGGATTACAGGCATGCACCACCATGCCTGGCTCATTTTGTATTTTTAGTAGAGACGCGCTTTCTCCATGTTGGTCAGGCTGGTCTCGAGCTCCTGACCTCAGTTGATCCGCCCGCCTCAGCCTCCCAAAGTGCTGGAATTACAGGCGTGAGCCACCGTGCCCAGCCAAGACCTCATGTTTTAAATAAGGGATTATCTGTTCTCATTCTAGTTCTACTTTTCTCTTACAAATGCATTCACTGCAAGTAAGAGAAAAAAGAGTAACAACAGTGTAATACTATAAACCTCGGGTATTAATTCTAGATTTCCATTCTCATATAGCATTCAGAAGCATTTTCACAAACTGGAATATAACTGAATGAATAAAGATAATCCTTCATAACCTATTTACATCCTCAAAAAGAACTTAAAGGCTTCCTTTGGCCACATTTCAGACCAACGGCTACACAGAGGGAAAGTTCGTTTAGATCTTAATTTGCTGACTTCACAGTGAATCTATCCAAAATTTGTGTTCCCTTCCACTATTTATTTGGAGAACTCTGATTCAGGAATCTAGAAACAGGACTCTTGAGATTTACTAAGTGCTGTGCCAATGGTATAATGATAGTGAACTAGATGAATACTAATTTCTACCGAACACTAGCCAAGAAGGTGAACTTAATCTATAATTCTTTCCAGATATGAATGGGGACAATTCCCTAACAGATTCATTTCCAGGGTATATTAAGCATACATGAACTGAAGCAAAGTCATAACCAACTTCAGATTCCAACCCCTATCACAACTATGACCATACCTTTCCCCCTTGATGGATGTGATACCAAACAGAGGTACCACCAAAGTCCACATGGAAGTCAGTATAGCAGCCTCGAACACTCATTAGACAGTACCTGACCCAAAAAAAGCAGCAGTATTAGTGTACCGATGGAAGAAAGTACATCTGCCCCACCAAAATGCCATACTCTCCTCTTGTATACTCCCTTTATCTTCCACCTAATCAAATTCCAGAAGGAGAAAAAGCAATGCATTTTCAAGTCATCACATTATCAGAAAAAGGTGGTTTTTTTTCTACCCTATTGACTAAAATGTTACGTTTTTTTTTCCTTTAACCATGTGGTTGTGTGCTATGGTATGCTCATATACACTCTTCCTTGTGGAACTGTGAAGTCTAATCTTTAAATAATTCATCTTTTTAATCATTTAGGACACAGAGCAAAGCTTTTAAGGGAGAAGCAAATCCTTGCTATTACTTTGGTCTCCCACAGCATGTGGAGGAAGATGCAGGGCGCTTCACTTACTTCTGCACTTTAGGGTACTGCATCTCCAAGATGGCATTTGTTGATTCAGTCTGGCTTTCCTTCAAGTGCCTTGGCCACATGTTGTCTACCCAGTCAATGAAATCCACCTTTAAATAGAAGGAGGAAACACTTGGGCTCCAAGGGAAAGGTTGGGGTCAAAGATAATTTTAAAGTCAAGAAAAGCAGAATTTCTTAAAATACACAACAAAAAACTATAATTTAATTGTAAGTAAATTAAAACAATCTGTTGGCGAATCTTAGGATTACTAGGCAACCATCCTAGAAATAATTGTTATATGAGAATAAAGATCATAATTCCATCAAATGATAATAGTAAAGACAGAACTAGTCAAAATAGAATCATTATTGATGCAATAGTGTATAACTATGAACTCTCTTCTATGTCAATACTCATATAATTTGTTTTATTTTTAATCCAATAAAAGGTATTGTCTGGAAGGTATCTATAAACTCAGCAAAATATATACCATTGTTAGAACAATTAAGATGCCAAAAGTTAGGCTTAAAAAAAAAATCCAGTATGGATTTGTAGCCTTGTATTGACAATGTGCTACAGAAACTACCAGCTTAGGAATAAGAAGCTCCAGGTCTGTCATGTCTTTTCAAGACTATATAAGGCCCTGGAACTCATCTATAAAACTAAGACAGACCAGGCACAATGGCTCACGCTTGAAATCCCAGAGCTTTGGAAGGCTAAGGTGGGAAGATCACTTAAACCCAGGAGTTCAAGACCAACCTGGGTAACACAGTGAGAACCCAGCTCTTGACAATAAAACACAAGTCAGTTACAGTGGTTCACGCCTGTAATCCCCAACACTTTGGGAGGCCGAGGCAGGCGGATCACCCAAGGTTGGGAGTTCAAGACCAGCCTGACCAACACGGAGAAACCCTGTCTCTACAAAAAATACAAAATTAGGCTGGGCGCGGTGGCTCACGCCTGTAATCCCAGCACTTTGGGAGGCCAAGGCGGTGGATCACGAGGTCAGGAGATCGAGACCATCTGGCTAACATGGTGAAATGCTGTCTCTACTGAAAATACAAAAAATTAGCCAGGCATGGTGGCAAGAGCCTGTAGTCCCAGCTACTCGGGAGGCTGCGGCAGGAGAATGGCGTCTACCCAGGAGGCGGAGCTTGCAGTGAGCAGAGATTGCGCCACTGCACTCCAGCTTGGGCAACAGAGCGAGACTCCGTCTAAAAAAAAAAAAAAAAAAAAAAACTTAGCTGGGCATGGTGGCGCATGCCTATAATCCCAGCTACTCGGGAGGCTGAGGCAGGAGAATCGCTTGAACCTGGGAGGCTGAGGTTGTGGTGAGCCGAGATCGTGCCACTGCACTCCAGCCTGGGCAACAAGAGCGAAACTCCGTCTCAAAAAAATAAATTAAATAAATAAAATTAAAAAATAGCCAGGTATGGTGGCATGTACCTATAGTCCTAGCTACTTGTGAGGCTAAGATGGGAGGTTTGCTTAAACCCAGGAATTTGAGGCTGCAGTAAGCTACAATCACCACTGTACTCCAGCTTGGGCAACCAGAGCAAGACTGTCTCAATAAAAAACCCAAAACCATACACACACAAAACTAAGATAATTACCTCAAAGATATGTTGTAAGGATTAAATGTAAACACTTTTACCATTTTGAAATAATGTGAGAGTACAGAAATCTTTTTTTTTTGAGACAAAGTCTTGCTCTGTCACCCAGGCTGGAGTACTGTGGTGCGATCTCAGCTCACTGCAACCTCCGCCTCCCAGGTTCAAGCAATTCTGCTGCCTCAGCCTCCCGAGTAGCTGGGATTACAGATGCCTGCCACTGCACCTAACTAATTTTTGTATTTTTTGGTAGAGACGGGGTTCCACCATCTTGGCCAGGCTGGTCTCGAACTTCTGACCTCAGGTGATTCACCAGCCATGGCCCCCCAAAGTGCTGGGATTACAGGCATGAGCCACCAGGCCCAGTCAGGAATCTTTTAAATAATATTGGCTGAAAAAAAAAAAGAGAAGTGAAAGCAATACGAATTGCAACATTTTACACTAATATGGTTACAAAAAACATGTATCTGGTAAGCTTTGTAACAACATCTATGTATCTGGTCACTTACTTCCCTTATAAAGCAAATCGAGACAAATGCATAAAGTTGTGCATGATATGAAGCAGTTGTCTAGAGGATACCCAGATGTTAATTGGGGGACAGTATTTAGAAAGCATCACTACTGACATGGAAGAAGCAAGACGAGGTGCAACTGTTAAGGTTAACCTGCTGCTCCATGCTCACAGAGCCAACAATTTTAACCAAGCATCCACTGGTCCCAGAACATTGAATAAGCCCTGGATGCTTTTTTTTTTTATCGTGGGTCATTAGTTACTTAATGTAGTAGCCACCATCTCCCATCTCTGTGTGTTGTCTGTGGGAATGCCTTTAACAGAATAATGAATAAAGTACTTGCTTAATACACTGTAAGTTCCCATGTCTAAATGGGGAGAGGAAGGGTTCAGCATGTAAGAGTTTTTTTTTTTTTTTTTTTTTTTTTT
>NW_012103143.1:1240432-1264084 GCF_000951045.1 Mandrillus leucophaeus | reverse complement strand
CCGTCTCTACTAAAAATACAAAAATTAGCTGGGTGTGGTGGTGTGCTCCTGTAATCGCTGCTATTTGAGAGGCTGAGGTGGGAGAATTGCTTGAACCTGGGAGGCAGAGGCTGCAGTGAGCCGAGTTCACGCCACTGCACTCAAGCCTGGGCAACAGAGCGAGAACCTGTTTCAAAAATAATAATAAGGCCAGGCGCGGTGGCTCACGCCTGTAATCCCAGCACTTTGGGAGGCTGAGGCGGGCGGATCACAAGGTCAGGAGATCAAGACCATCCTGGCTAACACGGCGAAACCCTGTTTCTACTAAAAATACAAAAAATTAGCCGGGCGAGGTGGCGGGCGCCTGTAGTCCCAGCTACTCAGGAGGCTGAGGCAGGAGAATGGCGAGAACTCGGGAGGCGGAGCTTGCAGTGAGCCAAGATCGCGCCACTGCACTCCAGCCTGGGCGATAGAGTGAGACTTCGTCTCAAAAAAAAAAAAAAAATGAAAAAATAATAATGATAATAAAATAAAATTCTAGAAATATTAAGGAAACAAAATTACAAATAAATAATGTTACTGGAATTCTTACATCCCTGTCATTAAATTCCTATTTAGTAAATCACATTAGGCTAACAAGAAGGCTAAATTCTAACCACCTGTCTTCCTGTACTTCCACATGACCAAACAAGCAATGATTACTAATATAAAAATAGTTCCTTTCGGCTGGGTGTGGTGGCTCATGCCTGTAATCCCAGCACTTCGGGAGACCGAGGCAGGTTGATCACTTGAGGTCAGGAGTTCAAGACCAGCCTGGCCAACATGATGAAACCCTGTCTCTACCAAAAAAATACAAAAATTAGCAGTGCATGGTGGCCTATAGTCTCAGCTACTCAGGAGGCTGAGGCAGGAGAATTGCTTGAACCAGGGAGGCGGAGGTTGCAGTGAGCCAAGATCGCGCCACTGCACTCTATATCCTGGGCAACAAAGTGAGACTCTATCTCAAAATAATAAATAAATAAATAAATAATAAAAATGTTAATTTTTATTTTTCAGGGTCTCATGACATTCCCCAGGCTGGTTTTGAACTACTGGCCTCAAGCAATCCTCTGTCTTAGCCTCTCAAATTGTTGGGATTACAAGTTGAGCCACTATGCCTGGTCAAGAGTGAATTTTTATTTTTTTTTATTTTTTGAGACAAGGTCTCACTCTGTCACCCAGGCTGGAGTGCAGTGGCATGATCTCAGCTCACTGCAACCTCCGCCTCCCGGGTTCAAGCGCTTCTCCTGCCTCAGTCTCCCAAGTAGCTCGAATTACAGGCGCATGCAACCATGCCTGGCTAATTTGTGTATTTTTAGTAGAGACGGAGTTTCGCCATGTTGGCCAGGCTGGTCTCAAACTCCTGACCTCTGGCTATCCACCCACCTCGGCCTCCCAAAGTGCTGGGATTCCAAGCATGAGCGCCTGGCTCCAAGGGTGAATTTTAATACTCCTCTCCGTTACGTCCAAAGGTCAATGGGCCTACATTAAGTTACAGGTGAAACAAATCAGAATAATCCTGCCCTATATAAAATTAAGTGATTTCACGCCCAGGCATGGTGGCTCACGCCTGTAATCCCAGCACTTTGGGAGGCCAAGGTGGGAGGATTGCTTGAGCCCAGGAGTTCAAGGTCAGCCTGGACAAAATTGTGAGACCCTGTCTCTAAAAAAAAAAATTTTTTTTTGATTATAATAAATTTAAAAATTCACCCCCCCATAAAACTTTAAGTGATTTCAGAAAATGCAGTTATTCTTATCAAAATACAGTATCAATATATCTTTATAAAAATACAAGTTATTCTTGTCAAATAGTCTTATTTTCCTTCAGCTTAATCTTGGTTATGTGCAAAAAGTTATAAATTTTCACAGTAGAAAAACAACTCATTTTATTTTTTGAGACAGGGTCTTGTTCTGTCACCCAGGCTGGAATGCAGTGGTGCAATCACCCGTCACTGCAGCCTCAACCTCCTGGGCTCAGGTGATCCTCCCACCTCAGCCTGAGTAGCTGAGGAACTACAGGCATGTGCCATCACACCCAGCTTTTTTTTTTGTGGGGGGTACTTTTTGTAGCGATATGGTTTCACCATGTTGCCCTGGCTGGTCTCAAACTCCTCAGCTTAAGCGATCTGCCTGCCTTGACCTCCCAAAGTGCTGGGATTACAAGCATCAGTTACCAACACCCAGACGAAAACAACCCTTTTGGTGACAATGACAATATGAAGAAAATGATTACACTAACCGTGGAGGGCCTCTGCACCATGTTCTCCAGCCTGGTGTGGCTAAACTCTAGGCTGATGACATTATAGAGTTTTTCTCGCTCCTCCTCTGGGGTCTCATAGTAGCGTGTCCACTGAGCCATGGTCATTTCAATGCCTTTCTGTGTGTTCACATCCATGACATCCACCATGCGACGACTCCCTGCCATAAAAGATGCATTGATCATCTCTATGAAGCCACTAATATCCTTAAATACAGTAAGAATATTTTTAAAAAGGAGAAGAAAAAACACTATCCTTTCTTATTTTCAGTAATAGACAAGGAAAAAGTTCTCATTCAATATAATCATAATCAAATCACACAGAATGGGAAAGACAAAGGGTAATGTTAATAATAATAATTATTCCCTAATGCATGTTTACCATACAGTCTGTTGTTGAATCTTTTATCTAAGGTCTAATTTAATCCTAACAGTTCCTTTTTTTTTTTTTTTGAGACGGAGTCTCGCTCTGTGGCCCAGGCTGGAGTGCAGTGGCACAATCTTGGCTCACTACAAGCTCTGCCTCCCGGGTTCACGCCATTCTCCTGCCTCAGCCTCCTAAGTAGCTGGGACTACAGGCGCCCGCCACCACGCCCAGCTAATTTTTTTGTATTTTTAGTAGAGACGGGGTTTCACTGTGTTAGTCAGGATGGTCTCGATCTCCTGACCTCGTGATCCACCTGCCTTAGCCTCCCAAAGTGCTGGGATTACAGGTGTGAGCCACTGTGCCTGGCCTAATCCTAACAATTCTAAACGCTAAATACTAAATACTAATCTTCACTTCGTACACGAGAAAGCAGATGTTAGGTAACTTATAGAACAAACCAGGAAAAGAACCTGGGCAAGCTCACTCTAGAGTCAAGCTCTTACTTACTGAGCTATACTGATTTGATGTAGATTGACCTAATCTATCTCATAATTTGAATAAAGGATCCATAATTTAGTGGGTAATATGATGATTTTGAATTCATATTCTTTTGTTAAACAGGGCTATTTCCCAAACCTGTCGATAATATCCTAGCCCATGAAGATAATTATCCTAGTTCATGAAGAACAAAGTCCCCTTTTCATTTATTCCACAAATACGTATAGAATGATAAAGACACCAGGACGGACACGAAGATCTGTGTCAGATTCTTGTTGACTATAACAATTACAACAAAATGCAGAAGGCCAGAAGAGTCAGCAGAAAATAGTAGTGCAGAGAAAACAATAGCTTTGGAGCCAAAGAGACCTAAGTTTGTTTATTTATTTTTTAGAGATGGAGTCTTGCTCTGTCGCTCAGGCTCGGGTGCGGTGGTGTGCTCTCGGCTCACGGCAAACTCCCAACTCCTGGGTTCAAGCAATTATCCTGCCTCAACCTCCAGAGTAGCTGGGACTACAGGCACACGCTGCCACCCCACCTAACTTTTTGTATTTTAGTAGAGACGGGGTTTCACCATGTTGGCCAGGCTGGTCTCAAACGCCTGAGCTCAGGCAATTCGCCTGCCTTGGCCTCCTAAAGTGCTAGGATTACAGGCATGAGCCACCGCACCCGGCCTATTTATTTCTCTATTTTTATTTTGAAACAGTCTCACTGTGTCACCCAGGCTGGAGTGCAGTGGTGCGAAATCTTAGCTCACTGTAACCTCCACCTCCCAGGTTCAAGCAATGCTTGTGCCTCAGCCTCCCAAGTAGCTGGGACTACGGCCGTGTGCCACCATGCCTGCCTAATTTTTGTGTTTTTGGTAAAGTCAGGGTTTTGCCATGTTGGCCAGGCTGGTCTCAAACTCCTGACCTCAGGTGATCTGCCCACCTTGGCCTTCCAAAATGCTGGGATTACACGTGTGAGCCACTGCACCTGGCTGAGACCTAAGTTTAAATCTCAGCTCCTATACTAATTAGACAAGTTATGTAATTTCTCTAACATGAATATCTTGTGGAGAATGAGTATCACCTTGTGGGCCATTGTGAAGATTTAAAATCAATAAAGTAAAATGTTTAACACAAAGTAGGTGCTCAAGCAGCAGTAAAAACAAAAGGAAAGTATCATATTTTTATTAGACTGATCAGAAAATGCTTTAGGAAAAGAGGGGGAAGAATAAGTAGAATTCTAACGAGATGATTCAACAGGGACAATTCCACGCAGAGGTAAAGGCATAAGCTAAAATATTCAGAAAATGGTGGTCAGGGAAGGGAGAGAGAATAAAAAGCTGACAATATTGTATGCCTGGCCGGGCACAGTGGCGCACGTCTATAATCCCAGCACTCTGGGAGGTCAAGGTGGGCAGACTGCTTCTGTCCAGGAGTTTGAGACCAGCCTGAGCAACACAGCAAAACACTGCCTCTACTAAAAACACAAAAAAATTAAAATACACACGCAAACAAAAAAAATACAAATACAAATACAAAAAATTAGCTGGGATGGTGGTGCGTGCCTGTAATCCCGGCTACTCAGGAGGCTGAGGTGTGAATCATCTGAGCCCAGGAGGCAGAGGCTGTAGGAAAAAAAAAAATTTATATATATATATATATAGTCTGCCTTGTAAGACAAATAAACACGTGGCCTGGCTGGATATATCAGGTAGCATTAGAACCTGACTTCCTGTCTCTAAGGAATTTATAGTTTAGTTAAAGAGATAACACCCAAGAGAAGAATATGGCCAGTGTGAAATAGACAAGGCAGAATATATATATTAATAGCAAAACATAACTAATAATATAAGGCAATGGACAGAACCTACCCTTCATATTTTAAAAGAAAAAGTGAACGTCAAATCAAAACTGCCAAGAAATACCACTTCATAGCCACTAGGATCGCAATAATTTTAAAAACGGAAAATAATGTGTTAGCAAAAATGTAGAGAAACTGGAACCCTCATACATCTACTGGTGGGCATATAAGATGGTGCAGCCGCTATGAAAATTGGGTGGGCAGTTCCTCAATAAACTAAACACATAATGACCATATGACTCAGCAATTCTACTCCTAGGCATATATCTAAAAGAATTAAAGTGTTCAAACAAAAGCTTGTACATAAATATTCACTGCAGCACTATTCAAAACAGCTAAAAGATGGAAATAACACAAATGTTTCTCATGATACGGATAAAATGTGGTCGATCCATACTAGGAAATATTTGGCCATAAAAAGGAATGAAGTACTAATACATGCTACAACATGGATATACCAAGAAAACACACTGTATCGGCTGGGAGTGGTGGCTCACGCCTGTAATCCCAGCACTTTGGGAGGCCTAGGCGGGTGGATCATGAGGTCAGGAGATCAAGACCATCCTGGTTAACACAGTGAAACCCTATCTCTACTAAAAATACAAAAAATTAGCTGGGTGTGGTGGTGGGCACCTGTAGTCCCAGCTACTCAGGAGACTGAGGCAGGAGAATGGCATGAACCCAGGAGGCGGAGCTTGCAGTGAGCCGAGATCGTGCCACTGCACTCCAACCTGGGCGACACAGCAAGACTCTTACCTCAAAAAAAAAAAAAAAAGAAAAGAAAACACACTATCAAAGAAGTCTACACAAAAGGCTACATATTATATAGCTCCATTTATATGAAATATATAGATTAGACAAATTCACCAAGACAAAGAGTAGATTTGTTGTTGCCAGGAGTTAAGTGGAGGAGAAAACGGAGAATGACTGCTCAATGGTATGGAGTTTGTTTGGGGTGATGAAATTCTAAAACTAGATAGTGGTGATGGTTGCACACTGTGAAAAAACTTGATTACACAAGTATGCTTTAAAATGGGTTCATGACAATGAAATGTTTTATACAAAAAGAAAAAAATGTAATGATTATGACAGTGAACTTTATTTGTATTTAACCATAATTTAAGAAATTACAAGTAAATGCTTTCCTTCAGGAATGTAGGGGAGCGCAGGTGCGGAGACTCATGCCTATAATCCCAGCACTTTCGGAGGCTGAGCTGGGCAGATCACTTGAGGTCAGGAGTTTCAGACCAGCCTGGCCAACATAGTGAAACCTTATCTCTACTAAACATACAAAAATTAGCTGGGCTTGGTGGTGTGCGGCCATAGTCCCAGCTACTCAGGAGGCTGAGGCAGGAGATTTGCTTCAATTTGAAAGGCAGAGGTTGCAGTGAGCCAAGATCGCACCACTGCATTCCAGCCTGGGTGACAGAGCAAGACTCTGTCTTTAAAAAAAAAAAAAAAAAAAAAAGAATGTAGAGGAAAGCAAAGTTTTATTCTTTTTTCCTTTTGAGATGGGGCCTCATTCTGTCACCCAGGCTGGAGTGCAGTGGCACAATCTAGGCTCAATGCAACCTCTGCCTCCCAGGCTCAAGCAATCCTCCCACCCCAGCCTCCTGAGTAGCTGGGACTACAGTGTACGCCACCATACTCAGTTAATTTTTTGTATTTTTGGTAGAGACAAGGTTTCGCCATGTTGCCCAGGCTGGTATTCTTTTATTATTAGACTACTTAGTATAGGCATATCTTGGAGATATTGTGGGTTCAGTTCCAGATCATTGCAATAAAACAAATGTTCCAATAAGCAAGTCATACGAACTTTTTGGTTTCACAGTGCACATAAGTTATATTTATGTTATACTGTAGGCTATTAAGTGTGCAACAGCATTGTCTCTACAAAAACAAGGTACATACCTTTATTTAAAAACACTTTATTGCTAAAAATGCTAACAATCATCTGAGCCTTCAGTGAGTCATAATATTTGCTTGTGGAGAGACTTGCCTCAATGTTGAGGGCTGCTGACTGATCAGGGTGGTGGTGGTTGCTGAAGGTTGGGATGGATATAGCAACTTCTTTTTCTTTCACTGAAGTGTAAACCTTTTTTTTTTTTGGAGGCAGGGACAGGGTCTTGCTCTGTTGCCCAGGCTGGAGTGCACTGGCGCAATCACAGCTCACTGCAGCCACATTCTTGGGCTCTGATGATCCGCCCACCTTAGCCTACTGAGTAGCTGGGACTACAGGCATGTGCCACAATGCCTCGCTAATTTTTTAATTTTTTGCAGATACAAGATCTTGCTATGTTTCTCAGGTTGATAATGTCTTTTTTGTTTGTTTTTTGAGACGGAGTCTCGCTCTGTTGCCCAGGCCGGAGTGCAGTGGCACGAT
This sequence comes from Mandrillus leucophaeus, assembly GCF_000951045.1. Lineage (NCBI taxonomy): Eukaryota > Metazoa > Chordata > Mammalia > Primates > Cercopithecidae > Mandrillus > Mandrillus leucophaeus. The sequence continues at coordinate 1,256,713 of NW_012103143.1, read as the reverse complement.
TTAACCTCACTGCAAGTTCTGCCTCTTGGGTTCACGCCATTCTCCTGCCTCAGCCTCCTGAGTAGCTGGGACTACAGGCTCCTGCCACCACACCTAGCTAGATTTTTTTTTGTATTTTTAGTAGAGACGGGGGTTTCACTGTGTTAGCCAGGATGGTCTTGATCTCCTGACCTCGTGATCCACCTGCCTCAGCCTCCCAAAGTGCTAGGATTACAGGCGTGAGCTACCTCGCCCAGCCGACAATTTCTTAAAATAAGACAACAATAAAGTTTGCAACATGGATTGATACTTCCTTTCACAAACAGACTTCTCTATAGCATGCAATGCTGTCTGATAGCATTTTACCCATGTTAGAACTTCTTTCAAAATTGGAGTCAATCCTCTCAAACCCTACTGCTGCTTTATAAACTCACTTTATGTAATATCCTAAATATCTTGTTGTTACTTTGACAATATTTACAGCATCTTCACCAGGAGTAGATTCCATCTTAAAAAAACAAACTTATTTGCTCATCCATAAGAAGCAACTCCTCATCTGCTCAAGTTCCATTACAGATTGCAGCAATTCAGTCACATCTTCCCCTCCATTTCTAATTCTAGTTCTCTCACTATTTTCACCACATTTGCAGTTATTTCCTCCACTGAAGTCTTGAACTCCTCAAAGTCATCCATAAGGGTGGGAATCAACTTTTTCCAAACTCCTGTTAATGTTGACATTCTGACCTCCTCCCATGTACCACAAATGCTCTTTTTCATTTTAATTAATTTTTTTTTTAGAGACAGGGTCTCACTCTCATGCCCAGGCTGGAACAGAGTGGCAAGATCAGAGCTCATTGCAGCCTCAAATTCCTGGGCTCAACTGATCCTCCCACCTCAACCTCCCAAATAGTTGGGACTACAGGTGTACACCACCAAGCATGGCTGATTTTTTTTTTTTTTTTTGAGATGGAGTCTAACTCTGTCACCCAGGCTGGAGTGCAGTGGTGCGATCTTGGCTTACTGTAACCTTCACCTCCCAGGGTGAGGCAATTCTCCTGCTTCAGCCTCCCAAGTAGCTGGGACTACAGGCTCATGCCACCATGCGTGGCTAATTTTTGTATGTTTAGTAGAGACTGGGTTTCACCATATTGGTCATGCTGGTCTTGAACCCCTGACCTTGTGATCTGCCCGCCTCGGCCTCCCAAACTGCTGGGATTACAGGCTTGAGTCACTGCACCGGGCCATGGCTAATTTCTTAGTGAGATGGTCTCACTATGCTTCCCAGGTTGGTCTCAAACTCCTGGCCTCAAGGGATCCACCCATCTGGGCCTTTCAAAACGCTGGGATTATAGACATGAGCCACTATGCCTGGCCACAAATGTTCTTAATGGCATCTACAGTGGTGAATCTTTTCCAGATGTTTTTCAATTGATTTGGTCCAGATCCATCAGCAGAATCACTATCTATATCAGCTATAGCCTTATGAAATATATTTATTAAATAGTAAGACTAAAGTTGGAATTACTCCTTGATCCATGGGCCACAGAATGAATACTGTTATCTGGCATGAAAACAATATTAATCTCAGGCAGGGCATGGTAGCTCATGCTCATAATCCCAGCACTTTGGGAGGCTGAGGCAGGCAAATCTCTTGAGCCCAGGAGTTTGAAACCAGCCTGGGTAACATGTTATACTGTGTCTCTACCAAAACATACAAAAATTAGCTGGGTGTGTTGGCATGTGCTTGTAGTCCCAGCTAAAGGTTGAAGTGGAAGGATCACCTGAGCCCAGGGACACTGAGCCTGCAGTGAGCCGTGATTGTACCACTGCACTCCAGCTTGGGCAAGAGAGTGAGACCTTGTCTTGAAAAAAAAAAAAAAAAAAAAAGGCTGGGCACGGTCGCTCGCGCCAGTAATCCCAGCACTTTGGGAGGCCGAGATGGGCGGATCACGAAGTCAGGAGATCGTGACCATCCTGGCTAATATAGTGAAACCCCATCTCTACTAAAAATACAAAATAAATTAGCTGGGTGTGGTGGTGGGTGCCTGTAGTCCCAGCTTCTCAGGAGGCTGAGACAGGAGAATGGTGTGAACCCAGGAGGCAGAGCTTGCAGCACTCCAGCCTAGGCGACAGAGCGAGACTCCGTCTTAAAAAAAAACACAACAACAACAACAAACAACATTAATCTCTTTGTACATTCCCATCAGAGCTCTCGGGTGAAGAGGTACACCGTCAATGAGCAGTAACATTTTGAAAGGAACCTTTTTTCCTGAGCAGATCTCCACAGTGGGCTTAATATATTCTGTAAACCATGCTGTAAAACAGATGTGCTGTCATCTAGGCTTTGTTGTTCCATTAATAGAGTAGATTTAACATAATTCTTAAGGGCCCTAGGATTTTGGAATGGGAAATGAGCTTTTTTGGAATGGTAAATTTGGTTTCCAATTAAAATCACCAGCTGTATTAACCCCTAACAAGAGAGTCAGCTTTCCCCTTGAAGCAACTGCCTTTCTCTAGCTACGAAAATCATAGATGGCATCTGCTTCCAATAGAAGGCTGTTTCATTTACATGGAAAATCTGCTGTTTAGTGCAGCCTCCTTCATCAATGATCCTAGCTGGATCTCCTGGATAACTTGCTGCAGCTTCTACATCAGCATATGCTGCTGCTTTACCTTGCACTTCATTGTTACAAAGATGGTTTCTTAAACTTCATAAACCAACCTCTCCTAGCTTTAAACTTCTCTTCTGCAGCTCCCTCACCTCTCTCAGCCTTCACAGAATTAAAGAGAATTAGGGTTTTACTGTGGCTTAAGGTTTGTTAAGGGATGTTACAGCTGGTTCAAATTTTCTATCTAAACCACTCAAACTTTCTCCATATCAGCGATAAGGCTATTTTTCTTTCTTATTCCCATGTTCATTGGAGTAGCACTTTTAATTTCCTTCAAGAATCTTTCCTTTGCATTCACATCTTGGTTAACTATTTGATATAAAAGGCCTATCCTGGCTTTTGACATGCCTTTAACACAAAACTTAATCATTTCTAACTTTTGATTTAAAGTGAGAGACGTGGGACTCTTCCTTTCACTTGAACACTTAAGAGGCCACTGTAGTGTTATTAGTTGGCCTAATTTCAATATTGTTGTGTCTCAGGGAATAGGGAGGCCTGAGGGGAGAAAGAGAACAGGGGAATAGCAATTTGGCAAAGCAGTCAGAACACATACATTTCAAATCTGCTCTCCTATATGGATACAGTTCATGGCACCCCAAAACAAGTATAATAGTAATGTCAAAGATCACTGATCAGCCAGGTGCAGTGGCTCATGCCTGTAATAACAGCACTTTGGGGAGGCTGAGGGGGGTGAATCACTTGAGGTCAGAAGTTTGAGATCATCCTGGCCAACATGGTGAAACTCCATCTCTATTAAAAATGCAAAAATTAGCCAGGCATGGTGGTGCATGCCAGTAATCTCAGCTACTCAGGAGGCAGAGGCATGAGAACTGCTTGAATCCAGGAGGTGGAGGTTGCAGTAAGCCAAGATTGCGCCACTGCACTCCAGCCTGGGCAACAGAGTGAGACTCCATCTTAAAAACAAACAAACAAACAAAAAAACACACTGATCACCACTAACAAATAATAATGAAAAGGTTTGAAAATGTGACAGACATGAAGTGAGCATATGCTATTGGAAAAATGGCAGCTACAGACTTGCTCAATGAAGGTTTGCCAGAAACCTTCAATTTATAAAAAACAAAACAAAACAAAACAAACAAAAAATAAACAACAAAAAACCCCACTATCTGCAAAATGCAATAAAGCAAAGTGCAATAAAATGAGGTGCGCTCATACTCTGGGTATGGACCAGAGCACTTAGATAAAATTGTGATGGTCAAAGTAATAGCTAACGTTTACTGAGAACTCAGCACAGTTGATCCTTGAACAACACTGGTATGAACTGCATGGGTTCACTTACACATGAATTTTCTTCCATCCCTGCCACTCCTGAGACAGCAAAAGCAATCCCACCTCTTCCTTAGCCTACTCATCATGAAGATGAAAAGATAGTAAATGTATTTTCGATCTTAATAGTAAACATATTTTCTTTTGTAATTTAGTAATTTTTTCTTACTTTATTGTAAAAATATAGTATATAATATGTATAACATAAAATATGTTAATCAACTGTTTACATTATCCATAGGCTTCCAGTAAACAGTAGGTTATCCGTAGTTAAGTTTCTGAGGAGTTCCAAGTTATACGCAGATTTCTGACTTGCTGAGGGTTGGTGCCTCTAGCACTTGCATTGTTCAAGGGTCAACTGTATATGCCAGACACTGTTCTAAGCACTTCACATTTAAGTAACTTGTCCAAGATTACAGAGCTAGCAATTAGTGTAGCTGGGGACAGTTTTGCTACAGAGTCCATATTCTCAACCAAATACATCCTATCACAGAAAGTTTACACGACAGAACGGCTTACTTCTTTCTAATACATAAACTGACATTGAAGAAGTAACATTCTACTACAGGCTGAAAAGAAGAGCTGGATCAGCTTTTTCACGCATTTTGCCAATGATTAACTATCCAAGAAACAAAAAAACATCTAGACTTTAAAAAAATCTGGATAGAAAGTTAGTCACTGGCTGGACACAGTGGCTCACACCTGTAATCCCAACATTTTCGTGGGGCTGAAGCGGGCCGAATGCTTGGGCTCAGGAGTTCCAAGACCAGCCTGGGCAACAAGGTGAAATCCCATCTCTACAAAAAAAATACAAAAATTATCTGGGCATGGTGGTGCCCACCTGTGGTCCCAGCTACTCAGGAAGCTGAGGTGGGAGGATTGCTTGAGCCCAGAAGTCAAGGCTGCAGTGAGTCATGACTGCCCCACAAAACTCCAGCCTGTGTGACAAAGCAATAAAAAGTTAATTTCTGATAAGGTCTGTCAGGTTAGATATAATTGTTGCTTTATTTTCAATCACAGCAAAGATATTTGTGTTCATCCTTGGGTTTATTTAGAAAATATAAGGTTACAAAGGGTTTCCAAAGATCATTATTAGCATTAAGAAGAGTACTGAGGAAAGGAAAAGTGGTAAGGAAGTAGGAAGAAAACCAAAGAAAGACTGATGACTGAATAAGATCTTACATATTTGTATAGCTCAGAAATTTGAATACTATATCCAGGAGTCTACTTTCTTTTTTTTCAACTTGTAACAAATTGTAGTAAAATATAAAAACATAAAATGTTCTATCTTAACCCCTTTCAGGAGCACAGTTCAGTGTTACCAAATATATTCACAATGTTGTGCAACCATTACCACCATCCATCTCCATAACTCTGTTCATCTTACAAAACTGAAACTATGGCTGTTTTAAGTCCCCACTGCCCTTCTTCCCAGTAACTACTATTCTACCTTGTCTCTATGATTTTGGTTACTCTACATAATTCATGTTAGTGGAATTACACAGTATTTGTCTTTTTGTGGCTGGGTTATTTCACTTAGCGTAAGTCCTTAAGATTCATATAATTTGTAGTATTTATCAGAATTTCCTTCCTTTTAAAGGCTAAATAATATTCCAGTGAATGGAAATACCACATTATGCTTATGTATTCACCCTTGATGGACATTTAGGTTGCTACATTTTAGCTATATGAATAATCATTGAGCTAAGCGCTGTGGTACCTGCCTGCAGTCCCAGCTATGCAAGAGGCTAAGGCAGGAAGATCACTTGAGTCCAGGATTTCAAGGCCAGCTTGGGCAACACGGTGAGACGTCATCTCTTAAAACTGTAATACGCCCACTTGCTCCCTCCTGCCATTTGGCTGACACGAAGAACTAGAGGTGACAGCAGTGGTAGCCTGCATCTGAGGCTCATGGGCTGCAAGCCCCCGCTTGGGCACCATGGATGATTTTGCCAAAGGAGGTTTCACTGTAGTGGATTATGTCTTGTTAGAAAATTGCCCTAATATGGGCGATTGTGTCGTTGCTCCTCAATTTATGACCAACAATTACGTTCGTGTGACTCAGCTTAACTGGGATGGGGTAGGTATGCAATACAAAGATTACATCTAAGTGACAGAAATGTAGCAATTCTTGTGGTTCTCAGATAAGTTTGAAGAAATCACAACATCTTGAGTTGATAGAAGATATTGTGGATTTGGCAAAGAAAGTTGCTTTAAGTGGTAGAAAAATGATTCATTCTTTATTGGAAGCTTATTGAGAACTGGTTATAAAATATAAAATAAAATACTGGCAACGGAACCAGCTTTGAACTGGGTAAATACACAGGCAATATAACAATTCTAACTAAATTAGGACAAGCTGACAATTGTTGGCTTATTTTCTTTACTGAATATAAGTACAATACAACTAAAGTTCTAATAGAAAACTGCAATTTGCTTGAAGAATTTTAAATCCAAGGTTCTACAGACTGCATAGAGCATGAAAAACTAATAAAAATAAAAGGAAATGAAGAGTTTCGCAAAGAAAGACTTGATATAGCTCTATTACACCAGAGCCACTGAATAGACCTGAAAACCATTTTCTTTATAGCAACTGAGCTCTGTTTTCTTCGTACTGAACAGTTTAGAACACAGTCCCATGGTATAAAATTTGGAAAATTTGACAAGAGTTTAAAAAGAAAATAAAAATCACCAGTAATCCAACCACCTTGAAGAATACAGCTGTATTAATGTTATGCAACTTTTTTTTTTTTTTTGAGACAGAGTCTCACTCTATCACGCAGGCTGGATTGCAGTGGTGTGATCTCGGCTCATTGCAGCCTCCATCTCTTGGGTTCAAGTGATTCTCCTGCCTTAGCCTCTCAGGTAGCTGGGCCTACAGGTATGTGTCACCACACCCAGCTAATTTGTTATGCAACTTTTAGATGGCTCAAGTCATAGATAAACTGAGACTATTTAAACTAGAGAACTGGATGGGGTTGACAGAGTCTTCCATCAATACCATTATTCTCAACGGGTTCTGACAAGTAATGAGCTGCAAATGTCTTTAGGTTATGGCCTCTGTCTAGGTCCCGAATTCCATATATTCTATGCTGTTTTTTTTTTTTTTTTTTTTTTTTTTTTTTTCTCTCTCTGTCACCCAGGCTGGAGTGCAGTGGCGCGATCTTGGCTTACTGCAAGCTCTGCCTCCCGGGTTCATGACGTTCTCCTGCCTCAACCTCCTGAGTAGCTGGGCCTAAAGGCGCCTGCCACTACACTCGGCTAATTTTTTTGTATTTTTAGTTTTTTGTATTTTTAGTTTCATGGTGTTATCCAGGATGGTCTCAATCTCCTGACCTAGTGATCTGCCCACCTCGGCCTCCCAAAGTGCTGGGATTACAGGCGTGAGACACCACACCTGGCCTATTCTATGCTGTTTGAAGATAAGTTTGTATGCTTTCAAGATCAGATGAACAGGCTGGAACTTCTAAAAGTTGAGGATTCCTACAATAATTGAGAAGCCAATCCAAAAATTGTGCCTGGCAGGAGGTCATCCACTCTCCAGCTCCAAGAGCTAACAGGCAAATCCAGGTATTTCTGCTCTTTCATGAACGTTGAATGTTAGACACACAAACAGGATCCTCCTAAAACCCTGCTGCAACAGGAGGTGAATCAAAGTAGGAGTACAGAAGCCAGGTAGCTTGCTGAGGTAAAGGCCAAGACCAGGTTGTGGATCTATCCTTGTACCTCCTTCCTGATGGTCTAGCTTGTGGTTTAGTATCACCTACATTTTTATTAGAGGCAGGTAAGCAGCACTGAGAGCCCCCTATTTTTTACTAGGCAATCACCAATATGTATTGAATGCCTATGTAATGCACAAAGTGTTATGCCACATTGCTTTTACTGGTGTTTTTCTTACCTTTTCACAGTATTTATATGATTTACTCAATAATGTGGAGATAATGTTTTCAGAGTCCACAGTATATGTAACTCCTGATAAACTGACTAGATAATGTAACTTAAGAAAAGAACACATTGCTAGAAATTCAGATGTGCCATTGACACAGGAGGACCTACACCTCAGAAAGACTTTTATCAGAGTTACCAAGGTTGAGAGGTTTTGAAAGATGCTAGATCTGGGAATCTGGCTGAGCAGCTGCCGGGACAGCTGGAGGTAAAGCAATCACCCTCCCCCAGTTTGGGCAAAAGGATGCACTTCTCAGCTGTTTCACAAGGCCAGGATTCTTATCTGCTGTCACTGAAGCAAGAACTGAGATACACAAAGAGAACAGAAATGGAACATTTTAAACTAATACTAGAAAAGAAACAAACAAAAGGATTAAAGTCACAAATGCTAAAACTGCTGAAATAATTTATCCTAAGAGATTAGAAAATATAAGTAGAAACACTCAAATGAGATTAAATTTTAAAAATAACTTGGCAAGGTTAATATCTAAAATGGTGGACAGGTACGGTGAGATTACACCTGTAATCTCAGCAATCTGGGAAGCCAAGGCAGGAGGACAGCTTGAGGCCTGGGGCTAGAGACCAGCCTCTTCAACACAGCGAGACCCCATCTCAATAAATATGTATGTATGTATGTATGTATGTATGTATGTATGTATGTATGTTTTTATTGAGATGGGGTCTCACTCCGTCACCCAGGCTGGAGTACAATGGTGTGGTCTCGGCTCACCGCAACCTTCCCCTCCCGGGTTCAAGCAATTATTCTGCCTCAGCCTCCCAAGTAGTTGGGAGTAGAGGCTCCCGCCACCACGCCTGGCTAATTTTTTTATTTTTCATAGATAAAGGGTTTTGCCATGTTGGTCAGGCTGCTCTCGAACTCCCGAACTCAGGTGATCCACCTATCTTGGTCTCCCAAAGTGCTGGGATTATAGGTGTGAGCCACCATGCCCAGCCAATATATACGTATTTAAAAGGATAAAAATAATACTGTCTCCTACAACATGGCTGTGACTCTTCTGAGCACTTTATGTATATTAACTTTTAAAGCTAGAGTTTCCACTATTAATCACTATAAGAAAGTGATAACAGAATAAAAGGGAATATGAAAGTTCAAAAAATTTAAAAATAGATGGCCCAAATAGTCAATAAATATTTCTGAGAACATGATTATCCTTACTGGACATGCAGATTAAAAACTACAAGTTTCTCTTTCATATCCATCAGACTATCGAAAGTTGAAGTCTCGGCCAGGTGCAGTGGCTCACGCCTGTAATCCTAGCACTTTGGGAGGCTGGGGCGGGTGGATCACCTGAGGTCAGGAGTTCAAGATCAGTCTGGTCAACATGGCAAAACCCTGCCTATACTAAAAATAAAAAATGAGCCGGGCGTGGTGGCAGGCGCCTGTAATCCCAGCTACTCGGGAGGCTGAGGCAGGAGAATCGCTTGAACCTAGAAGGCGGAGGTTGCAGTAAGCCAAGATCACGGCAGTGCACTCCAGGCTGGAAATAAAGTGAGATTCTGATCCCTCCCCCCGCCCCCAAAAATAAATAAAATTTTTAAAAAATGAGTATCTCATAATATCAAGTGTTTGAGAGAATATGGAACAAAGGACACTTTCATACTTGACTGAACAAAGTGTAAACCGGAACAATCGCTTTGGAGAGGAATCTGACAAGGTGAAAATGTACACTCTTTGGCCCACTTCTAGGCTCATACCTTCTAAACTCTCAAATGTGTACCCAAGAAGAAATTTATAAGCCTTCATTGTAGCATTATTTGTAAGACTAAAGAAATGGAGGCCGGGCACGGTGGCTCATGCCTATAATCCTAGCACTTTGGGAGGCCAAGGTGGGTGGATCACTTGAGGTCAGGAGTTTGAGACCAGCCTACCCAACATGGCAAAACCCCATCTGTACTGAAAAACACAAAATTGGCCGGACATGGTGGTACATGCCTGTAATTCCAGCTATTTGGGAGGCTGAGGCAGGAGAATGGCTTGAACCTGGGAGGTAGAAGTTGCAGTGAGTCAAGATCGCGCCACTGCACTCCAGCCAGGGCACTAAGAGACACTCCATCTCAAGAAAAAAAAAAAAAAAAGAAAAAAAATGGAAACAATGTAAATCGTAAATGTCCATCAGTAGGGGAATGGGTAAATCGTGGTATATTCATACAATGGAATTCTATATGGTAGTTAAAAAGAATGCAATGTTTAGTGAAAAAGCAAGTTGCAGAATGATTTGTGCACTATGATGCCATTTGTTAATGTTTAAAAAACCAAGGGAGTGGCTATCTCTGGAGAGAGGAGGAAGGGAAAGGGATTGAAAATGGAAGAATGGTATGCAGTGGATGTCAGCTCTAACAAACTTCTGCAAAAAGAGCTGAAGTTTAAATATGGCAAAAGGTTAATTTCTTACTATGTTGTACACAAGTGGATCTTCATTTTGGGTCCATAGATGGATGTTCATTTTGTTAATGATATTCTCTGTAATTTTATGTATATTTGAAATATTTGATAAAGAGCAAAACTAAGTGTAAAGATGCACGTTAGAAGGAACCAAAGAAAAATACTAATAAATAAAAAGTCGTATCATCTGCCAACAGAGGTGACTTTACTTCTTCCTTTCCAATTTGCATGGCTTTTCGTTCCTTTTTTTGCCTAATTGCTGTGTTAGGACTTCCAGTGCTACACTGAATAGAGGCAGTAAAAGCAGGCATCTTTACGTTGTTCCTGATCTTAAATGCTTTTGGTGTTTCACCACTGATTATGATATTTACTGGGGGTTTTTCATATAAAGCTTTTATTATGTTGAGGTAGTTTCCTTTTATTTTTAGTTTGTCAAGTGTTTTTATCATGAAAAGGTGTTGAATTTTGTCAAATGTCTTCTCTGTGTCAATTGAGATGATCATGTGACTTTTTCCCTCCTTCACTGTTAATGAAATTTATATTGATTGATTTTCACAAGTTGAACCATCTATTCCAGGAATAAATCCCACTTGGTCATGGTGTATAATCCTTTTAATATGCTGCTGAATTTAGTATGCAAGTATTTTGTTGAGGATTTTTACATCATTGTTCAAAAAGGATATCGATTTGCAGTTTTGTTTTCTTCTATTGTCTTTGTCTCGCTTTGGTATCAGGGTAATGCTGGCCTCACAGAATGACTTAAGAAGTGTTCCCTCCGCCGCGCACAGTGGCTCATGCCTGTTATCCCAGCACTTTGGGAGGCCGAGGCGGGCAGATCATGGTCAGGAGATCGAGACCTGGCCAACATGGTGAAATCCCATATCTACTAAAATACAAAATATTAGCCAGGCGTGGTGGCAGGCACCTGTAATCCTGCTACTTGGGAGGCTGAGGCAGGGGAATCACTTGAACCCAGGAGGTGGGGACTGCAGTGAGCTGACATTGTGCCACTGCACCCCAGCCTGGTGACAGAACGTGACTCATCTCGGGGAGGGGGGGGAAGTGTTCCCTCTTAATTCTTTGAAAAAGTTTGAGAAGTATTGGTGTTAGTTCCTCTTTAATTGTTTGGTAGAATTCACCGAAGCCATCAGGCCCAGTCTTTTCTTTGTTGGGAGATGTTTGAATATTGACCCAATCTCCTCACTAATTAAAATATAGTTCTATTCAAAGTTTGTATTTCTTAGTGATTTAGTCTTAATACGTTTTGTGTTTCTAGAAATTTGTACACTTCATCTAGGTTGTCCAATTTATTGATGAACAATTGTTCATAGCTTTTTTTTTTTTTTCCCTGAGACAGAGTCTTGCTCTGTTGCCTAGGCTGGAGTACAATGGCACAATCGGGGCTCACTGCAACCTCCGACTCCCCAGTTCAAGCAATTCTCATGACTCAGCCGCCCGAGTCGTTGGTTTCTTTGACTTTTCTCTATTGTTTTTCTATTCTTTATTTCATTTATCTCTGCTCTAATCTTTATTACTTCCTTTAGCTTTAGGTTTAGTTTGTCCTTTTTCTAGTTATTTAAGTTGTAAGATTAGGTTGTTGATTTCAAGTTTCTCTTCTTTTGTTAAAGAGACAGTTTTTTTTTTTTTTTTGACACAGAGTCTCACCTTGTTGCCCAGGCTGGAGTGCAATGTGCAATCTCGGCTCACTGCAACCACCACTTCCCAGGTTGAAGTGATTCTCCTGCCTCAGCCTCTGAGTAGCTGGGACTACAGGTGTGCACCACCACGCCTGGCTAATTTTTGTATTTTTAGTAGAGATGGGGTTTCACTATGTTGACCAGGCTGGTCTCGAACTCCTGACCTCAGATGATCCACCTGCCTCGGCCTGCCAAAGTGCTGGGATTACAGGTGTGAGCCACCTCGCCCGGCCGAGATAAGGTCTTGCTATGTTGCCCAGGCTGGACTCAAAATCCTGGGCTCAAGCAATCCTCCTGCCTCAGTCTCCCAAGTAGCTGGAACTATAGGTGCACACTACTGCAATCAGTGATTCCGTGTTTTATAATCAAAGCATTTATAGCTACAAATTTCTCCCTTAATGCTGCTTTCACTGATCCCTATAAGTTTTGGTATGCTGTGTTGCGTTCTTTCGATCTATAAATATTTTCTAGTTTCCATGTGATTTCTTCTTTGATTCACTGATTGTTAAATTCCACAATTTTGTGACTTTTCCAGTTTTACTTGTTATTGATTTCTAACTTCATCCCATTGTGGCTGCAGAAGATACTTTGATATCTATTTTTTAAATCCATTGATTTTTAATCTGTGGCCTAACATATGGTGTATCCTGGAAAATGTCTTACATACACTTGAAAAGAATGTGTATGCTATTGCTGTTAGGTAGGATTCTGTCTGTGTCTGTGAGATCTGGTTGGTTTACTGTGTTAAGTCCACTATTTCCTTACTTATTTTCGGTCTGGTTGTTCTATCCATTATTGAGAGGGGGTACTGAAGTCTCTAAGTATTACTGTACAGAAATGTCTACTTCCCCCTTCAGTACTGATGGTCTGTCATTAGGTACATAAATGTTTGTAATTGTTACATCTTCTTGCTATAGTTAAACCTTTAATTAATATAATACACCAAAATACATGTCTTTGCCTCTTGAAACCATTTTATTTATTTATTTATTTGAGACAGTGTCTTGCTCTGTCACCCAGGTTGGAGTGAGGTGGCACAATCTCAGGTTACTGCAGTTTTGACTTGCCAGGCTCAAGTGACACTCCCATCTCAGCTTCCTGAGTAGCTGAAACTACAGGCATGTGCCACCATGCTTGGCTTACATTTTTGGTAGAGATGAGGTCTCAGCATGTTACCCAGGGTAGTCTCAAACTCCTAGGCTTCAGCAATCTTCCCGCCTTGGCCTCCCAAAGTTGGGATTACAGGTGAGGCACCATGCCCAACCATTTTTTCTTTTTTTCTTTCTTTCTTTTTTTTTTTTTTTCCTGAGACAGAGTCTCGCTCTGTCGCCCGGGCTGGAGTGCAATGGCGCGATATCTGCTCACTGCAAGCTCTGCCTCCCGGGTTGATGCCATTCTTCTGCCGCAGCCTCCCGAGTAGCTGGGACTACAGGTACCTGCCACCACATCCGGCTAATATTCTGTATTTTTAGTAGAGATGAGGTTTCACCACATTAGCCAGGATGGTCTCGATCTCCAGACCTCGTGATCCACCTGCTTCGGCCTCCCAAAGTGCTGGGATTACAAGCAAGAGCCGCTGCGCCTGGCCTCTTTCTTTTTAAAGAGACAGGGTCTTGCTCTGTCACCCAGGCTGGAGTACAGTGGTGTGATCAGAACAGCCTCAAACTCCTGGGCTCAAGTGATCCTCCTGCCTCGGCCTTCCAAGTAGCTAGGAGCACAGGCATGCACCACCATGCCCAGCCAACTTTTAAAATTACTATTTTTTTTTTTTTTTTTATAGACATGAGGTCTTGGTATGTTGCCCAGGCTGGTCTTGAATTCCTGGCTTAAAGCAGTCCTGCCTTGGCCTCCCGGAGTGTGGGGATTATAGGTGTGAGGCACCATACCAGGCGTCTCTTGAAACCATTCTTTGATTTAAAGTCTGTTTTAGGGCCTAGTGCCATGGTTCATGCCTATAATCTCAGCACTTTGGGAGACCGAGGTGGGCGGATCACTTGAGGCTGGGAGTTTGTGACCAGCCAGGCCAAGATGGTGAAACCCCGTCTCCACTAAAAATACAAAAATTAGCTGGGCATGGTGGCGGGCATCTGTAAATCCAGCTACTTGGGAGGCTGAGGCAGGAGAATCACTTGAACCAGGAGATAGAGGTTGCAGTGAGTCGAGACTGTGCCACTGCACACCAGCCTGGCCAAGAGAGCAAGATGCCATCTCAAAATAAATAAATGAATAAATAAATAAATAAATAAATTTAAATAAATAGACGAATAAATGTCTGTCTTATCTGATATTAGTATAGCTACCCCTGCTCTTTTGGTTACTGTTTGCATGGAATAGCTTTTTCTATCCTTTCACTTTCAATCTATTTCTGTCTTTTGGATCTTCAGTGAATCTCTTGTGGACAGCATATAGTTGTATCATGCTATTTTTATCCATTCTGCCAATTTCTTGTCTTTTGATTGGGGAATTTAATCCATTTATATTTAAAGTATTTGTAAAGAGGAACATAAACTTCTGTCATTTTGGTATTTGATTTCTATATCCTCATAGCTTTGTTCCTCATTTTCCTAAATTACTGTTTTCTTTTGTATTTAGATACATTTATTTGGTGAAATGTGTAAATTTCTTTCTCATTTCCTTCTGTATATATACTACAGATATTGTCTTTATTGTTACCATAGGGATTACATCTAATATCCTAAAGTTAAACATTCTATTTTTAATTAATACCAGTTTGACTTCACTACTATTCATAGAATCTGCTCCTTTCCAGCTGTCTCTACCCCTTTTGGTTACTGATGTCACAAAACCACATCCTTATATACTGTGCCCCTATTAGTTATTAGTTTATGCCCTTAAATATAAACTAGTAACTCATTCATTCATTCATGGGGTGGGAGAAATGGGTCTTTGCTATGTTGCCCAGGCTGGTCTTGAATTTCTGGGTTCAAGCAATCTTCCCACCTCAGCCTTCTAAGTAGCTGGGATTACAGGCATGTACCACTATATCCCGTTCTAATAATTCTTTTAAATGTATTGATCTCTCAAATTATGTGTAAAATAAAATGTGGGGCTACACTCAAAGTTTCAGTATTCGTTTTTAGGCTAACAATTGTCTTTTAAAAAATATATTCGTCTCTTAAACTATGGAGAAAACAAAAAGGAGTCACAAGCCATGGTTAAGATAATACTAGCTCTTACAATTACCCATGTATTTACCTTTATCGAGATATTTCTTCATATGGCTTCAAGTTACAATCTAATGTCCTTTCATTTCACCTTGCAGGACTCTCCTGAGCATTTCTTACAAGGCAGGTCCAGTGGTAACAAGTTTCCTTAGCTTTTGTTTTTCTGAGAATGTCTTAATTTCTCGCCCCTTTTGAAGGACAGTTTTGCCAGATATAGGATTCTTGGTTGACAGTTTTGTTTTGTATTCCTTTTAGCACTTTGAATACACTGGCTCACTGCCTCCTGGCCTCCAAAGTTTCTGATGAGAAACTGGTTCATAATTTTACTGAGGATACCTTTATGTAATGAATCATTTAGTCATTTCTCTCTTGATACTTTCAAGAGTTTGTCTTTGGCTTTTGAAAGTTTGATTATAATGTGTCTTGGTGAGGGTCTCTGAGTTCATCTTATTTGGAGTTCACTGAGCTGTTTGGATGTTTGTACTCATGTCTTTCGTCAAATTTGGGAAATTTTCAGCCAGTATTTGATCAAATATATATTCTCTCTGCTCCTTTCTATTTTCCTTCTGGTACTTTTATAATGTGTATGTTGGTCTGCTTAATGGTGTCAAAAATGTTCCTTTAGACTGTCAGTCCATTTTGGGTTGCTGTTGACAGAATACCTGGTAGGTAATTTACAATGAACAGCAATTTATTGGCTCACAGTTGTGGAGGCTAGGAAGTCTAAAATCAAGGTGCCAGCATCTGGTGAGGGCCTTTTTGCTGCATCATCACATGGTGAAAAGCAAGACAGTAAGAGAATGAGAGAAAGCAAGAGGGGGCCGAACTCATCCTTTCTTGTGTGTGTGTGTGTGTTTTTTTGAGACGGAGTCTCACTCTGTCTCCCAGGCTGGAGTGCAGTGACCGGATCTCGGCTCACTGCAAGCTCCGCCTCCTGGGTTCATGCCATTCTCCTGCCTCAGCCTCCCGAGTAGCTGGGACTACAGGCGCCCGCCACGTTTTTTGTCTTTTTTTTTTTTTAGTAGAGACAGGGTTTCACCGTGTTAGCCAGGATGGTCTCGATCTCCTGACCTCGTGATCCGCCCGTCTCGGCCTCCCAAAGTGCTGGGATT
>NW_012103143.1:1235800-1238887 GCF_000951045.1 Mandrillus leucophaeus | reverse complement strand
GCTAATTTTTGTATTTTTTGTAGAGACAGGGTTTCACTATGTTGCCCAGGCTGATCTCAAACTCCTGGACTCAAGCAATCCACCTGCCTCAGGCTCCCCAAGTGCTAAGATTACAGGTATGACCCACTGTGCCTGGCCCCACCTGCCTCTTTGTCTGTACTTCTGTGATCAGAAGCAGCACTCAGTGACCACAGCATGGATCCCATTATTTGGAGGAAAGGTTCCTGTTTGCTCATCCTGGTTCCCATAAGCTGTGCAAATTTTTCGGGGAAACATACGCACAGCTGTTTGTCATAGGGCTTGGTTGGCAGGGAAGAATGGAGAAGTTCTTACTGTGCTAAGGCCTGAAACTGACTGAAATTAACTGTACTTTATTGTCCAAGCTGTCCCTGAAATTTGCAAGCCTTCAATAGACTCCCGAATTCCAAAATAGTTGTATCAGACAGATTCTGCCAGTGCAATTATTATCTAGGTAAGGAGAAAAGTTCCTGGTGCTTGCTACTCTGCCATCTTCCTACAATCCTCTCTGCGAGTCTACATTTTTAACAATATCACAAATAATTCTGATGCAGGTCATCTGTGGACCACAAACTGTAAGAATGTCTCATCAAGAGGGAAGCTTTACAGAAACAGGGAATTACTGTACTGGAGGTTCTTTAATAAAGGAGGTCAAATGATAGACTATTACACATTCAGGTAGGTTTTTTGAGGTCCCCTGAGAGTGTTCTGTCTTGTGAAGAGTGGGAGAGCATTTTCATTATTCAGTGGATTTACTGAGCACCTACTATATTCCAGGAACTGTGGTAAGTACTAGGGAATACATGGCAACAGGCAGATGGCCAGGATCTAACACAGAAACAATAAGGGGATGAATAAAACAGAGATTTGGGAACTTTCCTCTACCTGGGATATCTGTGACTTTCACCTTTTAGATAAACAGAAGAGTCGGTAGTCTAACATGGACCCTCAAGTGGCCAGGAGACAGTACTGCAGCACTTCATTTTCAAAGCAAAGGAATGGCACTGGAGCTTTAGTACAGAGGACAAAAGATAATAGAAATTCTAGTACTAGGAAGAAAATCAAAAAAGTCCCTTCGTTTTAAGTCTTATTGGAAGCATTTCAAAAAGACTTTATTCTGGCCAGGCGCAGTGGCTCACACCTGTAATCCAAGCACTTTGGGAGGCCAAGGCGGGAGGACTGCTTGAGGTCAGGAGTTCAAGACCAGCCTAGCCAACATGGTGAAACCACATCTCTACTAAAAATACAAAAATTAGCCGGGTGTGGTGGCACGTGCCTGCAATCCCAGCTACTCGGAAGGCTGAGGTGAGAGAACTGCTTGAATGCGGCAGGCAGAGGTTGCAGTGAGCTGACATTGTGCCACTGCAGTCTAGCCTGGGCAACAAAGAGAGACTCTGTCTAAAAAAAAAAAAAAAAAAAAAAGACAAAAAGACTTTATTCCATTTTACTGACCATCCCTGAACTCCTAAGGATGCTGGGGTGTCTGAGGACCACAACGAACACCACTGTCTGCAGAAAACTAGGCTGAAACTTTACTAACATCAAGAATTTTCTTCTTTAATTAGATGAATCTAATTTGCTTTTTTTCCTAAATTTTGAATATAATAAAATAATTAAAAGACTCAATTTTAATGTATCTACTTCTCAGCTTATAAAGTTTCAAGTCTTAGGTAAGTTTCCAAATGCAGCATTGGCGAGCATTTCCTGGAAATTTCTCTACTGCTTTTAGGGAAACGAAGGGTATCACGGATATTAATGAAACTTCATTCTTGGCTCAGAGGTCTAAGTTTTCGGTTTCTTGGAAAGGTTGCCCCAGAAGGCACACTCTTCATGGAGAGAAGGAAGTATGAAGGTAGGAAAAAGAGATTCCAACCTTCTATGTTTAATGTGTATTAAATAAGGCAACTTCTGTAACTCTCTTTGATAAAATTCTGTTCCTAATGAAAATGTAGTTTCTAATCAAATATATACTTCAATGTTCCTAGGCCTTAAATCTCAGTCAGAGATTTAATTCAGTCCTAAGTCTTAAATCTTTGCCTTAAAGACAGACACTTACCTACACACATTTTGACATCATTCACAGTGAAGTCTGGATCCGGCATTCTATGAAACAAACACCAGTAAGTATATATGGAAAACACAATTTCTCTAGTAAATGTGAGTTTTTTTTCTTAAAGTACTGAGAACTCCCCAGACACAGCAATATTCATAATCAGGTTTTAAATTATTTTTAAAATATAGGTGATTATATATTTACACATATGCATAGGAAAAAAGAATACATAACAAAATGTTAATGATTTATCTAAGGGTGGCACATTTCAGGAGATTAAAAAAATTTTTTTTTTGGTTCATCTATATTTTGTCATTTACCTCTAATATGAAACACTTGTGTATCAAAACAAAAACATACACTTTTAAAACTAAGTGGGAAATTATTTTCAATTACTACTGTTCTGGGTATATACCACCACTGTTTATAGCCCTGGGTGTAACAAGGCCATTTTGCAACTATATCCAGCCAAGCTTTAAACACTTACTTTATTCCAAGTCCATCAGAATTCTTGAAAATCAGAGGATCTCTCAAGCCACCCCGCTGAATATACTCTACATTAAAATCTGTCACCATAGGAAAATAATTATTAGAAAGATAAGAGGTATAATTAAAAACAATAAAAGGACCATAAAAAGGATCCTAAGTAATACAGTATAAATGGTGTTTGTTATTCTGTGTATATAGTTATGCTGTTAGTCAATAAAACATATGCTTATTAAGAAGCATCTCTTAGAAAATATGGAGAACACATTGAGAAGCAAGGCTTGAGGGGTTTGCCAAGTCTATATATTTCCACAGGAAATTTAGAGCTTAAACAATATGGGGATAGTACTACTAATGAGTCATCTCATAAATGCTAAACAGAAATTACCATCACCCTGTCTCTTAAGAGTGAAAAAGAAACGCCAGGCGCCGTGGTGGCTCATGCCTGTAATCCCAGCACTTTGGGAGGCCAAGGTGGGCAGATCACCTGAGGTCAGGAGTTCAAGACCAGCCTGGCCAACATGGCGAAA
>NW_012103143.1:1227522-1235149 GCF_000951045.1 Mandrillus leucophaeus | reverse complement strand
AGGTGGTGGGCGCCTGTAGTCCCAGCTACTCGGGAGGCTGAGGCCGGAGAATGGCGTGAACCCGGGAGGCGGAGCTTGCAGTGAGCTGAGATCCGGCCACTGCACTCCAGCCTGGGCTACAGAGCGAGACTCCATCTCAAAAAAAAAAAGAAAAAGAAAAAGAAAATAGATAACATCAACAGGCAATATTTTAGCTGGATAAATGCTAAACCCCCAATGCTCAGAGTCTATGGCTTCCCACATCAAAGGACTATAAGCTGGAACCAAAACAATACTGACCTTTTCCTTCCATAAAAGTAACAAAATTGGCATTATATTTGTTGGTGTGCAGTTTCTCTTCCAAGTCAAAAGTTCTTTTCCCTTCAATTTCATCATCTGAAATGCCATCATCTTCATAGCGTCGTCGCATGGTACCACGCTGGGAGAGAAAGGAACACACGGATGAAATCATGTACTTTTTCATTCCTACCTACTAGTGGTCATAGATTTCCCTACATGTGCAAAGTGCTACTTTCAAACTCAGTTGCTATTTTCCTTGCCTTATGGATCTTTTCTTCCTCTCAACATAGCTGATATTCTCAGAATCCACAGAATATATTGAAGTTTTAATGAGCCACTGGGTCCTCTAAGAATTTTACCCTTGCTAATTCTTTGAGCATAGAGATATAAATTCACAATAAAAACAGGATGAAAGAAAGTCTACTAAATATTTCATTTGTCTATCATTGTTCATCAGAGTGGGGACAAACTGTATTCAGAGAAATTTCAAGCCAGGATACAAAATACACTTTTTTCATAGGGGAGAGCTGTATTTAAAATTAGCTTTGTAAAGCAATCTCAAAAATAGACTAAAATATTTGAATTAATGGATCAAAAACCCTGTCTGAGATAAAGGAAGAAAGTTAATCTAAAGAACAGCAATCCAGTCCGGGTGCGGGAGCTCACGCCTGTAATCCCAGTACTTTGGAGGCAGAAATGGGTGGATCACCTGAGGTCGGGAGTTCGAGATTAGAGACCAGCCTGACCAATGTGGAGAAACCACGTCTCTACTAAAAATACAAAATAAGCTGGGTGTAGTGGCACATGCCTGTTATCCCAGCTATTCAGGAGGCTAACACAGGAGAATTGCTTGAACCTGGGAAGCGGAAGTTGCAGTGAGCCGAGATCGCGCTATTGCATTTCAGCCTGGGCAACAAGAGCGAAACTTCGTCTCAAAAAACAACAACAACAACAACAACAAAAAAAACCCCACAGCATTCCAAACAGCATACCATCAATATTTAGCTTTAAAGATAACATGTCTTTCCCAAGAAGATATACAAATGTACAATAAGCACCTGAAAAATGCTCAATTCTCATTAGTCATTACAAAAATGCAAACCAAAACCACAACGAAATACCACTTTATACCCACCAGAATGACTATCATCAAAGAGATAAACAATAACAAGTGCTGATGTGAATATAGATCAACTGGAAGCCTCATACATTGCTGGTGGGAATGTAAAACGGTGCAGACACTGGTAAACAGTTTGAAAGTTCCTCAAAAAGTTAAAAGTTATCATAAGACCTAATAATTCTGCTCCTAGGTATATAACTCAAAGAACTGAAAACATACGCTCTTCTTTTCAAAACAAAAACTTATACACAAATGTTCACGCTAGTGTTATTCACAACAGCCAAAAGGTAGAAGACACCCAAATGTCAATCAATTGATGAATGGATTAACAAAATGTGGTAATACCTACAAAATGGGATGTCATTTAATCACAAAAAGGAATGAAATACTGCTATGTGCCATGACACAGACAAACTCTGAAAACATTATGCCAAGTAAAAAAAAGCTAGTCACAAAAGACCATATATTGTATGACTTCATTTAAATAAAATGTCTAGAATAGGCAAATTCATAGAGACAGAAAGTAGATTCATAGTTGCCAGGGACTAGAGAAAATGAAGAATAAGAGAAGTGACTGCTAATAGTATGGGTTTTTTCCGAGAGCAAGGAAAATGTTCTGGAACTCGATAGTGGTGACATTTATACAACCCTGTGAATATACTAAAAATCGTTGGATTGTACACTTTATTTTATTTTTTATTTTCTGAGATGGGATTGTGCTTTGTTGCCCAGGCTGGAATGCAGTGGCTGGATTAAGGCTCACTGCAACCTCAACCTCCTAGGCTCAGGTGATCCTCCTACCTACAGCCTCCCACAGCTGACACCACCAGTGTGCACCACCACACCCAGCTAATTTTTTTTAGTAGAGACAGGGGTTCCCCATGTTGGCCAGGCTGGTCTGGAACTCCTCTGCTCAAGCGATCGGCACACCTCAGCCTTCCAAAGTCTAGGATTACAGGCTTCAGTCACCACACCCAGCTGACTTGTACACTTTAAGTGAGTAGATTGATGGTATGAGAATTCTATCTAATAAGCAGTTACTTTTAAAAATGTTGCTTAGGCCAGGCGCGGTGGCTCAAGCCTGTAATCCCAGCACTTTGGGAGGCCGAGATGGGCGGATCACAAGGTCAGGAGATCAAGACCATCCTGGCTAACACGGTGAAACCCCGTCTCTACTAAAAAATACAAAAATCTAGCCGGGCGAGGTGGCGGGCGCCTGTAGTCCCAGCTACTCAGGAGGCTGAGGCAGGAGAAAGGCGTAAACCTGGGAGGCGGAGCTTGCAGTGAGCTGAGATCCGGCCACTGCACTCCAGCCTGGGCGACAGAGGGAGACTCCGCCTCAAAAAAAAAAAAAAAATGTTGCTTATACTGCAAGTTTACCTTTTAATACAGTCATGTGCAGTATAATGACATTTCAATGACGAACTGCGCGCATATATATATATGAGAGACGGTGTTCCCATGAGATTACAGTAGAACTAAAAAATGCCTATCTCCTAGTGACACTGTTGCCGTCAGGACATCATAGCACAACACATTACTCATTTGTGGTGATGCTTGCGTAAATCAAACTGTGCTGCCAGTCATGTAAAAATGTAGCACATACCATTAGGAATAGTACATAATAAATGACTGTGTTACTGGTTTATGCATTTATTATTCTGTACTTGAAACATTATTTTAGCATGCATTCTTTCTATTTATTTTTTTCTTAATATTAACTGTAAAACAGCCTCAGGGAGGTCTCTTAGGAGGTATCCAAAAGAAGGCATTGTTATCACAGGAGATGACAGCTCATCTGTGTTACCGTACCTGAAGATCTTACAGTGGGAAAAGATGTGGAGGCAGAAGACAGTGATAATGATGCTGCTCTGTGATACTGATGACCCCGACCCTCTGCAGGCTAATGTGTATGTTTATGTCTTGGTTTTTAACAAAATAGTTTAAAAAGTTAAAAAAAAATTTAATAGACAAAAGCTTATAGAATAAGGATATAAAGAAAATGCTTTTGTATAGTGGTATAATGTATTTGTGTTTTAAGCTAAGTATTATTACAAAAGTAGAAAAAATTTGAAAAAATTCAAAAGTATATAAAGTTCAAAAGTTATAGACTAAGCTTAGTTTATTATTATTAGTATTATTATTTTTTTGAGACGGAGTCTTGTTCTGTTGCCTAGGCTGGAGTGCAATGGAGTGATCTCGGCTCACTGCAACCTCCGCCTCCTAGGTTCAAGCGATTCTCTCACCTCAGCCTCTCAAGTAGTTGGGATTATAGGCACCCACCATCATGTTCGGCTACTTTTTGTATTTTTGTAGAGACAGGGTTTCACCATGTTGGCCACGCTGGTCTTGAATCCCTGACCTCAGGTGATCCGCCCACCTCAGTCTCCCAAAGTGCTGGGATTACAGGAGTGAGCCAGTGCACCCAGCCTAGTTTATTATTGAAAAAAAAAATTTTATAATTAAAAAATAAAACACTGTTCATAAAATCTACAGAAGTGTCTTAGGCCCTCACATTTACTCCTATTCACTCACTGACTCACTTAGAGCAACTTTCAGTCCTGCAAAGTCCATCACAAGAAGTGCCCTATACAGGTATATTCTTTTTTTTTTTTTTTTTTGCCTTTTATACTATATTTTCACTGCTTCTATGTTTAGATACACAAATATTTACTGGCATGCTATAACTGCCTACAGTATTCAGTACAGTAACATGCTGTACTGATTTGTAGCCTAGAAGCTATAGGATATACCATATAACCTAGGTGCGTAGTAGGCTATACCACCTAGGTTTGTGTAAGTACACACTAGATTATTAGTACAATGATGAAATTGCCTATTCACTTCTCAGAACATATCCCCACTGTTAAGCAATGAATGACGGTATTTTACTTTAGCCAGTGTTAAAATTTGCTGAAATTTCTTGAATACATACCCAACAGGCAACTAGATGTGCCAGTGGTAATGGTAAGGGTAAAGTCACCCTACCTTTATACGTGCTAAGAACACCAAATCTGGAATCTAAAGCTAAGTATTGATGATCTAGAATTGATTATATAGCACCTGCATTTACATAAACACGTAAGAAAATGAGACACTGGAGAAAGGGCTCTTAGGGAGTGGGAGTCTGTGAAAGGGCAGAAGTCAGTCATAAAAAATGAAAGAAACAAACTTGACTATTACATACCAGAGGAAAGCAAGATTCAACTTACCAGTTTTAGGCAAAAACACAAAAGGGAAATCTAGTATCTTTTCCATATTTAGTAAAAAGCCTTAGAACACTCTCTTACCTAGTAACTTGGCTGCCACAAATCACAGTTCAAAAGCCAAAAGAAGGTTTAATTTTAATAAGACTTCACTGACACCAATAATGCCATCATCATTCAAAGTATTTTTAGGTATCTTTTGGTGCAGGGCAGGGTGTTCACTGACAATTTCTAATACTGTTTTCCCCAAAAACATCATCCAGTTCTCTCCCTCACCTTATTTTGTATATGCGTCTCCGAAGAACTACAAAAGATGAGTTCCAAACACATTATAAAGCAAGAACAAGCTACTAGAGTAAGTATAGTTTCCCAGAATCACTTTTAGAAAGCTCTCACTTGCACTTTTAGTTCTAATATGCTTGTTTTAAAAATCCCTCGTTTTCAAACCTCAGCCTTTTTATTAGGTCTACCATAACCGATTCTTCTTCACTCAGGAGAAAGTAATCATCCTGATTATCCCAACATTTCTAATATGATAGGCAAAAAGTTCCCCGGACCTTTTTCATGCTTTACTTCTCCTTAAATTCTTCCATTTACACCTTCAGTAGGGAGAATGTAAGGATACAGGGAAGGCTTCTGTCTCCAAGCCGTTCCCATTTCTTAAAGACAACAGAAAAATGAATTTGAATTCCTGATCTCTTTTTGATTACTGCAACTGGAAAGTTGGCAATAGTGTAAAAATTACGTGTGTGTGTGTGTGTGTGTGTGTGTGTGTGTGTAGTGGGTTTTTTTGGAGACAGAGTCTCTGTCATCCAGGCTGGAGTGCAGTGGCATGATCAGCTCACTGTAGTCTTGACCCTTGACCTCCTGGGCTCAAGCGATCCTCCAATCTTAGCCTCCCAAAGTGCTGGGATTACAGGTGTGAGCCACCATACCTGGCCTGTGTGAATTTTAACACTGTCAAGGATGTCTGTTTTTCCTGTATCCTATCTTAATGTAAACCCTAGTCAAAGTAAACTTCTATAACATATCTCATAAATGCTTTAAAAACATTCAATCCTCACAGTAACCCTGGATATCAGTAGGCAATAACACAATCTCTGCTATAGGTGAAACCCAAAAGGTAAGGTCACTTTAACAGTAAGGAAATCAGCTACTGATTTCCTTTAGCCCACCAACATTACCAAATAATATAAATTGGTTTACTAGCATGCTATGCTTTTATTCTAGATGCTTTTTCATATACGTGATTTTAGGCAGCCTAAAGGGAGTTACAGGCTTTCTGTAGGTACCAGTCCTCGCTAGGCCCAGTGTCACAGTAAGTAACAAGCATAAACTGAACAATGACATCTATTTCAACCGCATTTCCTCTCAAAAGCAATGTGCATTTCCCAGGGTTAACAGGGAATTGTATTCCTGAATAACCAACAACAAATTACTTTATTCTACTTAGATGACCAAATAACATAGCAAAATCGTGTTATTTAGAATCCAAATAACACAAAGAATTTTAAATGTCCTAAAAAATAGTCACCATTCCCAGTCGTAATTAACTATATAAAATGGTTAAAATGGCCACATAAATGGAATACTTAGATTTACTCAAGTACTGGTAGATAAGTCAACTGCAGGAGTATTAGTTGTTTCACTCTCCTAGGTAATGAGCAGAAGAAATATGAGGAAGCAACACTAGATCCAAGTAGGTATTTCATCTATTCATCATTCTATAGAAATTTCTAACATTCTTTTCTCAAGCTGTCAGAAAATAGAATGGTGGAAAGGATATTTTCTCAAACTGTCTATGTAAGCCATTTAAAAAGTAAAAAAGCAGGTAAGAGTCAGGAAATCAGAACTTTTGAGCAGAGAATATTCACTAAGTCAGTAACAATACGCCTGAGTTATATAGAAAACTATAATAAGCTGAGAAAAACTGTTTTTAGGAAACGGTTTCTTTCTTTTTTCTTTTTCTTTTTGAGACAGAGTCTTGCTCTGTCGCCCAGGCTGGAGTGCAGTGGTGCAATCTCAGCTCACTGCAACTTCTGTCTCCCGGGTTCAAGCAATTCTCCTGCCTCACCCTCCCAAGTAGCTGGAATTATTGGCACACACCACCACATCCAGCTAAATTCTTGTATTTTTAGTAGAGACAAGGTTTCACCATGTTGGCCAGGCTGGTCTTGAACTCCTGACTTCAGGTGATTTGCCTGCCTCGGCCTCCCAAAGTGGGCATGGTGGCTCATGCCTGTAATACGAGCACTTAGGGATGCTGAGGTAGGAGGATCACTTTCTGAAGCCAGGAGCTTAAGACCAGCATGGGCAACATACCAAGACCTTATCTTGTAAAAAAAAAAAAAAAAAAAAAAGTTTGTTTAAATTAGTTGGGCATGGTAGTGTGCGCATGTACTACTCAGGAGACTGGGACAGCAGGATTGTTTGAGTTCAGGAGTTTGAGGCTGCCATGAGTTATGATGGGGCTACTGCACTCCAGTCTGGGCAGCAGAGCCAGACCTTGCCTCAAAATAAATAAATAAAAATAAAAATAATAAAAATTAAAACCTGGCTGGGTGCAGTGGCTCATACCTGTAATCCCAGCACTTTGGGAGGCTAGGGCAGGCACATCACTTAGGCCCAGGAATTCAAGACCAGCCTGCTCCATGGCAAAACCTGTCTCTTCTAAAAATACAAAAACTGGCTGGGCATGGTGGCTGACACTTGTAATCCCAGCACATTGGGAGGCCAAAACAGGCTGATCACTGAGGTCAGAAGCTGTAGACCAGCCTGGCCAATACGGTGAAACCCCTTCTCTATTAAAAATACAAAAATTTAGGCCGGGCGCGGCTCAAGCCTGTAATCCCAGCACTTTGGGAGACCGAGAAGGGCGGATCACGAGGTCAGGAGATCGAGACCATCCTGGCTAACACGATGAAACCTCATCTCTACTAAAAAATAACAAAAAACCAGCCGGGCAAGGTGGTGGGCGCCTGTAGTCCCAGCTACTCGGGAGGCTGAGGCAGGAGAATGGCGT
>NW_012103143.1:1212826-1227169 GCF_000951045.1 Mandrillus leucophaeus | reverse complement strand
GGCAACAAGAGTGAAACTCCGTCTCAAAAGAAGAAGAAGAAGAAAAAAAAAAAAAACAACTGAGGGGAGAGGATCCCAAGCCTAGGGAGGTCCAGGCTGCAGTGGACTGTTATAGCACCACTGCACTCCAGCCTGGGTGACAGGGTGAGAGACCTTGTCTCAAAAAAAAATAAAAATAAAAATAAAAACCAGCATGTCACATTATGTCTATAAATATTCCATCTGTTTTTCTTTTATTTTTTGAGATGGGGGTCTCGCTCTGTCTCAAAAAAATAAAAAAAAAAATAAAAAAACATACTTAATGGTGAAAGACTGAAAGCTCTCCTCCTAAGATCAGGAACAAGGCAAAGATATGTTTGTTACCCATTTCTATTCAACACTGTATTGAAGTTTCTAGCTAGGGCAATCAGGCAAGAAATTTCTAGCTAGGACAATTAGGCAAGAAAAAGAAAAGTTTGGAAAGGAAGAAGTAAAACTACCTCTATTCACAAATTACATTATCTTGTACACAGAAAACTATAAGGAATTCACACACACACACACACACACAACAATAAGAGTTAATAAAATCAGTTCTATTTCTATATACTAGTAATGAAAAATCCAAAGAGGAAGTTAAAAAAATCCATTTACAACAGCATAAAAAAAATACTAAGGAATAAATTTAACAAGATAAGTACAAGACTTATACACCAGAAAGCTACAAAGCATTGTTGAAATAAATTAAATGATAGCTAAATAGAAAAATTTCCTGCGTTCATGAACTGAAAGGCATTATTAAGATGGCAATAATCTCCCAAATTTATCTTCAAATTCAAAGCAATTCTTACCAAAATCACAGTTTTTTTGCGGGGGGGGGGGGGAGCAGAAATTAGCAAGATGATCCTAAAATTCATATGGAAATACCATGAAACCATAACAGCCAAAACAATCCTTAAAGAGAACAAAAGAAAGCTGGGAGGACCACCTGAATCCAGGAGTTCAAGACCAACCACTGCCTCTACAAAAAAAAAAAAAAAAAATATATATATATATATATATATATATATAAAAGCCACGAGTGCTGGTGTGTGCTTATAGTCCCAACTCCACAGGAGGCTGAGGTAGAAGGATGGCTTGAGCCCAGGAGGTTGAGGCTGCAGTAAGCCATGTTCACGCCACTGAACTCAGCCTGAATAACAGAATGAGATCCTGTCTCCAAAAAAAAAAGAAAAGAAAAAGAGTTGAACTCACCATAAAACTATAATAATTTCAAAACTTACTATAAAGGTATAGTAATGAATACTGTGTGGTACTGGTATTTAAGGACAGACATATATAGATTGATGGAACAGAAGGGAGAATGCAGACATAAATTCTTACACTTATGGTCAATTGATTTTCAATAAGCATGCCAAGACCAGGAGCGGTGGCACATGCCTGTAATCCCAGCACTTTGGGAGGCCAAGGCAGGTGGAACACTTGAGATGAGGAGTTCAAGACCAGCCTGGCCAACATGGTGAAACCCTGTCTCTACTAAAAATACAAAAATTAGCTGGGCATGGTGGCACCTGCCTATAATCCCAACTACTCAGGAGGGTGAGGTAGGAGAATCACTTGAACCCAGGAGGCGGAGGTTGCAGTGAGCTGAGGTCATACTACTGTACTCCAGCCTGGGTGATACAGCAAGACACTGTCTCAAAAAAAGAAAAAGGAAAAAAAAAACAAAAAAACACAAGCATTCAAAGACAATTTAACGGAAAAAGTCTTTTTAAGAAACTGTGCTGGGACAACCAGATATGACATGTGTCCAAGAATGAAAGTGGACCTCTACCTTACACCACACTCACAAAAATTACTTTAAGAAGAATGAAAAGCTTAAATGAAGGATCTAAAACTAAACAATTCTTAGAAGGTCATATGTTGTAAATGTAATGACTCTGGATTAGGCAATGGTTTGGGGTTTTTTTTCTTTTTTCTTTTTTTTTTTTTTTTTTGAGACAGGGTCTCACTATAGCCCAGTGGCACGATCTCAGCTCACTGCAATCTCCACCTCCTGGGTCCAAATGATTCTCCTGCCTCAGCCTCCCGAGTAGCTGGGACTACAGGCGTGTGCCACCACACCTGGCTAATTTTTGTGTTTTTTGGTACAGATGGGGTTTCACCATGTTGGCCAGGCTGGTCTGGAACTGCTGAACTCAAGTGATCCACCCACCTCGGCTTCCTTTCAAAGTACTGGGATTTTTGTTTTTCTTTAAGAGACAGCATCTCACTCTGTTTCCCAGGCGGCAGTATAGTTACACAATCATAGTTCACTGCAGCTTCAAACTCCTGGGCTCAAGCAATCCTTCCTCAAACTCCCAAGTAGCAAGGACTATAAGCCCCTGCCACCATGCCTGGCTAATTATTTTTTGTGGAGAGGAGGGTCTCACTATGTTGCTCAGGCTGGTCGTGAACTCCTGGCCTGAAGCAATCCTCCATCCTGGGCCTCCCAAAGCACTAGGATTACAGGAGTGTGGGTGTGTGCCACTGTGCCTGGCCTAGTTAACAGTTTCTTAGATACGACACCAAAAGTGAAATTTATCTGTGACTTCCTCAAATCTTTCATGCTACAAAAAACACTGTTAAGAAAGTAAAAAGACTTTGGGAGGCCGAGGCAGGCGGATCACAAAGTCAGGAGATCAAGACCACGGTGAAACCCCGTATCTATTAAAAATACAAAAAATTAGCCGGGCGTGGTGGTGGGCGCCTGTAGTCCCAGCTACTCGGGAGGCTGAGGCAGGAGAATGGCGTGAACCTGGGAGGTGGAGCTTGCAGTGAGCTGAGATTATGCCACTGCACTCCAGCCTGGGTGACAGAGCGAGACTCCATCTCAAAAAAAAAAAAAGAAAGTAAAAAGATAATCTATAGAATAGGATTTTCTCTCATTTGCAAATCATGTATCTAATAAGGACCCAGTATCTACAATATTGAAAGTAGTATTATAACTCAATAATAAAAAGGACCAAAAAAAAGGACAATTTGAAAATGGGCAAAAGATCTGATAGCTATTTCTCAAAGATACACTGGTCAATAAGTATATGAAGTATTATTAATTAGTTCAACATTAGTCATTAAAGAAATGCAAATCAACACCACAATGAGATACCACTTCATACCTACTAGTTAGATAAGTGCTGGTGAGGAGGTGAAGAAAGTGGAACCCTCATTTGCTGCTGGTGACAATGCAAAATAGCACAGCAATCCCTACGGAAAACAATCTGGCAGTTTCTCAGATTGTTTAAACATAAAATTGCCATATGACCCAGCAATTTGCACTCCCTAGATCTCTAGCCAACAGAAGGAAAATATATATCTACACAAAATCTTGCACATAAACGTTGAGAGTAACACAATTATAATAACCAAAAGGTAGAAAGCACCCAAAGATCCATCAACTGATGAATGAATAAATAAAATGTAGTATATTCACACAATGGAGTATTGTTTAGCAACAAAAGGGAATTAATTACTGACAAATGCTACAAGCAAAAACATCATGCTCAGTGAAAAAAGTCAGTCACAAAAAACCACATATTATATGATTCCATTTATATGAAATATCCAGAATAAGTGCATTCACAGATACGGAAAGCAGATTAGTGGTTGCCAGGGGCTGGGAGGAAGGGAGATGGGCAATAAATGCTAAACGTGTACTGGGTTTCTTTGGGGTAATGAAAGTGTTCTGAAATTAGACAGTGGTGACTGAAGCTGAGGTGGGCGGATCACCTGAGGTCAGGAGTTTGAGACCAGACTGGTCAACATGGTGAAACCCTGTCTCTACTAAAAATACAAAAATTAGCTGGGCATGGTGGCGTGCGCCTGTAATCCCAGCTAGTCTACTTGGGAGGCTGAGGCAGGAGAATCGCTGGAACCTGGGAGGCAGAGGCTGCAGTGAGCTGAGATCACGCCACTGCACTCCAGCCTGGGCAACAGGGTAAGACTCTGTCTCAAGAAAACCAGATTCAGTCACTATATAATAATAATAATAGTAATAGTAAAAAAATTGGCAATCTTTTTTTTTTTTTTTTGAGATGTTGTCTCATCCTGTCGCCCAGGCTGGAGTGCCGTGGCATGATATTGGCTCACTGAGACCTCTGCCTCCCGAGTTCAAGTGATTCTCATGCCTCAGCCTCCCAAATGGCTGGGATACCACGTGTGTGCCACCATACCTGGCTAATCTTTTATTTTATTTTATTTTTTTGAGACTGAGTCTCGTTCTGTTGCTCAGGCTGGAGTGCATGGAGTGCAATGGTGCGATCTTGGCTCACTGCAACCTCCTCCACCTGCCAGGTTCAAGTGATTCTCCTGCCTCAACCTCTGGAGTAGCTGGGATTACAGGCACCAGCCACAATGCCCAGCTAAGTTTTGTATTTTTAGTAGAGATGGGGTTCTACCAAGTTGGCCAGGCTGGCCTCTAACTCCTGACCTCAAGTGATCTACCCACCTTGGCCTCCCAAAGTGCTAGGATTATAGGTGTGAGCACCACGCCCGGACTAATTTTTGTATTTTTAGTAGAGACAGGGTTTCACCATGTTGGCCAGGCTGATCTCAAACTCCCAACTTCGGGTGATCTGCCCTCCTCAGCTTCCCAAAGTGCTGGGATTACAGGCATCAACCACCACACCCAGCTATAATAGGCAGTCTGAAAAAGGATAAAAAGTAGTGCTGTGTGTGTGTGTATATATATGTACATATGTATATGTGTATATATATGCGTGTATATACATGTATGTATTTTTTTTTTTTTTGAGACAGAGTTTTGCTTTTGTTGCCCAGGCTGGAGTGAATGGAATGAAATGGTATGATCTCGGCTCACTGTAACGTCCGCCTCCCAGGTTCAAGTGATTCTCCTGCCTCAGCCTTCCAAGTAGTTGGGATTACAAGCATGTGTCACCACGTCTGGCTAATTTTGTATTTTTAGTAGAGACGGGGTTTCACCATGTTCGTCAGGCTGGTCTCGAACTCCTGACCTCAGGTGATTGACTCAGCCTCCCAAAGTGCTGGGATTACAGGTGTGAGCCACCACACCAGGCTGCAATGTATATATTTAAGGAAATCAATGTATTTTTATAATATGAGAATAAGGGCTCATGTAGTCCAAGAGAAGGCACACTTGTTTAAGAACATTTTTTTAGAAAGCACAATCTTTCTAAACAATTTCCATAGCCATTAAAAAAAAAAAAAAAAAAAAAGCAGGGACTTTGTTTAATTAACTAGTATAATATGCCAGGAATGCAAAAATAGCTTGATAATTACGAGAATTTCAGCTCCATCTATAAATTCACCACCTAACCAGATTAAAGGAGAAAAATAACATGATCACCTAGATCTGTACTGCCCAATATAGTATCACTTTCAAAAAATCCTCCCTACATAGGGTGTGGTGGCTCACACCTGTAATTCCACCTCTTTGGAAGGCGGACGTGGAAGGAATGCTTGAGCCCAGTTTGGGCAACATAGCAAGACCCTGTCTTTACACAATATATGTATTTTTTTAATTAGCTGGGCAAGGTGGCACATGACTCTTGTCCCTAGCTACTCAGGAGGCTGAGATGGGAGGATCGTTTGACCCTAGGAGTTTAAGGCTGCAGTAAGCTATGATTAGGCCACTGCATTCCAGCCTGGGCAACAGAGTGAGACCCTGTCTCAAAAACAAAAACACTTGCCCCACTAGTAGCCACATGTGGCTACTGGATTTAAATTAATTATGATTAAATACATTTTCAACAAATGATGCTGGCTAGATATCCACATGCAAAACAATGAAGTTAAATCTTACTTTTCTTACACCATATACCAAAAAAACCTTCAAAATGGATCAAATGCTGGGCTCATGTGTGTAATCCCAGAAACTTGGGAGGCTGAGGCAGGAAGATCGCTTGAGTCCAGGAGTTCAAGACCAGCCTGGGCAACATAGTGAGAAAATTTAAAAATCAGCCAGGAGTGGTGGCATGCCCTGTAGTTACAGCTACATGAAAGGCTGAGGCAGGAAGATCTTTTGAGCCCAGGAAGTACAGGTTGCAGTGAGCCATGTTGTAACACTATACTCCAGCCTAGGTGACAGAGCAAGACCCTGTCTCAGAAAAATAAAAATAAACACAAATGGATCAACGATGTAAGAGTTAGAACTACAAAATTTAAGAGCTAAAACTACAACACTCTTTGAAGAAAACAGTAGGGAAAATCTTTACGACATTGGATTGGCAAGAATTTTTTAAATGATACCCCCTAAGCACAAGCAACAAAGGAAAAACAACAGATAAACTGTATTTCATCAAAATGTAAAACGTTTCTGCAAGGCCAGGCACAGTGGCTCATGCCTGTAATCCCAACGTTGAGTGGCTGAGGTGAGAAGACCACTTGAGGCCAGGTGTTCAAGACCAGACTGGGCAACACAGTGAGACTCTGTCTCTACAAAAAAAAAAAATTATATTTTAAACTGGTCAGGCATGGTGGCTCACGCCTGTAATACCAGCACTTTGGGAGGCCAAGGCACAAGGATCACTTGAGGCCAAGAGTTTGAGACCTAGTTTATATCAAATATATCAAATAGTTTTTCTTGCCTAAGATAACCACACTGTGAGAATTAGAATGAATGATGGATTTATTTTACAGATGAAGAAACAGAAAGGTAAAGCTGACCCAAGTTAACCTTTTTGAGTAATAGCAGAAAAACAACAAAAAAGCAAATGTGTCTAAAGGGAAAATATATCTAGTGTCACTTCTACTATTACTTTGCTGTGCAACTGTAGGCAGTTTAATAAATCATTTAACCTCTCAGATCTCAACTTTCCCTTGGAAGTAAACAACTTAAGGCCCCATTGTGTTCCAAAATAAAGTCTTCTACACTCTGATTCCAACTCACATCATTTCAATTTCATTCCTATCAAATTCATTCCTATTTACATTATATATTGAAAATTTGCTACATACCAGTCCCTCTGGTCTGTTTATCTTATATTCAAAGACTATCTCATTTCAGACTCAGCCCCGTCTGTCCTGACTAGGACACTGAGGGAGAGCTGGTGGTGGTGCTGGTAGGTAGCTCTCCTAGGGCTTTCCACATCTTCCTCTCAACTTCTATGTATCACAAATCTCAAACAGATGTTAAAGGCTATTTTTTCAGTACAGCTTAAGCAATCCCCATTCCAAGAGGCACAAAGGAGTCAAAATGTTTGAGTACCTACATGTGCCAGGTACTGTAACAAGCACTATGCATGCATTAATATATTTAAATCCAACATCCCTATGAGATATTAATACCCTCTTTACAAGCAGGGAAAATGAAAGAAGTAACTTGCCCAAGTTACAAAGCTAGTAATTGATGTGGCTGGGATCTGAACCCAGGCACTTTGGTTCTAGAGCTGACAGTCCTAACCACTACTCTATATTACAAAAACCCACTTGAGATTTCGACCAGACCAGTCTCTTAGGGCAACTGGAAGAAATTGTCAAGGACAACCTCAGATACAGCATAAATGGATCTGGCAGAGAGAAAAGGTGTAGTGGTGGGACCAGTTAGCAACAAAGAACGTCTTTCAGTCAGAAAACCATGCTTGGGGCCAGGCGCGGTGGCTCACGCCTGTAATCTCAGCACTTTGGGAGGCCGAGGCGGGCAGATCACGAGGTCAGGAGATTGAGACCATCCTGGCTAACATGGTGAAACTCGTCTCTCCTAAAAATACAAAAAAATTAGGCGGGCGTGGTGGTGGGCGCCTGTAGTCCCAGCTACTTAGGAGGCTGAGGCAGGAGAATGGCGTGAACCCAGGAGGCGGAGCTTGCAGTGAGCGAGATCGCGCCACTGCACTCCAGCCTGGGTGACAGAGTGAGACACCATCTCAAAAAAAAAAAAAAAAAAAAAAAAAAAAATTACATGCTTGGTACGATAAAGGATTAGCAAAGATCTTCCCCGGGGTAAGAGATTTCTGATACTTGCTAAGGGACACTACATTTCTAGCTATACCATTGTTTATCTAATATTTCACCATTTCTGGTTTCTAATTCTAGCTTTTCTTTGACAAACTACCAGTCGTTCAACTATTCTGGCTGAAATGAAAACACTGCTATTTCTAATCAGCATTTTATATCACAAAGTGTTTGAACTCAGTACATTTATTGTGTGTATGCCATGAAAATGTGTTCTCACTTCCTATATTTGTAGTTACAATTTGTTACAGACCTCTAAAAAGATGAAATTGCTGGCCAGGCATGGTGGCTCATGCCTTTAATCCCAGCACTCTGGGAGGCTGAGGTGGGCAGATCACGAGGTCAGGAGTTCGAGACCAGCCTGGCCAGAATGGTGAAATTCTGTCTCTACTAAAAATACAAAAAATTAGCCGGGCATGGTGACGCCCGCCTGTAGTCTCAGTTACTTGGGAGACTGAGGCAGGAGAACTGCTTGAACCTGGCAGGCGGAGGTTGCAGTGAGCCAAGATCACAACAATGCACTCCAGTCTGGGTGACACAGCGAGACTCCATCTCAAAAAAAAAAAAAAAAAAAAAAAAAAGATGAAACAGCCAACCGCACCCGGTTGGCTGATATATTCTATCAAAATTAATTTGTCATCTCCTATTTTCTCTAAGGAATTAAAAATTCTGATCTTACTCCACCGCTGCTTGTGAGTGAAATTTTAATTACAGAAGCCTCTTGCTGGTGATCGTGTAAGAAACCAAGTAATGGCTAGATGCAGTGGCTCATGCCTGTAATTCCAACACTTTAGGAGGCCAAAATGGGCAGTTCACTTGAGCCCAGGGAATCAAAGGCAGCATGCGCAACATGGTGAAACCCCATCTCTACTAAAAATGCAATCAGCCAGCCAGGCATGGTGGCAGGTGCCTGTAGTCCCAGCTCTCAGGGGGCTGAGGTGGGGTATCACCTGAGCCTGGGAAGACAAGATCGCAGTGAGCCATGATAATGCCACTGCACTTAATCCTAGGCAACAGGAGTGAGAACCCCCACTGCCAAAAAAAAAAAAAAAAAAAAAAAAAAAAAAGAGAGAGAAAGAGGCTGGGCGGCGCTGTGACTCATGCCTGTAATTACAGCACTTTGGGAGGCCGATGCAGGAGGATCATAGGTGGGGGTTTGAGAGGAGTTCGAAAACAGCCTGACCAACATGGTGAAACCCCATCTCTACTAAAAAT
The DNA here is from genome assembly GCF_000951045.1 of Mandrillus leucophaeus. Classification (NCBI taxonomy): domain Eukaryota; kingdom Metazoa; phylum Chordata; class Mammalia; order Primates; family Cercopithecidae; genus Mandrillus; species Mandrillus leucophaeus. The sequence goes on along the minus strand of NW_012103143.1, from coordinate 1,218,007 downwards.
ACAGAAATTAGCCTGCCATGGTGGTGCGTGCCTGTAATCCCAGCTACTCAGGAGGCTGAGGCAGGAGAATCGCTTAAACCCGGGAGGCAGAGGTTGCAGTGAGCCAAGATCTCGTCACTGCACTCCAGGCTGGGTGACAGAGTGAGACTCTGTCTCAAAAAAAAAAAAAGAGTGAGAGAAAAAGAGAGAGAGAGAGAGAAAGAAAAGAAAAGAGAAAAGAAGAGAGAGAAAGAAAGAAGAAACCAAGTGATAGGCTGAGCATGGTGGCTCATGCCTATAATCCCAGCACTTTTGGAGGCTGAGGCAGGAGGATCACCTAAGGTCAGGAATTCAAGACCAGCCTGGCCAACATGGTGAAAACCCTTCTCTACTAAAAAAACAAAAATTAGCCAGGCATGGTGGCTCAGGCCTGTAATCCCAGCTACTCAGGAGGCTGAGGCACAGGAATCGCTCGAACCCAGGAGGCAGAGGTTGCAGTGAGCCGAGATGACACCATTGCATTCCAGTCTGGGAAACAAGAGTGAAACTCTGTCTCAAAAAGAAAGAAAGAAAGAAACCAATCTTGTCACTACTAGATTTTCATGTCTCACATTGTGATACCATTTAAAAAAAAAATTTAGGGCATTGTTTTGTAAAGTTATATAAAGCTACATGGATTAGGCCAGGAGCAGTGGTTCACGTCTGTAATCCCAGCACTTTGGGAGGCCAAGGCAGGTGGATTATGAGGTCAGGAGTTCAAGGCCAGCCTGGCCAAGACGCTGAAACCCCATCTCTACTAAAAATACAAAAATTAGCCAGGCGCAGTGGCAGGCGCCTGTAATCCCAGCTACTCAGGAGGCTGAGGCAAGAGAATCGCTTGAACCCCTGTAGCACGGGTTGCAGTGAGCTGACATCACACCACTACACTCCAGCCTGTGTGACAGAGTGAGACTCCATCTCAAAAAAAAAAAAAAAAGACACTACATGGATTAAATCTGAATCTTTGCAATATATACCAAATCCCCACTTCATAGCCTTAATATGTACTTAAACAAATAAATACATTTTAAAGGAAGAAGCAATCTGAGGCTTTTACTCTGCTCCCCCACAACATATGAATGCATACATACCCAAAAAATCAGCTGAACTTCAAAATGTTGTTGCTCTCACTTTCTTGTTTGCAATCTTTTGAAAACCCAACACTGCTGCCAGGTCACACAGTGGGCCATATGTGGATAGATGGACATTGCTGTCTATCCCCCAACCCTATGTGTGTCTCTGTGTATGTGTATATTATAATTCATACAAGACCAGGCTGAATATAGAAAAATAGCCAGACACTCTGTACACAAAAATTAAAATGCAGTCCTAGCACTCAAGAAGATTGCTGGCCAGTAGGGGGCAACAAATACATAAATAAATTAGAGTATTACAATTTAATGCGCTATGTATTAAGACAGGTAGATACAAATGTTATTGAAGCCCAGGAGGAAGAACAACTAACACAGAGGGCTTGGGGGAAGCTCCATGTAAGAAGCCACATAAGAAAAATGCTGATTCATTCAGTATAACTTCACTGGACATCTACCAAGTTCCAAAGACTATAGATTCAGACTGTGTATAGCAGTGATCTCTTCAAATTTTGGGGGATTTCTCTTCACCTACTAGATTTATCAGTATCTCCTAATTAATAAGATATATATAAAATATTTTTCTAAAATAAAAGGTTATACAAAGTTTGATAATTTCATTATATCCCATGAGGGATTTTAATTAAAATACCCTAAGGAAGTACAAAAAGAGTTGGAATCACTGCCTTACAATGACTAAGCCTTGGGCCCAAGTTTTTATCTTTTTCCTTTTTCTTTTTGTGAGACGGAGTCTCGCTCTGTTGCCCAGGCTGGAGTGCAGTCGCGCAATCTTGGCTCGCTGCAAGCTCCGCCTCCCGGGTTTGTGCCATTCTCCTGCCTCAGTCCGCCAAATAGCTGGGACCACAGGCGCCCGCCACCACGCCTGGCTAATTTTTTGTATTTTTAGTAGAGATGGGGTTTCTCCATGTTAGCCAGGATGGTCTTGATCTCCTGACCTCGTGATCCACCCGCTTCGGCCTCCCAAAGTGCTGAGATTACAGGCATGAGCCACCGCGCCCGGCCTATCTTTTGATCTATGTAAAACTTTTTGACCCTAAATGATAAATGGCCTGAGCACAGAGAATAAGGAAAAACACATGTTTACTTTTAACATAACTACCATATATATTACAAAGAATATAATATATTCTTTTATATTATATATTCTTTAATATATAGTATATTACAAAGAATATATTATATTCTTTGTAACATATAGTGTGATAAATTAACATGGCCGAAAAGCTTGCATTTCTTTTATTGAAAGGTCAGCCTTCAAATATATTCTGGAAAAAGATCAATTTCTACAGAGATCAACAGTACATAGAACAGTTACCATACATGAAAAATGTTAGATCACAGTAATTCCAACAACCAGATAGTGTAACCCATAAAGAGAAGGCATCGTCTACAGAATTCAGTAGGAAGCTTATGCACACCTAAAACTCTTGATTAAAAAAATATATTTAGTCAGAGGACCTTTAACGAAAAAAAAAAAAAGATAGTTGTGAAAAAAGATAGTTGCTCAAGAGAAGATGAATATACAAAAGTAAACCATTCCCTAAAAAGTTCCCCCAAGAACTAGTGTCAAATAGCTACTTATATATAGGATGATCCTAAAATTCCCTAAAAGAGTCAGGATACACTTACCCTGACCACAAACATGCCCTCCACAAAACTAATTGGTCAAGAAATGAGTTAAAAGTGCTAGATCTCTCCCATCACTGTTGCCTGCTTTTTTATGTACCATCAGGTATAATTAACTGTTCAGTGTGCTCGCTGCACATTTAACTATGATATCATCACAATTCTGCAACAACAACAAAATGTGGCTATCAATTCAAGATGAGGATAGGGCATCTCAACATCATCTTGAAGAGAAGCAATCTGAGTTTAGATGTTATACCTACGGCACATTCTTGGTTTTTCCAAAGGTTTTTACTACAATATGTATATATTTTTTTCCTTGGGTGCTAGCAAAAGTAGTAACTCACAATATTAAACTTTTGTTTTTTGAGGCAGAGTCTCACTCTGTTGCCCGGGCTGGAGTGCAATGGAGTGATCGCAGCTCACTGCAACCTCCATCTCCCGGCTTCAAGTGATTCTCCCGAATCAGCCTCCTGAGTAGCTGGGATTACAGGCGTGTACCACCACGCCTGGCTAATTTGTTGTATTTTTAGTAGAGACGAGGTTTCACCATGTTAGCCAGGCTGGTTTCATCAAACTTCTGACCTCAAGTGATCCGCTGGCCTCAGCCACCCAAAGTGCTGGCATTACAGGCGTGAACCACCACGCCTGGCCAATATTAAACTTTCTACCAACAAGCAAGCGTTCAGTCAGTTTATCCTCCAAAACAGTCTAGTCAAATCACCAAAGAAACTGAAAGCAGGCAAGTAATAGCATTTGTCAGTGTCCAAGCCAACACATGGTGGTTGTTTTTTTTTTTGAGACGGAGTCTCACTTTGTCCCCCAGGCTGAAGTGCAGAGGCGCGATCTCGGCTCACTGCAACCTCTGCCGCCCGGGTTCAAGTGATTATCCTGCCCCAGCCTCTCGAGTAGCTGGGATTACAGGCATATGCCACCATGCCCAGCTAATTTTTTTTTAGTAGAGACAAGGTTTCACCATATTGGCCAGGCTGGTCTTGAACTCCTGACCTCAGGTGATCCACCTGCCTCAGCCTCCCAAAGTGCTGGGATTACAGGCATGAACTACCGCGCCCAGCCAAGGTTGTATTTTTTAAGTAACTATGAAGTAAAAATGTGTAATTCCTCACTCTCCCTCTGTCCCACTATTTCAAATATTCACTTCCTTTTTATAGCCCCCAAACAATTTTAAAAATTAGCACTTAATATCTGACATTTTAAAATTAGCCTAAGAGCTAAATGAAATCATAACTCAAAGGGAAAATAAAATATTTGCTTTTTCTAATTATTTGCCTCCTAGAGCAGAAAAGAAGGGGATTTTAGAAGGCCTAATCACTAATAAGTAATCTAAAAAATTACTTTAAGAGACAGGGTCTCACTATGTTGCTCAGGCTGGAGTACAGTGGCTATTCACAGGTGTAATCACAATACTGATCAGGACAGGAGTTTGTTTTTTGTTTTGAGATGGAGTCTTGCTTTGTCACCCAGGCTGGAGCACAGTGGCGTGATCTCGGCTCACTGCAACCTTCGCCTCCCAGGTTCAAGAAATTCTCCTGACTCAAGACTCCTGAGTAGCTGGGATTACAGGTGCGCGCTACCATGCCCATCTAATTTTTGTATTTTTAGTAGAGACATGGTCTCGCCACATTGGCCAGACTGGTCTCGATCTCCTGACCTCAAGTGATTCGCCTGCCTTGGCCTTCCAAATTGCTGGGGTTACAGACATGACCCACCACACCCAGCCCAGCACAGCACAGGAGTTTTAACCTGCTCAGCTTCCAACCTGAACCAGTATACACCCTCTTGGTCCCTAGTTGCTGCGAATTCACCATATTGATGCGAAACTCAGTACAGATACCCCATCAGTATACTGCATTACAGCCCAGAACTCCTTGCTTCAAGAGATCCTCCTGCCTCAGCCTCTCAAGTAACTGGGACTACAGGCCTATGCCACCACGCCGGGCAAGAAGTAATCTTTAAAGCACCCCGACTCCACCCTCATACACAAATACTACTATTGGAAACAATATAACTCAGAAATATTCAGTTTCTCAGCCAGGTGCAGTGGCTCACTCCTGTAATCTCAGCACTTTAGGAGGCCAAGGCGGGCGGATCACCTGAGGTCAGGAGTTCGAGATCAGCCTGGCCAACCTGACAAAATCCTGTCTCTGCTAAAAATATGAAAATTAGACAGGCATGGTGGCACGTGCCTATAGTTCCACTTACTTGGGAGGCTGAGGCACGAGAATCACTTGAACCCAGGAGGTAGATATTACAATGAGCGGAGACCACACCACTGCACTCCAGCCTAGGCGATAGAGCGAGACTGTCTCAAAAAAAAAAAAAAAAAGAAAGAAATATTGTTTCTCCTGAAAGTCAACCAATTTTTTAACTTGATTTTCATTAGCCAATGAAACACCTACTGAAA
>NW_012103143.1:1184650-1212776 GCF_000951045.1 Mandrillus leucophaeus | reverse complement strand
TAATCTAAAAAATTACTTTAAGAGACAGGGTCTCACTATGTTGCTCAGGCTGGAGTACAGTGGCTATTCACAGGTGTAATCACAATACTGATCAGGACAGGAGTTTGTTTTTTGTTTTGAGATGGAGTCTTGCTTTGTCACCCAGGCTGGAGCACAGTGGCGTGATCTCGGCTCACTGCAACCTTCGCCTCCCAGGTTCAAGAAATTCTCCTGACTCAAGACTCCTGAGTAGCTGGGATTACAGGTGCGCGCTACCATGCCCATCTAATTTTTGTATTTTTAGTAGAGACATGGTCTCGCCACATTGGCCAGACTGGTCTCGATCTCCTGACCTCAAGTGATTCGCCTGCCTTGGCCTTCCAAATTGCTGGGGTTACAGACATGACCCACCACACCCAGCCCAGCACAGCACAGGAGTTTTAACCTGCTCAGCTTCCAACCTGAACCAGTATACACCCTCTTGGTCCCTAGTTGCTGCGAATTCACCATATTGATGCGAAACTCAGTACAGATACCCCATCAGTATACTGCATTACAGCCCAGAACTCCTTGCTTCAAGAGATCCTCCTCCCTCAGCCTCTCAAGTAACTGGGACTACAGGCCTATGCCACCACGCCGGGCAAGAAGTAATCTTTAAAGCACCCCGACTCCACCCTCATACACAAATACTACTATTGGAAACAATATAACTCAGAAATATTCAGTTTCTCAGCCAGGTGCAGTGGCTCACTCCTGTAATCTCAGCACTTTAGGAGGCCAAGGCGGGCGGATCACCTGAGGTCAGGAGTTCGAGATCAGCCTGGCCAACCTGACAAAATCCTGTCTCTGCTAAAAATATGAAAATTAGACAGGCATGGTGGCACGTGCCTATAGTTCCACTTACTTGGGAGGCTGAGGCACGAGAATCACTTGAACCCAGGAGGTAGATATTACAATGAGCGGAGACCACACCACTGCACTCCAGCCTAGGCGATAGAGCGAGACTGTCTCAAAAAAAAAAAAAAAAAAAAGAAAGAAATATTGTTTCTCCTGAAAGTCAACCAATTTTTTAACTTGATTTTCATTAGCCAATGAAACACCTACTGAAATACAAATACTCCCTGAATACTTCTGTTTACCGCCTGATTTGTTTCTATATCAGCAAACACAAAGAAAAGGGAAACAAAGATAATGCCTAGTTTTTTTCACCACCTTTCATAATTGATGCAACTCTAAGTCATCAGTATGATACATGATACTGGTCATGCCAATTTAGTTCCCAGAAGATAAGGATTAATGAAAGTATTTATTATACAAATAAGAATTTATGGAAAAAGAAAAAACCCTAAAAGTTTACCGTAAATCTAAAGGGGAAGTAACAGTGACCTTTCTTTTTGCCAGTCAAGAAAGGTACTATACACCTGAAAGGATAGTTAGTCTTGAAAAACACTAACTCTAGATCTTTGCTTGGTAAATGATAAAAACCATGAAATTTGTCACACATGCTGTTTCTCCTAAGTCTTTAAGTGAATTAAGAGAGATAGCAAGCAGTCACTTGAAACTAGAAGATAAGTCTATAAATGCACCTATTTCCAGCTTCGCTACATTCCTCTCATTAGGAAGCTTTCCTACATGATCCTTCTCCCTGGAGCTGTGATTAATGTTTTGATTCATAGACAAAGGTCAGTCTCTTAATCAACAAATTAACTCTATTTCAAACTGTCAAAGTTAAGATTTATGAAATTTCACATCTAGGAGTAGACGCTTTAGAAGGAACTGGCATAAGATCAAGAGTTTGTATTCTTTTTTTTTTTTTCTGAGACAGTGTCTCGCTCTGTCACCCAGGTTGGAGTGCAGTAGCTTGATCTCCGCTCACTGTAAGCTCCGCCTCCCGGGTTCACGCCATTCTCCTGCCTCAGCCTCCCAAGTAGCTGGGACTACAGGTGCCCACCACCACACCTGGCTAATTTTTTTGTATTTTTAGTAGAGACGAAGTTTCACCTTGTTAGCCAGGATGGTCTTGATTTCCTGACCTCGTGATCCACCTGCTTCGGCCTCCCAAAGTGCTGGGATTACAGGTGTGAGCCACCGCGCCCGGCCAAGAGTTGGAATTCTAAGCTGGGCACGGTGGCTCACGCCTGTAATCCCAGTACTTTGGGAGGCTGAGGCGGGTGGATTATCTGAGGTCAAGAGTTCGAGACCAGCCTGACCAACATGGAGAAACCCCGTTTCTACTGAAAATACAAAATTAGCTGGGTGTGGCGGCGCATGCCTGTAATCCCAGCTACTCAGGAAGGCTGAGGCAGGAGAATCGCTTAAACCCGGGAGGTGGAGGTTGTGGTGAGCCAAGATTGCGCCACTGCACTCCAGCCTGGGCAACAAGAGCAAAACTCAGTATCAAAAAAAAAAAAAAGTTGGTATTCTAAATTACTCCCTTCCAACACATATACTCCTACCCTTCCCACTACCACCATTACATTATAGTCCTGGCAAGACCTCTTTCCTTCTATGTGTTCAGTCACCCCATCTGCATCAACTAAAGTTAAAGCAGAGAAAACTATGTCTTCATTGCTGAAATTACCTAAGAAAGTTACTGTAAGAGTGGTAAACTGACCCACATCATTAAAAAGTACAATAGCAGGCCGGGCGCGGTGGCTCACACCTGTAATCCCAGCACTTGGGAGGCCGAGGCGGGTAGATCACTTGAGATCAGGAGTTCGAGACCAGCCTGGCCAACATGGTGAAACTCCACCTCTACTAAAAATACAAAAAATAACCAGTCCCAGCTACTTGGGAGGCTGAGGCAGGAGAATCGCTTGATCCTGGGAGGTGGAGGTTGAAGTGAGCTGAGATCGTGCCACTGCACTCCAGCCTGGGCGACAGAGCAAGATTCCGTTTCCAAAAAAAAAAGTCCAATAACAGTCAAGTGTGATGGCTCATGCCTGTAATCCTCGTGCTTTAGGAGGCCATGGTAGAGGATCACTTGAAATTGGAGTTCAAGACCAAGCCTGGGTGAAAGAGCAATGTCCCAGCTCTACAAAACACAACAACAAAAAAAGTCCAATAGCAAAATCAACACTAAATCACTACGAAATCATCTTCAATCAAGCTAAAATTCTTGTATCTGAAATCAAAAATTCACTTTCAGGTATGAACCTATATTTATTATGTTTAGCAAAACTACATAATCAGAAGAAAAAATAGATTAGAGTCAGAAGTAGGTCTGGGTCTACGCACTGTCACTTTGAACGTCAAATTCCCCAAGCTTCCATTTTCTAGTGTGAAAATGTCAAGAATGTCACCTAATGCACGGGATGACTGTGATGTTTAAATGAAAACATAGATACAAATACTTTGCAAACGTGGCCTTATATATAAAAACAGAGGCTGTATAGAGTAGTGGCAGGGTCCAGATCAGGTTTCTAGAGTTCAAAACCTGGTTCAGCTTCTCACTGTGTCTGACCTACTTAACTAGTAATAACAGAAGCCATTGCACAGGGTTGTATGAGGATTAAATAAAAGATGTAAAGTATCTAGCACATGTTCAAAAAATATCAGCAACTGTGATTTTTTTTTTTTTTAAATGGAGTGTCGCTCTGTCACCAGGCTGGAGTACAGAGGTGTGATCTCGGCTCACTGCAACCTCTGACTGTCAGGTTCAAGCGATTCTTCTGCTTCAGCCTCCCAAGTAGCTGGGATTACAGGCACACGCCACCACGTCCAGCTAATTTTTCTATTTTTAGTAGAGATGGGGTTTCACCATGTTGGCCAGGATTATCTCAATCTCTTGACCTCATGATCCGCCCAACCTCAGCCTCCCAAAGTGTTGGAATTACAGGCATAAGCCACCGCGCCCGGTCCAGCAATTGTGATTTTTGAACATGATTCTACATTGGACTGGAAATCAACTGTATGTCCCAAAAAGAATGGCCTAGGTGGCTAGAGACAAGTCATATTTGCCTCTTCTCCAATGGCATTAAATGTCCTTTATCATTCCAAGTCATAGAATTTTCCAAGTCCACACCTTTTGGGATTTACTCTTTTATGATTCCATCTCTAAATCTCCTCATATCAAATGTCTAATCCTAGGGATGAAATTTTATGAAATTCAACAACTGTATCCTGCCAGCAATTTAATATGAAGTGGCCATCTCTGCAAGATGTTATTTGAGAAGCCCCTGCCCTAAGTGGTAGAGTTGGTTATACAGCCGCTGATCCTTCAAGAGAATTTGAAGGAAAGGTCAAACATGAATACGAAAGTGTAGCACTAGAAGACACAGTAGCAATGAAGTTATACAAGAGCAAACTTCTGGGTATCAGTCTGACTAGGGCAGAAGGCTGAAAACAAACTAAAGGAGAAGAGAAGTAACTAACAAAAGTAGGATATAGTTCAATTCCTAACTTAAAAAAAAAAAATTTATGGCCATGCTTGGTGGCCCCAGTCTATAATCCCAACACTTTGGGAGGCTGGGGCAGGAGGATCACTTGAGGCCAGGAATTTGACCTGCTTGGGCACAAAGCCAGACCCCATCTCTAAAAAATTTTTTAATTAGCTGGGCAAGGTGGCACATGCCTACAGTCCCAGCTACTTGGGAAGCTGATGTGGAAAGACTGTTCGAGCCCAGGAATTTTAGGTTCCAGTGAACAATGATCACACCACTGCACTCCAGCCTGGGCAAAAGAGCAACACCCTGTCTTGGAAAAAAAATAAAAATAAAAATCACGGGCCAGGTGCGGTGGCTCATGCCTGTAATCCCAGCACTCTGGGAGGCCGAGGTGGGCGGATCACTTGAGGTCAGGAGTTTGAGACCTGTCTGGCCAACATGGTGAAATCCCATCTCTACTAAAAATACAAAAGTTAGCTGGGTGTGGTGGCCCATGCCTATAATGCCAGCTACTCGGGAGGCTGAGGCAGGAGAATCACTTGAACCCAGGAGATGAAGGTTGCAGTGAGCTGAGTTCATGCCACTGCACTCCACCCTGGGTGACAGAACGAGACTCTGTCTCAAAAAATACATATATAAATAAAATGAAATAAAAATCACATCTACTTTCCTGTGTTGCTGTAAATCTCAGGAAGTGCTTCAGGAGAAGTGAGCATTATATGTTTATAGGTAATAAGAATTAAATAAACTTTACCTGAATTATTTAGCACCTATTACTATGATTTTCTTGTATTATTGGGATATAAAAAGAGAAACTGGTGAAAATTATGTCATAAATTTCATAAAGCCAAAAGAAACATAAGATTTACCAAATAAACCAAAATGATTTAATATCCATCATTATATTTCTTAGGGAGCCTATTCAGTAGTGGAAGGCAATTCCTGAGAGGCAAAGTAAAGAATCAGAACAGTAGTAAAGAATCAGAACTGTAGTCCAGAACAATTCACTGTACTACAGTAAGGTACAGATTAGGCAGATAAAACCAAGACAGCTACTAAGAGCATAATACAAATACTGAAAACTGAATCTCTGAAAAAGCACCTATTTATATATTAAACCTACTACCTTAGGAAATTCTAGAAAATAAAGAATATACAAATACACATTCCATTAGTCCTGACAGCATTATCATCACACGATATAGTTCTAGAAAGCTCCACTATACTTCTGGAAAGTCTACACTTATTAGAGAATGAGAGCAAAAAAAGCAATTAATAGTACTATTATGAAAATAGTTCTGACTTCACAAACCCCTAATAAAAGAATCCTTGCATATATCCCCAGACCACATGTTGAGAACCACTGTTCCAGACCATCTTCTTTTTTTTTTTTTTTGAGACAGAGTCTTGCTCTGTCGCCCAGGGTGGAGTGCAGTGGCATGATCTCGGCTCACTGCAAGCTCCACCTCCCGGGTTCAGGCCGTTCTCCTGCCTCAGCCTCCCGAGTAGCTGGGACTACTGGCGCCCATCACCACGCCCGGCTAATTTTTTGTATTTTTAGCAGAGACGGGGTTTCACTGTGTTAGCCAGGATGGTCTCGATCTCCTGACCTTGTGATCTGCCCGCCTTGGCCTCCCAAAGTGCTGGGATTATAGACATGAGCCACCGCGCCCGGCCTGTTCCAGACCATCTTAAAGCATGAGTCCAAAAATCAATTTAGGTCACAATAGTGTGTATTTTTTTAATGAAATTTGAGTAAATCAGAAAACACACTGTGAGTAAATACCATTTCCTGAAACATTTGTTGCAGTTACATATATCTATGCACATAATCGTAATAAGTAGTAATATAAAATGTATTTCCCGCTACAGGTCAGTTAAAAACTGTGAAAAACACTGTACTATAACATACTAATTTTCCTAATCTACTGTCTAAGCAAAAGCTTGCACACAACCTATGATCTGTAGACTGAAAACTAAACATTTGTGATACACTGGATATTCTCCAAAGTGAAGACAATTAAAAGGTTTCAGGTGGATACAATTTCTATAGATTGAAAAAGTCACAGTTTACTATGATCATGCTGTCATCACAGCCATCACTAAAGTCTTGTTTTTGGTTTTGGTTTCAATAAAAATTTTTTTAAATAGAGACAGGATCACACTGTGTTGCTCAAGCTAGTCTCAAACTCCTGGCCTCAAGCGATCCTCCCAACTTGGTCTTCCAAAGTGTGGGGAATACAGATGTGAGCTACTGTGCCTCGCCACTAGTCTTTACTACCATCACCTTGTCCACAGTTAATTCAGGCAAAAAGGAAAGGAAAGAGAAGTCCAAGCTCCATTAGCCACAAATAAAGGTGTTCTTTCCTTCCATCTAATTTGCTATCTTTTTGTTCATTAATTATTTACTTATTTTTAGAGACAGGCTCTGGCTGTTTCCCACATTGGACTTGAACTCCTGGGTTCAAGCAATTCTCCTGCTTCAGCTTCCCAAGTAGCTGGGTCTACAGGCACACGCCTCAGTGCCCCGCCAGCTCTTGCTATTAATCAGAAGGTCTATCTCATTTTTTTTTGTTTTGTTTTTTTGAGATGGAGTTTCACTCTTTTTGCCCAGGCTGGCATGGAATGGCACTATCTCAGCTAACTGCAACCTCTGCCTCCCGGGTTCAAGTGATTCTCCTGCCTCAGCCTCTCGAGGAACTGAGATTATAGGTGTGCACCACTACACCCAGGTTATTTTGTATTTTTAGTAGAGACGGAGTTTCACTGTGTTGGCTGGGCTGGTCTCAAACTCCTGACCTCAGATGATCCACCCACCTCGGCCTCTCAAAGTGCTGGGATTATAGGTGTGAGCCACCATGCCCGGCCCAGAAGATCTATTTCTTAAATGAAGGGCTTCCTCCTTAACAAACTGGTCAAAAAATCACTTTCCTGCTGGCATTAAGATTACTGCTCTCATCCTTAACCTAGGATTTACTAGGTCAAAGCAGCATTTCAGACAATGGTTCAAGCTATAACCTCTTCCTAAACTGGCAAAGGCAGGCCAGCATCTGGTGAACTGCAACAAATGGCAACAGCACACCCAGAGACATCAATAATGATCCCTCAAGGCTACAAAGACAAACTTTACTGATGGCAATTGCTCAACTACAACAACACTGCCTGTTTCTAACAGAACTGTAGAATTTTATTTCAGGAAGAGTTTTTCTCCCAATTAGTCCTAATAGACCAACAGGAAGCCTGATGAAAATTATCAGGGAAGAGGCAGTGAGGCAGGGCTAAATTCAGTGGTATGCTATCACAGTGGCATATATTTTCATGCGTGTGGTAATATACACACAAAGTTTACCATTTTAGCCATATTTAAGTACATAGTTCAGCAGCATTAAATATGTTCATATTGTTATGCGATTAATACCACTATCCATCTCCACAATTTTTTCATTATCCTATACTACAACTCTGTATTCACTAGCATATACTTTTTCATGGATTCTATTTTTCTGATATGAACATATCCTAAACTGCAAATGTTCCCTGCTCCAAAAACAGATCCATTCCCACTACTGTCTTCAAACTCTGGAGGGAAAAAGGTAAGGTCTGTGACAGTAGAAATCTCTTTTTCACCACTGTCTTCCCAGTACCTAGCAAATGCCTGACAAAAATTGATTCAAGTATTTCTGTGTTCATGGCCAAAGAATCACCCCACAGATTACTTACTAACTGCAAATGGCAAAATGTACCATTACAATGGGAAAATCTTCAGGTTACCACCTTAATCAATTTTTACCATCACTACCACTGGGACAATCGAACATCATTGTGTATCTCCTGACCTGATATAATTTGAAGTGCTCAATCATCTGGAAAACATTCTTGCCAAAATGTTTAAGATGAATCTAATCTTCTAGATCCAACTTCCAGTTTACAAAGAATGTAGCTTAGGAAAACAAATTAATCTATACAATGAGAAAACATACAACCCAGAGAGGACGACATTTTAAAAGACAGTATCACCCATGTAACTACAGATAATTAGTAGGACCACAGGTAACTTGGATGTAGAAAGGCAGTCTTCTCAACAAATGGTGCTGGAACAACTGAACATCCACAAGCAAAATAACTAAATAAATCCAAACACTACCCTTATGCCTTTCAGAAAAATTAACTCAAAAAAGATCATAGGCCTAAATGAAAATCACACAACTATAAAGCTTCTAAAAGATAACAGAAGAAAGCCTAAGTGGCCTTGGGTTTGGTAACGCGTTTTTAGATACAACACCAAAAGCATGATCCATGAAAAAATTAATAAACTATTTCAACAAAACTGAAAACTGCTCTGTGAAAGACACTGTCAAAGGAATGAAAAGACAAGCCACTGGGAGAAATGTGCAAAACACATATTTTATATAAAGACCTAGTATTGAAAATTTACAAACAACTTTTAAAACATCACAATAAAAAAACCAGCACAATAAAACAGTAGGCAAAAGATCTAAACAGACAAGATACACAGATGACAAATAAGTATATGAAAAGATGCTCAGGCTGGGGGCGGTGGTTCACGCCTATAATACCAGCACTTTGGGCGTACAAGGTGGAAGGATCACTTGAGTTCAAGACCAGCCCAGGTAACATAGTGAGAAACCATCTCTATTTCAAAAAAAGAAAAAAGAAAAGATGCTGAACATCGTACATCATTAGGGAGTTGCAAGTTAAAACTATGAGATACCACTACACACTTATTAGAATGGTGAAAATTGAAAATACACCACCAAATGCTGGCAAGGAGGTAAAGCAACAAGAACTCTCATTCACTGCTGGTAAGAATATAAAATAGTACAGCTACTTTGGAAAACAGCTTGGCAGTTTCTTACAAAACTAAACACACTCTTACCATAAAATGTGCTGACTCAATGAATTGAAAACTTATGTTCACGCAAAAACCTACACACAAATATTCAGAGCGGCTTTATACATAATTGCCAAAACCTGGAAGCAACCAAGATGTCCTTCAACAGGTAAATGAATAAATGAACTATGAAACATCCATACAATGCAATATTATTCAACAATACAAAGAAATGAGATACGTAGCCACAAAGAGACATGGAGGAACCATAAATGCATATTGCTAACCAGTCTGAAAAGGCTGTATGATTTCAACTATACAACATTTTAGAAAAGGCAAAACTACAGACAGCAAAAAGATCTGTAGTTGCTGGTGTATGGGGGAGAGGAAAGGGGATGAATAAGTGGTGCACAGATTTTTAAGGCAGTGAAACTATTCTGTATGATACTGTAATGGTGGATACATTTGTCAAAACTCAGAACTGTACAACACAAACAGTGAAACCTAATATAAACATGAGGTTATAGTTATAATTAAATAATAATGTATCTGTTTCTTTTGAGATGGGGTCTCACTATGTTGCCCAGGCTAGACTCCAATTCCTGAGCTCAAGTGAGCCCACCTGTAGTAGCTGAGACTACAGGCACCCACACCCAGCTTATCATAATGTATCATTATTGGTTCATCAATTGTAACAAATGTACAACACCAATGCAAGATTTTTGCTTTTGTTTTTGGAAACATAGTATCGCTCTTGTCACCTAGGCTGGAGTGCAATGCTGCCATCTCAGCTCACTGCAAACTCCACCTCCCGGGTTCCAGCAATGCTCATGCCTCAGCCTCCTGAGTAGCTGGGATTACAGGCGCACACGACTGCGTATGGCTAATTTTTGTGTTTTTAGTACAGACGGGGTTTTGCTATATTGGCCAGCCTGGTCTCGAACTCCTGACCTCAGGTGATCTGCCGCCGCCTCGGCCTCCCAAAGTGCTGGGATAAAAGCGTGAGCCACTGCACCGGGCCACAAGATGTTAATAGTAACAGAAACCAGGAATATTTTTGCTTTTAAAAAATAAAGTTTACTACTTAAAAAGTCAATCACACACACTCATACACGAACACACACACACACACACACAAACAAGGGACTATTAAAAATTAGCCAACTGTTTTTTTTGTTTTTTTTTTTTTTTGAGACGGAGTCTCGCTCTGTCGCCCAGGCTGGAGTGCAATGGCGCAATCTCGGCTTACCGCAAGCTCCGCCTCCCGGGTTCACGCCATTCTCCTGCCTCAGCCTTCCCAGTAGCTGGGACTACAGGCTGCCGCCACCACGCCCGGCTAATTTTTTTGTATTTTTAGTAGAGACAGGGTTTCGCCATGTTACCCAGGACGGTCTTGATCTCCTAACCTCGTGATCAGCCCACCTCAGCCTCCCAAAGTGCTGGGATTACAGGTGTGAGCCACCGCGCCTGGCCAATTAGCCAACTTCTAATGAAAGCGCCTGGCCAATTAGCCAACTTCTAATGAAAGGGGCCAGAGGGTAAATATTTTAAATTTTGTGGGCCATACAGTCGCTACCACAGCATGTTAAATGAATGAGCATGAGTTTATTTGTGGGCACTGAAGCTCCCATTTCATAATTTTTGAATATGAAAAAATTCATATTTTGTCACCAGGCTGGAGTGCAGTGGCGCAATCTCGGCTCACTGAAACCTCTGACTGGCAGGTTCAAGCGATTCTCCTGACTCAGCCTCCTGAGTAGCTGGGATTACAGGCACGTGCCACAACGCCCGGCTAATTTGTCTATTTTTAGTAGAGACGGGGTTTCACCATGTTGGTCAGGATGGTCTCGATCTCCTGACCTCATGATTCACCTGCCTCAGCCTCCCAAAGTGCTAGGATTGTAAGCGTTAGCCACCACGCCCAGCCGATACTTTCATATGTTATAAAATATTATCCCCCTTGTGATTTTTTTTTTGAGACTAAGTTTTGCTCTTGTTGCCCAGGCTGGAGTGCAGTGGTGTTGATCTCAGCTCACCGCAACCTCTGCCTCCCGGATTCAAGCGATTCTTCTGCCTCAGCCTCCCAAGTAGCTGGGATTACAGGCATGTGCCACCACGCAGAGCTATTTTGTATTTTTAGTAGAGACAGGGTTTCTCCATTTTGGTCAGGCTGATCTCTAACTCCCGACCTCAGGTGATCCATCCGCCCTCAGCCACCCAAAGTGCTGGGATTACAGGTGTGAGCCCTATGCCTGGCCCTTCTTGTGATTTTTATTTTAGCCATTTAAAAAATAAAAACCGGCCCAGTGAGGTGGCTCACACCTATAATCCCAGCACTTTGGGAGGCTGAGGCAGGTGGATCACCTGAGGTCAGGAGTTCAAAACCAGCCTGACCAACATGGAGAAACCACATCTCTACTAAAAATACAAAATTAGCTGGAAGTGGTGGTATATGCCTGTAATCACAGCTACTTGGGAGGCTGAGGCAGGAGAATCGCTTGAACCCGGGAGGCAGAGGTTGTGGTGAGCTGAGATCGTGCCATTGCACTCCAGCCTGGGCAACAACCATGAAACTCTGTCTCAAAAAATAAATAAATAAAAATAAAAACCAAGCCAGTACAGTGGCTCACTCCTGTAATCCCAGCAACTTGAGAGGCTGAGGCAGGAGGGTCATTTGAGACCAAGAGTTCGAGACTGCCTTGGGCAACACAGCAAGACCTTGCCTCCAAAACAGTTTAAAACTTAGCCGGGCAAGGTGATGCATGCCTACAGCCCCAGATACTCAGGAGGCTGAGACAGGATAATCGCTTGAGCCTAGGAGTATGACGCTGCAATGAACCATGATCAGGCCACTGCTCGCACTCCAGCTTGGGCAACAGGGTGAGACTCCGACTCTTAAAACAATAATAAATGTATAAACTGCTAGGCTAGGGCACGGTGGCTTACACCTGTAATCCCAACACTTTGGGAGACCAAGACAGGCAGACTGCTTGAGGTCAGGAGTTCGAGACCAGCGTGGCCAACATAGCAAAACCCCATGTCTACAAAACATACAAAAAATTAGCTGGGTGTGGTGGCAGGCACTAACCCCAGCCACTCAGGAGGCTGAGGCATGAGAATTGCATGAGCCTGGGAGGCAGAGGCGGACGTTGCAGTGAGCCAAGATGGCACCACTGCACTCCAACCTGAGTGACAGAGCGAGACTGTCTCAAAACAATCAAATAAAAAAGAAAAGAACTAAAAACAAGTTCAAATACTTGTACACAAATGCTGATAGCAGCGCTATTCACAATTGCTAACAGGTAGAAACAACCCAAATGTCCATCAGTGGCTGAATGAATAAGCAAAATGTGGTATATCCATACAATGGAATATTTTTCAGCCATAAAAAGGAATGAGATGCCGATACATGCCAAAACATAGATGAACCTCAAACATATGCTAAGTGAAAACCAGACACAAAAGGTCATACAGGATATTGTATGATTCTATTTATATGAAACAACCAGGCTGGGCATGGTGGTTCATGCCTGTAATCCCAGCACTCTGGGAGGCCAAGGCGGGTGGATTACCTGAGGCCAAGAGTTCAAGACCAGCTTGGCCAACATGGCAAAACCCCATCACTACTTTAAAAAAAAAAAAAAAAAAAAAAAAAAATTAGCCGGGTGTATGGCAGGTGCCTGTAATCCCAGCTACTGAGGAGGCTGAGGCTGGAGAATCGCCTGAACCCAGGAGGCAGAGGCTGCAGTGAGCTGAGATCACACCATTGCACTCCAGCCTAGTCAACAAAAGCAAAACTCTGTCTCAAAAAGTAAAAAAAAGCAATATCCAGAATAGGTAAATCCATAGAGATGGAAAGCCAGAGGTGATGACTGCAAAACATTTTGAATATACTAAGTACCACTGAATTGTGCACTTTAAAATGATCAATGGTTAATTTTTTGTTATGCAAATTTCACCTCAATTTAAAACAATGATATATTTAAAAATGTAAAAACCATTCTTATTGGATGGGCTGTACAAAATCAAATGACGAGCCAGATTCGGTACGTGGGTTGTAGTTCACCTCTATTCTATTAATACACTAAGTGACTAAAGAGTCAACAGTCAAATATAATGCATAAACGTGGACTGAAGTCAAGAGCTATAAAATTTTATTTAGGACACTGGAAAATTCTAAATATCAGACATTATGGAATTTGAATTTTCTTCAGTATAACCATAAATTTGTGGTAAGATCATGTTCTTAGGAGAGGCAGCTAAAATATTCAGGAATAATGTGTCATGATATATGCAAATTACTTTCAAATAACTCAGCCAAAAACAACAGAAAATTTTAAATGTGGCAATTAAAAATAAAAAATGGGGATTCTCAGTGCAAGATATACAAGGTTGTTTTCAGTGGTTTTATTTTTTATTTTTTCAGACAGGGTCTCACTGTCACTCAAGGCTGGAATGCAGTGATGTGATCATTACTCACTACAGCCTTGAACTCCTGGGCTCAAGCAATCCTCTCACCTCAGCCTCCTGAGTAGCTGGGACTACCTCACCACTATGCCTGGTTTATCTGTAAACGTTTTTGTAGACATTGGGTTTCACTATGTTGCCCAGGCTGGTCTGATATAATCCTCCCAAAGTGCTGGGATTATAAACATGAGCCCCTGCGCCAGGTCCAGATATTCTTTACACTATTCTTTCAACTTTTCTGTTTGAGCTTTTTCAAAATAAAAAGGGTTTGGGGAAAATGTATTGCATGAATGCAGAAAATGGCTCTAGACAGCTGAATACAAAGTTTGATGACACATTAAACCAAATTTCCCTCATTCTTTGGGAGCCAGGGTGTCTAAAAACTGGGTTGAGGAATATACCTGGTTCCAGGATCTTTTCTTGGACAGAAAAGCATCACCTTTCCAATTACAGGTCCTTGTAAACATGCATATTAAGACATACTGGCCGGGTGCAGTGGCTCACACCTGTAATCCCAGCACTTGGGAGGCCAAGGCAGGTCAATCATCTGACGTCAGGAGTTCAAGACCAGCCTGACCAACATAGTGAAACCCTGTCTCTATTAAAAATACAAGAATTAGCTGGGCGTGGTGGCACATGCCTGTAATCCCAGCTACTCGGGAGGATATGGCAGGAGAATGGCTTGAACCTGGGAGGCAGACGTTGCAATGAGCTGAGATTGTGCCATTTCACTCTAGCCTGTGCAGAAAGAGTGAAACTCAGTCTCCAAAAAAAAAGATACCACTATAAGAGGAATTCCTAAAAACACATACACATACACACACATGCACATACACACAAAATCTGGCACTGTAATCCTATAGTCTCACTGATATATAAAATTAAAAATGCTTTTGTCCTGCTAACAAAAAAAAAAAAAATCTGATTCTACAAAAGTTACTTACTGAACTGAAATCATTAAACACGTATGGAATGATCCGTATGAAATTCTATAGCAAGATAAAAGAAGTACTTATCCCTGGTACAGGTTGTTCCAGGCCACTGGAGCTCAACAGAAATATAATGCAAGCTACATATTTAATTTAAAATTTTCTGGTAGCCAATTTTTAAGGGATTTATTTTTATTTTTTGTAACAGGGTCTTGCTCTGTCCCTGAAGCTAGAGTGCAGTGGCATGATCACAGGTCTCTGCAGCCTTGACCTCCCAGGTTCAAGCGAACCTCCCCCCTCAGCCTCCCAAGTAGCTAGGACTACAGATGTGCACCACCATGCCCAGTTAATTTTTATTTTATTTTTCGTGGAGATGAGGTCTCTCGCTCTGTTGTCCAGGCTGGTCTCAAACTACTGGGCTCAAGTGATACTCCGACCTCAGCCTCGCAAAATACTTGGAATAACAAGTGTGAGTCGCTGCACCCAGCCCAGGGAAATTAATTTTTTGTTCAGACAGGGTCTCACTCCATCACCCAGGCTGGAATGTAGTGGTGCAATCTTGGCTCACTGCACCCTCTGCCTCCTGGGCTCAAGTGATCCTCTCACCTCAGCCTCCCAAGTAGCTGGGAGCAGAGGTGCACACACCACGCCTGGCTATTTTTTTGGTATTTTTAATAGACACGGGTTTCACTATGTTGACCAGACTGGTCTTCAACTCCAGGGCTCAAGTGATCCGCCTGCCTTGGCCTCCCAAAATGCTGGCATAACAGGTGTGAGCCACTGTACCCGGTGGGAAATTAATTTTAATAATATATTTTATTTAACCCAGTAAATCACTTCGAATGTAATCAATAATGCCATTTCAGGCCAGGACAATGTAATAAAACCCTGCCTCTACAAAAAATTTAAAAAATTAGCCCGGTGTGGTGGTGCCTGCCCATAGTCCTAGCTACTCAGGAGACGGAGGTAAGAGAACTGCTTGAGCCCAGGAGTTCAAGGCTATAGTAACCTAAGCTAAGGCCACACTACACTCCAGCCTGGGCAAGAGTGTTTCTACAAAAATTAAAAATAAGAAATTAAAAAATAAATTAAAATTAAAAAACAGAAATTAAAAAATAAGAAATAATAATAATACCATTTCAATACGTCATCAATGTAGAAAATTATTGGGCTGTTTTAATCCTTTTCTCATACCAAGTCTTCAAGATTTGAGGCTGGGCCCAGTGGCTTACACCTGTAATCCCAGCACTTTGGGAGATGGAGGTGGGCAGATGACCTGAGGTCACGAGTTCAAGACCGGCCTGGCCAACATAGTGAAACCCCATCTCTACTAAAAATACAAAAAATTAGCCAGGCATTGTAGCAGGCACCTGTAATCCCACTTATTTGGGAGGCAGAGGCAAAATAATCACTTTGGAGGCAGAGGGTGCAGTGAGCCGAGATGGCACCACTGCACTCCAGCCTGGGCAACAAGAGTGAAACTCTGTCTCAAAATAAAATAATAAAATTTAAAAATAAAATAAAATAAATAAAATATGTGGTGTATATAGTTTACACCCACATCTCAATTCATACTAGCTACATTTCACACACTCCCTAGCAACCTATGGCTAGTGGCTAGAGTGTACAACACAACTCTAGGCTGCTGGAAGCAGCAGCAGAACCAAAGCTGAGAAAATTAGCCACCAAGAGAGTGACTTAATGTATGTATGTGAATCTCCTAAAGCAACATATGCTGAAACAGTTCTACATTTTCAGCGTAATTGGTCAAACATATAGTTACCAAGGTATAACTTACAAACTAAACTCAACCCCTGCTTCTAGTATCCTCCAAGCAAAGGAGAATATCACATCTCTACTGCATGCAAGGGGTGTTTACTACATACTCCTTCCCACTCACACTGGGTATGGGAATATTGTCCTTTGGCGTTCAACACTAGGTTCAGCCTGAAGACTAGGATGAAAGAGGTGAATGTTTATGCTCCATTCTCCACCCCACCCCCACCTCCAAAATGGTTAGAATTAACACCATTTACCTTGGCATTTTTTATTTTTGTAGAGATGGGGTCTTGCTCTGTTGCCCAGGCTGGTCTCACACTACTAGACTCAAGTGATCTTCCCACCTTGTCTGCTGACCCCCTCTCCTACAGTTTTCTCCAACTCACCTCTAATTCCCCAGAGAAGGAAGACAAGAGAGATCATGTCTGACATATCCTCCAACTCTTAGATCCCTCCTCTAGAAGTATTAATAACTATGGCCAGCCCTTTCCTCTTGACATTCCCTTATTTAAACACGTGGTTTCCAGAGGACTAAAATCATTTCAAAATCAATTTCCTTCCCTAAGTGGCCTGGAATCCACTTTCCAATGTGTACAAATAGTAAACAAACGAAAACCAAAAATACTATAGATTACTACAAAAATAATTTAAATACACTTGAAAATCAACAATATGCAGAAAGCAGTTTCAATTACTCTTCTCTGATAACTTCCCCCAACCTCTCCCTTGGCCCAACAAGGTGGTGGTAAAGTTTTCACATTTTTGAGAAAAGAAAACATCTTTTTTTTTTTTTTTTTTTTAGACAGAGTCTCGCTTAGTCGCCCAGGCTGGAGTGCAGTGGCGCTATCTCGGCTCACTGCAAGCTCCGCCTCCCGGGTTCACGCCATTCTCCCGCCTCAGCCTCCCGAGTAGCTGGGACTACAGGCGCCCGCCGCCTCGCCCGGCTAATTTTTTGCATTTTTAGTAGAGACGGGGTTTCACCGTGTTAGCCAGGATGGTCTCGATCTCCTGACCTCGTGATCCGCCCGCCTCGGCCTCCCAAAGTGCTGGGATTACAGGCGTGAGCCACCGCGCCCGGCAGAAAACATCATTTTTTACTTGTCAGACTAACAAATGATACCTCTGGCCCTTAGCTGTAAAATTTGAAGTACACTGAAAGGCAGTGAATTTCTTAAGTTCTGATCTATTTACTGGCTAGAAAAGCAAATGCATATTTCTGGGCTAAACAGCTGTAGCTGTTTCTTTCTTCTTTTAGTTTCTTCCGTTTAACTAAACTTGTCTAAGGTTGTAAAGAATTCTGTAATTTCGTGCAAGATCTGCCATTACACAACAAATTGTTGAATTTTGCTATCTTTTGGTTACTGAGTATCTAAAATACAGATTCTAGGCCAGGCACAGTAGCTCATGTCTGTAATCCCAGCACTTTGGGAGGCTGAGGAGGGCAGGTCACCTGAGGTCAGGAGTTCAAGACCTGCCTGGCCAACATGGTGAAACTCTGTCCTTCTACTAAAAATACAAAATTAGCCGGGCATGGTGGTGCATGCCTGTAATCCTACTTGGGTGTAAAGCTACTTGGGTGGCTGAGGCAGGAGAATCACTTGAACCTGGGAGGTGGAGGTTGCAGTGAGCCGAGATTGCACTATCGCACTACAGCCTAGGCAAAAAAGCAAAACACCATTTAAAAAAAAAAAAAAAAAAAAAGAGTCTAATACCTAGTAGTTTAGTATTTTAAAATTAGATTACTATCTTTTCTATTCTTCATCTATAAAATTAATAATACATGCGCATGTATGCATAAAAGCAAAGAAAAAGACATGGAAGGATATATTAACTAATAAAATGGTTACCTCTGGTGAAGGGGTTAGGACTGAGGCGGCTAAGGGGCTCTTTAGGCCTTATCTGTAAAATTTTAATTTCTACAATAATACAGCTATGTTATCTGTGTAACTAAAAAATCAGATTTAAAAGGCATAAAAGTGGCTTGTTATATATAATAATGTATTAAGCTTTGAGAATTATAACAGATACCTTTTATTGAAAGCTCATTGTTGGCAAAGCAGTCTGCATTCATTATGCCATTAAATCCTCAACCAACCCTAAAAGGTATCAGTACCACCCGCACTTTAGAAATGAATAAACCTGAGACTGAGAGAGGTTAAGAAGTACCCTGTTCAAGGTCACACAAATGTTAGAACCTGGAAGGGACTCCACCAAAACCAAGTTATAGCCCTACACTAAGGGAACAGTCAATGTATTCAGGAAGGGAATATATTCATTCAGTAAATTTAGGAGTACAGAGAAAATACTTTTTAACTTTTGCCATTATTAAAGAGCTTCAGGGGGAAAAAATCTGCTTTTTCACCTGCCACCATCTGTAAAGGAAGCAAAAATGAACGTTTTGGGATATTTCCTGATTGGCTTATTAAACATGCTAAACATGTTATAACCACCCAAACCTATAAATAGTTTACAAGATTTAAGTAGATCTATAATGCTGAGCTATGCGCCACCAGCCCCTACCCCAGCTCTTTTGGTTAATTCTAGGCAAAGTACCATAGACAATTTCAGCTGAATTGCACTTTGGGGTGTGGATTATTTCTTTCTTGTATGTTTTGTTTTGTTTTTGAGATGGAATTTTGCTCTTGTAACCCAGACAGGAGGGATCTCAGCCCACTGCAACCTCCACCTTCTGCGTTCAAGTGATTCCCCTGCCTCAGCCTCCCAATTAACTGGGATTACAGGCACTCATCACCATGCCCATCTCATTTTTGTATTTTTAGTAGAGACTGGGTTTCACCAGTCTGGTCTCAAACTCCTGATGTCAGGTGATCCACCCGCTTGGCCTCCCAAAGTGCTGGGATTAGAGGCGTGCGCCACCACATCCGGCCGGATTATTTGTTTCTGATGGGTGAAGAAAAGATATGATTGTTACCTATTATTTGAGTTTTATCCCATGAAAAAACCATAATTTTCTTTTCTTTCTTTTTTGAATTAGGTCTCACTCTGTTGTCCAGGCTGGAATGCAGTGGTGCAATCACAGCTCACCGCAGCCTCAACCTCCAGGGATCAAGTGACCCTTCGGCCTCAACCTCCCAACCAGCTGAGACTACAGGTGTGCACCACCACGCCCAGCTAATTTTTTTTTTTTTTAAATACAAATGAGGTCTTGCTATGTTGTCCAGGCTGGTCTCAAACTCCAGAGTTCAAAAATGATCCTCCCAACTTGGTCTACCAAAGTTTGATCACATATACGAGTCACTGCACCCAGCCCCAAAATTTTCTTAAAGGAATGAAAAAGTAACAAATGCTTCTAACAAGAATCAGTGATCCAGTAAAGACTTTAAGTAAATCAATCAATATGTATGTACTGAGTTAATTTACATTACCACTAGCTAGAGGCATTTCCTGTAAGAATCTCCAATGAGGCCGGGCGCGGTGGCTCAAGCCTGTAATCCCAGCACTTTGGGAGGCCGAGACGGGCAGATCACGAGGTCAGGAAATCGAGACTATCCTAGCTAACCTGGTGAAACTCCGTCTCTACTAAAAAATACAAAAAACTAGCCGGGCGAGGTGGTGGGCGCCTGTAGTCCCAGCTACTCGGGAGGCTGAGGCGGGAGAATGGCGTAAACCCGGGAGGCGGAGCTTGCAGTGAGCTGAGATCCGGCCACTGCACTCCAGCCTGGGCGACAGAGCGAGACTCCGTCTCAAAAAAAAAAAAAAAAAAAGAATCTCCAATGAGGGCTGGGCACAGCGGCTCACACCTGTAATCCCAGCACTTTGGGAGGTCGAGGCAGGTGAATCACGAGGTCAGGAGTTCAAGAACAGCCTGGCCAACATGGTGAAACCTCGTCTCTACTAAAAATACAAAAAATTAGGTGGGCGTGGTGGCAGGCACCTATAATCCCAGCTACTCGGGAGACTGAGGCTGGAGAACCGCTTGAACCTGGGAGGCGGCAGTTGCAGCGAGCTGAGATTGCGCTACTGCAGTCCAGCTCAGGCGACACTGCAAGACTCCATCTCAAAAAAAAAAAAAAAAAAAAAGAATCTCTAATGAAAGGGAACTACTCAGTTTCCAGAGAAAGCCTTTGATCCTTGAAATTCTCACTTCTTCCTGCTTTAATAAGGTTTAGCTGAGTTCACTGACTCTTGAAATCCAGTGAAAGTCATATCTTTTTTTTTTTTTTTGAGACGGAGTCTTGCTCTGTCACCCAGGCTGGGGTGCAGTGGCACGATCTTGGCTCACTGCAAGCTCCACCTCCTGAGTTCACGCCATTCTCCTGCCTCAGCCTCCTGAGTAGCTGGGACTACAGGTGCCTGTCACCATGCCCGGCCAATTTTTTGTGTTTTTTAGTAGAGACATGGTTTCACTATGTTAGCCAGGATGGTCTCGATCTCCTGACCTCATGATCTGCCCACCTCAGCCTCCCAAAGTGCTGGGATTACAGGCTTGGGCTACCGCGCCCGGCACAGTGAAAGTTATATCTTTTAACCTGATCATTCCCAGAGTAGCACAAAAGATCTGGCCAAGCCTGGATGAAATACAAACAGGTGTATTTCTATTCTCTTACACCAAACTGTCAACAACAGTGTTTGTTTTTAAGTTGATGACATACATTGGACTAACATGGCAGACACTTTCATAAATCTTAGCTGTTTCAACTTTCATCCTGTTAGGTTTTCTGGCTATTTATATCTGACTAAGCAAATTTTAACTGTTATTGCTACAAATTAACTTTACTCTTCAGTGAGGTTCAAGGGAGTTTCAAACATTAACATGATCTCAAATGAGATCAGTAAACCATATGCCTTTGATAAACTTTTATGAAACATATTTATATTCCAGTTAAGGAATAATAAACAGATAAAATCCACTAAAGTGAGGGAGAAAAGCATGGCATTAGAGTTTCTAACCAATATTAAAGAATGTTCCAGGCACGGTGGCTCATGCACCAGCACTTTGGGAGGCTGAGGCAGGTAGATCGCCTGAGGTCAGGAGTTCAAGACCCATCTGGACAACATGTCAAAATCCTGTCTCAACAAAAATTACAAAAAATTAGCCAGGTGTAGTGGCACGCACCTGTAGTCCCTGGTACTTGTGGGGCTGAGGGAGGAAGGTCGCTTAAGCCTGGGAGGTGAAGGTTGCAGTGAGCCTAGATTATGTCACTGCACTCCAGCGTGGATAACAAAGTGAGACCCTATCTCAAACAATAAAAAGGAAGACAGACAGAGAGAAAATCTGTCACAGTAGATAGAAAATTATATTAAACTGAATTCATTAAATGTTTTAACTCCTACCATGTGCCAAACACTGTCAATGCTCTAATAAATAAGACTGCCATGATTCTTGCCCTCAGGATCTATAAAAAGTAAGTAAAAAGGCAATCGGTGTATTATTTCCTATGAGAGCAGAAAACTCAAATGTTAAAGAAATGGGGGCCAGGTGCGGTGGCTCATTCCTGTAATTCCAGCACTTTGGGAGGCTGAGGCAGGCAGATCAGGAGAAGAGAGAGACCATCCTGGCCAACATGGTGAAACCCTGTCTCTACTAAAAATACAAAAAAAATTAGCTGGGTGTGGTGGCGTGTGCCTGTAGTCCCAGCTACTCAGGAGGCTGAGGCAGGAAAATCACTTGAACCCGGGAGGCATAGGTTGCAGTGAGCCAAGATTGCACCACTGTACGTCAATCTGGGCGACAGAGCGAGACCCCATCTCACACACAAAGAATATTTTTTTTTAAGGCCAGGCACAGTGGCTCATGCCTGTAAACCCAGCACTTTGGGAGGCCGAGGCAGGCGGATCACTTGAGGTAAAGAGTTCAAGCCAGCTTGGACAACATGGTAAAACCTCATATGTACTAAAAATACAAAAATCAGCCAGGCATGGTGGCACACGCCTGTAATCCCAGCTACTCAGGAGGCTGAGGCAGGAGAATCTCTAGAACCCGGGAGGCAAAGGTTGCAGTGAGCTGAGATTGGGATCGCGTCATTGCACTCCAGCCTGGGAGAGTGAGACCCTGTCTCCAAAAAAGAAAAAGAAAGAAAAAGAAAAAGAGAAAGAAATACAAAAGCGAAACTAAAATATAATTCCACTGAGTAAGAAAAAGTAATTAGTGTTTAGGAAGATTGTAAAGAAGCTTTTGAAGTGGTGGCAATTTCAAATCTTGACTGAGTAGCAGTTACACAGGTATTTGCTTAATGCTTATTCACTACACCATATACATTTATGTTTTACGGTCTTTTCTGCATGTGCTTCTTCACAAGAAGTTTTCAGAAACTGAACAGACACTATTTCATACCGATGCTAGTGCTCCTAAAGTCCCATAGCAAAGATCCTCTCAGATGTTTATGAAATGAACAGACAGACCGATGCAGTGGCACATGCCTGTAATCCCAACACCTTGGGAGGTGGAGGCGGGTGGATCGCCTGAGGTCACAAATTCGAGACCAGCCAACCCCGTCTCTACTAAAAATACAAAAATTAGCCGGGTGTAGTAGTGCATGCCTGTCATCCCAGCAACTCTGGATGCTGAGGCGGGAGAATCACTTGAACCTGGGAGGCAGAGGTTGCAGTGAACTGGGATCACGTCACTGCACTCCAGCCTGTGCAACAATAACAAGTTTCCATCTCAAAAACAAAACAAAAAAAAGAATAAATATATATAACTGAAGTATTTACAGATGAAATAATACTATCTGGGATTTCATTCAAGACAACTAAGAGCGAGTAGAAGATAGAGATAAAAGAAGATTTCCACATTTTGATAACTGTTGAAGCTTGGCAATGGGTATATGAGTGTTAATCACACCACTGTTTACTTCATATGTTTAATTTTTCTACAGTAAGTTTTTTAAATGTTTCTAATTTTAATTACTGTACTTCTAGGAATAAGGATTTAATAGGAAACACAGAAAAACAAATACATAATTGAGCTCTTTGTACTTTTATTTCTAAACTTTTTTTTTTTTTTTTTGAGACAGAATCTCACTCTTGTCCCCCAGTCTGGAGTGCGATGGCGTGATCTTGGCTTACTGCAACCTCCGTTTCCCAGGTTCAAGCGATTCTCCTGCCTTGACACCTGCCCACCACCCCCCCGCCGCCAGTAGATGGGTTTACAGGCACCCACCACCACACCTGGCTAATTTCTGTATTTTTAGTAGAGGCGGAGTTTCACCATGTTGGCCAGGCTGGTCTAGAACTCCTGACCTCAGGTGATCCACCCGCCTTGGCTTCTCAAAGTGCTGGTATTACAGGCATGAGCCACCACACCCAGCCTTATTTTTAATGCCCTAAGAAAGTAGATATAGGGTGGGCGCGGCGGCTCACGCCTGTAATCCCAGCACTTTGGGAGGCCAAGGTGGGTAGATCACTTAAGGTCAAGAGTTTGAGACCAGCCTGACCAACATGGTGAAACCCTGTCTCTACTAAAAATGCAGAAATTAGCCGGGCGTGGTGGTGCACACCTGTTACTCAGGAGGCTGAGGCAGGAGAATCGTTTGAACGTGGGAGGTGGAGGTTACAGTGAGCGGAGATCGAGCCACTGCACTCCAGCCTGGATGACATAGTGAGACTCCGTCTCAAAAATAAATAAATGAATGAATGAATGAATGAAATACCATTCAGCCATTAAAAAAGACTGAAATTCTGTCATTTTCGGCAACATGGATGGAATTGGAGAATATTAAGTAACATGAAAAAAACCAGGCACAGAAAGAGAACTATCACGTGTTCTCACTCAACTATTAAAGAGCTAAAAAGTTGATCTCACAAAGAGAGAACAGAATGATGGACACCAGAGGCTGGGAAGGGTGTGTACGAAGGGCAAGGGGGTGCATAAAGAGGTTGGTTAATGGGCATGAACATACAGTTAGGAGGAATAAATTCTGATGCTCAGTAGTTAGTAGGGTGACTATAATTAATAACAATGAATTGTAACTTTTTTTTTTGAGACAAGTCTCATTCTGTCGCCCAGGCTGGAGTACAGTGGCACGATCTCAGCTCACTGCAAGCTCTGCCTCCCGGGTTCACACCATTCTCCTGCCTCAGCCTCCTGATTAGCTGGGACTACAGGCGCCCACCACCACACCTGGCTAATTATTTTTTTTTTTTTTTTTTTTTGAGACGGAGTCTCGCTCTGTTACCCAGACTGGAGTGCAGTGGCCAGATCTCAGCTCACTGCAAGCTCCGCCTCCCGGGTTTACGCCATTCTCCTGCCTCGGCCTCCCAAAGTGCTGGGATTACAGGCTTGAGCCACCGCGCCCGGCCTAATTTTTTGTATTTTTTAGTAGAGACGGGGTTTCACCGTGTCAGCCAGGATGGTCTCGATCTCCTGATCTCGTAATCCGCCCGCCTCAGCCTCCCAAAGCGCTGGGATTACATGCGTCAGCCACCGCGCCAGGCCAATAACAATGAATTGTATATTTCAAAATAGTTTGAGGGGAGGACTTGAAATGTTCCTATTAAATATTCAAGGTGACAAGACGCCCCAAATACTCTGACTTGGTCATTACAATCTATTCATCTAATAAAGCATCACATGTACCCCCAAAACAATAGGGAAAAATTGTTTCACACATGAAGAAATGGTTAAAAAAAAAGAGACGGAAGTAAATGGATGGGTATCTTCAGATGTTTGTGTTCCCCAAAATACGAAGTTTAGGAGAGTTCCTAATATTTTCATCAATGAGACAATGTGGCGTGACATTCCAAACAGAGGGGGATAAACTGAGAAAGTGCCCACGAAGCTAAATGAGTAGTATTTATCAACCTTTGACTTGGGCAAGCATGAGGTAAGAGGCCTGGAGAAAAATTAAGTAATCCATGTAGTAATTAAAATGTAGTGTTTTTTCACTAGTTCTACCTAATAAAAAGTGATCCAAATCTATGGTGATACCTCATGACGTTAACCCAGAATCTCTGGTAAGGTTCTTCATAAAGTAGACTCAATAAATAATTGGTGAATTCAATATGCTACTACAGACAGAAAGGTTAATATAAATAAATCAAAAGTATACTTGTAACTTTTTTTTTTTTTTCTGAGACAAAGTTTTGCTCTTTTTGCCCAGGCTGGAGTGCAGTGGCACAGTCTTGGCTCACTGCAACCTCCGTCTCCTGGGTTCAAGCAATTCTCCTGCTTCAGCCTCCTAAGTAGCTGGGATTACAGGCGCCCACCACTACACCCAGCTAACATTTTGTATTTTTAGTAGAGGCGGGGTTTCACCATGTTGCCAAGGCTGGTCTCAAACTCCTGACCTCAGGGGATCCACCTACCTTGGCCTCCCAAAGTGCTGGGATTACAGGTGGGAACCATTGCGCCCGGCCTGCTTGTAACTTCTTTTAAGGTTTTCTTGAGACATCATCTTGCTATGTTGCTCAGGGTGGTCTTCCTGCCTATATTCTTAAATTTGTATAAAACCATGATTTTTTTTTTTTTTTTTTTGAGACAAGGTCTCACTCTGTCACCCAGGCTGAAGTGCAGTGGCGTAATCATGGCTCACTGCTGCCTTGACCTTCCAGGCTCAAGTGATCCTCCCACCTCAGCCTCCCAAGTACCTGGGACTAGAGGTACACGCCATGACAGCCAGCTAATTTTTGTATTTTCTAGAAAGACAGGATTTCGCCATGTTGCCCAGGTTAGTCTCCAACTCTTGGGCTCAAGCCTCAAACTCTTCCTGCCTCGGTCTCCCAAAGTGTTGGGATTATAGGTGTGAGCCACCACACCCAACCCACAAACCGTGATATTCTCTCTCAATTGGTGGCACCACCCATCAACCAGGAACTCAAGCTAAGAACACAGGAGTAGGCCAGGTGCGGTGGCTCACGCCGTTAGTCCCAATACTGTGGGAGGCCAAGGTGCACAAATTACTTGAGGTCAGGAGACCAGCCAGGGCAACACGGTGAAATCTGGACTCTACTAAAAAAAAATATAAAAATAGCCAGACGTGGTGGCGCATGCCTATAATCCCAGCTACTGAGGACCCGAGGCAGAAGAATCACTTGAACCTGGGAGGCACAGGTTGCAGTGAGCCAAGATCGGGCCAGCTCACTCCAGACTGGGTGACAGACTGAGACTCTGTCTCCAAAAAAAAGGCAGCAACCTTGCAACCTTTGTGCTAGTCATGATAGCTCATGCCTGTAATCCTAGTACTTTGGGAGGCTGAGGCAGAAGGATTACTTGAGCCTAGGAGTACAAGACCAGCCTGGGCAACCAATGTAGACAGATCCATCTTTAAAAAACAAAGAGGCTGGGCACAGTGGCTCACACCTGTAATCCTAGCATTTTGGGAGGCCAAGGTGGGCGGATCACCCGAGGTCAGGAGTTCAAGACCAGCCTGGCCAACATGGAGAAAACCCATCTCTACTAAAAATACAAAAATGTGCTGGGCATGGTGATGGGTGCCTGTAATCCCAGCTACTTGGAAGGCTCAGACAGGAGAATCGTTTGAACCTGGGAGGTTGAGATTGCAGTGAGCTGAGATCACGCCACTGCGCTCCAGCCTGAAGACAAAGCAAGACTCCGTCTCAAAAGAAAAAAGGAAAAAAAAAACAAAAAACAAAAGACGTAACCTTTGGTTGGCAGAGGTCCAGGGTATACTTACTTGCCCTGGCCTGGTTAACTGGTGTCACCAGGAAGGATGTAGTATTGGGCCCATTCTGTACTCACTGAAGGTTATTTAAATAAGACTTAAGGAGCACAGGGAAAGCAAGAGTCTTCAAAAACTTAGTATGACTGCCTGTGATTCAAAGATACTGCACCTAATATACCATGAGTGGTTTAGAAAAATGTCAGCAAATTCAACTGGCAGGAAATATGAAGAAACAATTTTAAAATAACTTTAAGTTGGGAAGTGTGAAATTAAAGTAGCTACCTCTAGTTAATTTTTTGTTTCCAACAAACAGAAAAACTGCTACAATTCCAATGGTTCTCAAACTTTACCATCTATCAGAATCACCTGGAGAACTAGTTGAAACACAGGCTGTTGAGTCCCCACTGCCAGAGTTTCTGATTCAGTACGTTTGGGGTAGGATCCAAGAATTCCATTTGTTGTTGTTGTTGTTGTTGTTGTTGTTGAGATGGAAGTCTTGCTCTGTCACCCAGGCTGGAGTGCAGCGGCGCAATCTTGGCTCACTGTAACCTCCACCTCCTGGATTCAAGCAATTCTTCTGCCTCAGCCTCCCTAGTAGGTCGGATTACAGGTGCACACCACCACGCCTAGTTAATTTTTGTGTTTTTGGTAGACATGGGGTTTTGCCATATTGGTCAGGCTGGTGTCGAACTCCTGACCTCGGGTGATCTGCCCACCTTGGCCTTCCAAAGTGCTGGGATTACAGGTGTGAGCCACCGCACCCGGCCAAGAATTCCCTTTCTAACTAATTCCCAGGTAATGTGGTCTGGGGAGCACACTTTGAAAACAACTGGTTTAAATTATTAGAACTAAGAACCTTGTAGGTCAATAAAATACAGCTAGATAACTAACCTATGCTTCCTGATTAGCAATCAAAGGTTCTTATCATTGTTGAAATTCACTTATTATGTTCTCTATATTTTATGTATTTTTAGGACTACACAACACATTTTCGTTCAATTCAATAGACAATTTTTGAGCACTTGAATAAAACATACTCCTTGTCTTAAAGAAATCTACTCTTGGCCGGGCGCGGTGGCTCAAGCTTGTAATCCCAGCACTTTGGGAGGCCGAGACGGGCGGATCACGAGGTCAGGAGATCGAGACCATCCT